>NC_065509.1:6904661-6937145 GCF_006386435.1 Epinephelus moara | reverse complement strand
TATTATTATTATTATTGGGTCTTATAAGAGTGGGCTACAATGAGTACCGGGCCATCAAATCACAGCATCAGCGGTGAGAGGACACGGAATTGTGTGCGCTTTTACGCACGCGGGTCAAGGCGATCACGGATATTTGATGTGGGAAAGATGTAGCCAGATGTATTACCTGTTTTAGATATGTGGTTGTCCGTCCGTCCGTAGCACGAGTCATGTGCGCCACTTCACCCGTGCGCAAAAGCACAAACAGTCTCTCAGCCCTGCAGGCAGGGAGAGAGCAGCCCTCGCGAGCTGCTCTCTCCCTGCTTGCAGGGCTGTCCCTCCTTGAGACAATGAATGAGGAAATAATCGCTCCGGCGTTTAATCGGACCGGCGTAAACAGCAGAAATGTGACTAATGATAACAGCAAGCAGCAGGAGGCATCTAGCAGGACCACAGCAGCTCTTGTAGACTGAAATCAAGACGATCACATTAACCAGTGCACAATCATCAGACTTGACAATTATCACGGGAAAACAATCTTTGTTATATCGAGATAACGAAATAATAAGTCGTTATCACAAGATAACAGTGCACATATACAAATTCATCGGACAAGATGAAACGATAACTGTGTTCACCTTAGGGCCTAGTAGAATATTATGAATTTTAGAGTTAGATGTTCCAACATGAGCTGGTGTTGCAGAATTGTTTCTTTTTTGTGTTTGGTCCCTCAGAACCTTCCCTATCTGGCAGAGTATACCGTATGTGCAAAAAAGTTTATAGGTGTCCTGAGAACAACCTTTGGGTTTCTGTTCTATTAGGAAGAATCTATGCAAACACAAAACCATGGTTGCAATAATGCGTAAGGGTTGACACGTAGTTTGATGTTATGTGTTTAGTAGGGCTGTAGTCTCCTGGTTGACTAGTTGATTATTTGGTTGCTATGCTCTGGTCCGACCAAATTCTCATTAGTCGAATAATCGCCGTGTTACTTTCATTAGCATCAACAGCTTTCCAGGATTAATCCATTTTTTCCTGTGGCGGGGAGGGACAGGCTAAGTTACCCGTGAAAATGGGGGTGTTTTCAAAACACAACCCCGTCGTTGACAGAAAGTTGGACTCGTCCATCCTCAAGCTCAGCGTCTTGGTGACGCAGACCTCCTGTCTGTTTCTGTAAACTGACACCTTTTCCCTCAGTGGAAACGAAGCTTGTATTTACTTTAATTTCACAGATAAGAAACAATAAATTGTGAAGACAGTAAAGCCTCCACTAAAATAGCATTTTAAGTCTTGTGTGTGATTTATCCTCCAGGGATTTATACTTCGGAATTTATCCTGGCTTCATATGAGCAGAGGAAATCTCCGCTCGTCGCTAGGCTAATGTATACAATGTAAAATGCCATAGGCTGGCGCTAATAATGTTAGCATGTTGTATTTGCTTGGAAAACGTGTTTAGTATAAGACAGTTGTTTTGTCGGTGAATGCTGTGAGTTGTAATGGAGCCAAATTGTGTGCCGCTACCTTTGTCACATGTTGCTGTTGTCTCTGGCTTTATATGAGAAGAGGAAAAGAAGACGCTAGGCTAATTTATACAATGTAAAACTCCATAGACTTGTGCTAATAACGTTAGCATGTTAGCAACTATATAAATAAAGTTTGATTTGAACTAAACTTTACAGCACTTAACACAGTCCTCCACCGCTGACTAGTGTTTTGGAAGTGTAACTGCAGAGTGACACAGACACAGTAAAGTAAAAATAACGTGCAGATTTTTTTTCTCCCCACGACTAATCGATTAGTTGAAGATTATGTGCGACTTTAGTCGACCAAGATTTTAGTTAGTTAGTTTAGTTAGTTGACTACAGCCCTAGTGTTTAGTAAAATTCATGTTTGATTAATTACTCCACACAGTTTCTACTGCAGATCAACAGGCCTGTTGGAGTAAGACGCATTGAAATCACACAGCTCCATTAAAAAAATCTTAGACCAATTAAAACTTCTCTCACCACCAACAACTCCCTCAGGATCGTCTATTCTTGCAAGTCCTCTCCAAATAATCCAGAACACCAGGTAACCGGGGCAACGGCTGAACAGGTCATCTTCTTTTAACAAGTCTAGCCAAATTAATATTCAGAGCTCTAAATTTTGAATATAATTCAGGCAGATATGGGGCTGTAATGAGAAACTTGATGTGATTTTATAGTGGTGTTTTCAGGAACAGAACAGTGTTATTTTAAAAATGTATTTGTGGATCAGCAGGGTGATGTTTATGTTGCAAAATGAAGATTAAAGAGGCAAAAGTTTGCATGTAAAACATATCTCCTATCTTGATGCCTTACTGAATTAGACTTTGAGCAATCATTTCTATTTAGAAAAGTCATTAAAATTAATAATAAACAAAATTCACTTACTATCAGGCACACAAAACTTAAGGACGTTAGGATCTTCATCATGTTCAGAAAAGTGCATTCAACTAAAAAAAAGTCACCATCTGATCTTGGCAGTATAGTTGAGATACCATATTTGAAACTTAACACATCCCAGACAACAGCCTTTGAGGAGAACAGGATTCAAACTGTCAATGTCATGACGGGGACGGCCCTATATCTAAAAGGAATAAAGTAGTGAATATGATTGAACTTGATTGTCCCAGCCTCTAATACGTCCTCCTGTAATACATGATAATGTATATAAGTGCACTGCAGGAGCACCAGGCGAGCCTGGCCTCCAAATTAGGCAAGAGCATTTGACACAGCAACAGCATACTGGGCAGGGCACACTTGACTGTGATCTGCGCTGCACCACTGGGTTCATGAAAATAGACAAGACATACTTAGCTTAAGAATGTGGTGTTTCCTATGTACAGGCCAGCTGCATTGTAAATTATGTAGAACTGAGTGCGAGCACTCAGTTTGTGAGAGGGAAGCTGTTTTTAATCACTTTAAGAACCTTCTCTCTCATGTGACCAGCAGCAGGGTCAGTCAGTCCTCCTGGTGCTGCTGACTCACTGACAGCTGTCACCGTAAAATAAAAATGGTCTACTTGTGTGTTTTCCAGTTGTGTTTTACAGGTGAACCTGACTTCTTACGTTCTGTCGTTTGTTGAAAGTGTTTGGTTGCCTGATATCAGACATCATTGTCAACTCCAAGAAGTAAGAGGAGGCAGAGGAACATGATGTTTTGTCACAGTGACTAATATGTCTCATGTACAGTATGTCCGGATACAGTGACAGTTTCAGCAAATATGACAAAAAAAAAAGTTTTTAAAAAAGTGACCTAGTGTAGCTTTAAGGTGTAGGGTATACGGTGGAATGTTGCAGGACAAACTTCCCTCTCTCCGGCAGGAACTACAATAAGTTTTCATTAAAAAAAAAAAAGAAAGGTGTACGCCAGCATTGGGTATTTATGCGTAGGAATATGGAAGTTATACAGCTGACAAAATGTAGTGCTAAAGGAGAGGGCTGTCTGGAAGCAAGATAAAGCTATGAAGTTATTCTACATATAGCATCCTCTTAGACTGGCATTGATTTTTTAGGTAGGCCTTTTTGAAATGGCTAAAATACATTTTCCTGCTAACCCTATTCCACAGCAACCTTAATCACTCCACAGCTAGCAGTAGTGAGTGGGGAAAGTATCTCCTACAGCCCACTTCAAGAAACCTGAACCACCCCTATAAGTTGACGCCCTGAAGAAGGCACAAGCTGGTATGCATTGATGTATTTTTAATGATTCTAGCCTATTAAAATAAAGGCCTTTTACAATTTTCAAACCATCTTAGTGGCTGGACCTGGATCATTTGTGCCTTTTTATGGCAATACATTTTCATCTCTTTTTTTATCCCTATAAGATTTGTTGACATCCAGACTGTTCTCATTCTGAAGTCATCAAATAGTGCTGCTTTGTGAGTGATTTCAGCGTCAGACACCGACGCCAACAGTCACCTTTAGTAGTGGCATGATGCACGACTGTGTGGCGTCAGTTATAAATTCATGATACGCTACAGGTCGGCACCTACCATGGCAGTATGCAACGCAGACAGGCGACGTCAGTTCACAGTGCAGTGGTATAATATGCAGCTGGAAGACGTCAGTTTGAAACGCTGCTGATGACAAAGCAACATAAGGGGCTGGAAAGTTCCTACAGGGAGGGTGGGAGGGGTGGTGGATGGGTCCAACAAACCCTGACTTTCACAAGGGAGCCTGGTGTTTACTTCTTATATGAACGTAGTGCCAAACCATGATGTTTTTTCGTAAACCTAACTGCATGCTCTTGTTGACATCCCAGTGCTGGTTGCATTATCCTGGAACACAAACAGCAGACCGAGGACGATACCTAGTGCATAATATGGAGACGTAGAAGTCGACTGACAAAGTGGTTTTATGTGACGACTTGGAATGAGAACGTGTTGTAATGACTGTATGATGATATTAAATGTCTTAGTCTGATCAGTTTACATTTGTCTGCGTAGTTGCAGAGAACTTGTATATGCACGGAGTGTCTTCTGTGATGAACACAACAGCATTGCACACGGACAGTAAGTCAGTGTCAATGTACATGCACTCCAGCTAATTGGTTTGGGATGGCACTTAAAGCGACACTTATGAAGTTACTTACGAAATTTTACACTTTTCTTTGTTTAGGTTAAAATGCTATTAATAAACTGATGGCACACTGAAATGTAAGTGAATTCCACCAGAAATAAAAACTCATAATTATACCATTCTCATATGGTTCTAAGAAAACTCCGACCAATCATTGGCAGAGCGTCCCGTCTGTCTTCCCCATGTGGAGGCCTCCGACTGACGTAACCGCTCGTGTAACATCTTTTGAGCGATGGCGAAGACTGATGCAGCTTCATCCTGAGCCAAAAAGGGACGAGATGGTCGCAGAGTTTCTTCTAGACAGGTATTTTTAGTTTGCCTCTAATGTAACATAGGCTAGTTGCTAATGGCTAACGTTAGCCTACTATAGCGTAGCCTCTGAAACATTAACGTTATCTTCCTTGTGCATTTTCACTTACTAGTAACGTTAACGCTACTATCTAACGTTAGCACTGTAACCTTATTCTAAAACTCATCAGTCATCACTGACTCCGGTCGAGTTTTGAAACTCGGGGGTTGCGTTTGACTGTCTTGGTTAAAACATTACACTCGCTCTCCTCTTCCGTGTATCTAACGTTACCTTGCCAACGCCTACGTCTATCATAGACGTAATGAGGACGTAATGGAGGAGGAGGGAGTAGGCCTTTGGAGGGAGGTGGAGTTGCAGGAGGAGGGGGATGGGACTTTGAAGGCAGGCGGGAGTTGTGGATGTTCAATTTTTTTCTAAGTGCTGTGTGAACTGCAAGAAAAGGTAAGAGTAGCTTTAATGTAGCGGACCTTCCACATGAACCCACAAAATGAGTGGATGTGGTGTAGGTCATCCAAAGAATGGCAGGGCAGAGTAGGGAAGATAGTTTTAGCAGTGAGCTATCTAACAGCAGTGAATGTACAGCAGAGTTTGTGGTTTGTTCTTAAATAAATGCTGCAGCTCCTCAAGACCAATGGAAGTTTCCTGTCTTGTTTCTCCGCTGCTGAGTGGAGTTATGGAGGCAGGGGTATAAATATAGACAGTACAGGCAGCACGGGTGGCCTGGGGCCCGTGAGGTGGGGGGGCCCATAGACAGAGTGGGCCTTCCAACAATGTGTTGGGTGGAGAATGGGCACTTTTGAATGATTGCCACCTTGAACATACTGTATGCCTGTGTTCAAAGAAGAAACTCTCATTGAATTAAAAACATCGCCATTTGCTACACATGCCCTTGAAAAAGGCAAACCCATCTCTGTCATGTTTATTTTTTCCTTTTTTTGTGAAATATTCAATAGCATGTATCACAAAATTATATGCTTAGTCTATAACTATAAATCAGCTATTCTATAAATCAATCAAATATTCTATAACTATATATCAACTATTTAAATTGCTAAATTAATAATTTCCTATTTTCTTTGGAATTTTTTTGTTACATACAGATATGCAGTGATGATAGCTGAGTAATATGTATCCAATGTTGAGTCAGTGATCATGTGACAAGATGATATGTGCATGATAGCGTGCACTAGATCCTGTCATAATAGTGTGCACAGGGGCCCACTGTCACCACCTCACGCCACTGGAGTGAGGTAAGCTCCTGCGCTTCGACTCTGGCCCTGAAGTCATAAACAAAGTGTGTCCTCTGTGCTTTGCGACCATGGTTGGAAGAAAAACACAATATTTCATCTCCTCTTTTTTGTCAGTGAAAATGTGTTTGTGAAGTTTTGACTGCTTAAACTACAGTTTAGTCTCATCTTTGTCATCAACAATAGTGCATGCTGATATAGACACAGTTTTGTGTTTGATGACGTTGGTGCTGTCTAATCATTGTCTCGTCTTAGTCATGGAAAAAAGTGGGTGAAAAACATAGTTATGCAACTTTGCTCCAATCGACTTTTTGAGCAGTTTTGCTGCTGCAAATTTCCAATGTTGGACTGAAATCACAAGCATTTTACCTTAGTTGGTGCACAGTCCCGTTAATTCAGTTGTTTGGTTTAAGGTCGTCACAAAACTCAGTCCAAGCTGTGTTAAAGTAATACTTTGTTATTTCACAAAGCTGGTTAAAACAGGTAATGTAGGGGTGTCTGTGTCTTAGTGGATAGAGCAGGCGCCCCATGTACAAGGCTGTTGCCGCAGCGACCCGGGTTCGACTCCAGCCTGTGGCCCTTTGCTGCATGTGATTCTCTCTCTCTCTCCCCCTTTCACACTTTACTTTCCTATCAATTAAAGGCAAAACTGCCCTCAAAAAATATCTAAAAAAAACAACAACAAAAAAAAACAGGCAATGTGGGTGGGATGTATAAATGAACTGTGGTAAACGCCCCTCCATCTTACCAGTGTGCATAAGTCCCGGCTCGTCATCCAGCGGATTTTCACTGGCCTAAAGGCTGATGCTCTAACTATAGATTGCACCATTTTTTTATGCCAGTCACCCACCAACGTGAATGTCTACTGGTCCGGTGTGGCTCACTGCATTCTGGTAGTTGCAGGTTTTTTACCTCTTGAGCAAAAACAAATGTAACAGCTCTTTTTCTCCATTTTCTCTGGTCATACAGCACCAATTTCAAAATTATTTGCGTCCTTGCACTGCGCAGACAGCCTAGTTTTATGAAAAGACCATCTTTCCAGCAGTGAAATACTTGAAGTCAGTATTTTTCTCATATTGATGTCCCGACAAAATTAAAAGTTTAACATTATCCCAAGTTCTCTCCAGCACCAAACAGGGAACAGGGAACCAATCGGCCTGTAAACATGGAGGGGACCTTGGGGAGGTGCAAGAACAAGTCTTGGTTCTTTTGGACTGTGGAATAGGAGGAGAAACTGGTGGAGTCAACAAGGGTCTGTGTTTAATTCGGCATGTATTTGATCCACCAACAAGCGCTTTTAGTAAGAAATCTAAAGCTAACCAACGGAGGCTGTAGTGACCTGTAGTGACCTGAGATGACAAAATTTTACATTTGTACACAAACACAATTTATCTGTAGGGATTATATTGATGCCAAGCTGATAAGAATACTGTTGACATATTGCGCCCTTTATCTTATGTTTCCAAGGTTACGTCTTTTTGCTGACACATAAGAAATTTGTCAATGTCATATTTCTTAAAGCTCCGGGAGAGCCCAGACCTGTGAGAATCCCGGTCTGCAATTGGCTGCTGCTTCGGCGGCTGCACTGCTCATTTGCATGAAGTTCAGCTTCTCTCAACTTCTACTTGACGCTCTGGTCACTGGCATCGCGCCGCTCGCTGCAGCCGACGCCCCTGACGCCCTTCGTCGCCAGTGTGCATTGAAAATGAATGGCTGCCGGCTGCTTATGACGCTCATGACGCTTCTGGTGGGAATGCACAGTTATCTGTGTTAAAACTCAGTGGGAAACATTCAACAACACATAAAAAGTCCTTATCTGCATTTTAACCCTTCAGAGCTGTAGTCTTTCAACTTTGATTGTTAATATGTGCTGTGTTGCTTAAGAAGCACATTACATAAATAAAAGCTCCAGCAGCCATAGTAGGCAGCTGTTCAGGGTCACTGAAAGCTGAAGGCCTGAGTACATAAAGCCATCTGTCCCTGCTGCACCCTTTCCTTTATTCTGTACATTTCAGTCATGTTCTGCCTTTGAAACCCACATGAAGCACGCCATTGTCTGCATTCTGCATGTTCTGTGTGTCCTTTGGAATCCATGAACTTTCAAAGAGACTGTGTGTGTGACTGTGTGCAAACGTTACATCTGGGGACCAGTAGGTCTGTCCATTAACATGCTTCTTATTGGCTTGGTTCCCTAATGACTGCTGCTTGATGGCTTTTATTTCCTCATTCTCACTCCCTGAAATGGCTTTACAACATGGCCAAGGTCAACACGGTGGGATGATGATAAATGAAACTCTTTCTGCTTCTCTCGCCCTCTCTCCATCCACACTGGAAGTTTCTCATAGCGTGTGTTAATGCCTTGTAGGCATGCTTGATTAAATCCATTCATATTGAACACAGCAACATGAAATTTCCATTCAAATTGTTTTAATGCTAATATGCCGCTGAGTGGGGAATAGGAAAGTGCCGGCTGTGATACTCGCTTTTTGAAAGTGGAAGAATACATGGCAGCAAATCCTGACAATGACAATTGAAGCCATGTCAGACAGATTCTGAGTTACATTTGTACATTGGATTAAATGCAGTTTGAAAGACACGCAGTGGCACATTTGAGCTATAACTCATTCACCAAGAGCAAGGCTAGTTCATCAGTTCTACCGACCAGAGGGTCATTACACTGTGTATGTCAAACATTCCCAGATCTGATGGTAACACTGTCTCTGTCTCCAAAGCACCCTATCACTGTTTTCTAACCTTTTGCACACTTTATGGGTGATCAGGGTGCTGCAAGAACAAACTTGATGGAACACATCCATTTCTAAAACCGGTATACTGTTTGTGTCCCCAGCCATGGCTCGGGTTTTGGTTGATTTTGCTGTTGTAACAGTCTGAATTGCAGGTCAAACGATGCCCACAGGCCCAAGTAGAGTTTTTAGCCAGGCTAGTGGTGTGGCTCCAAAGACGGCAATGTCAGCAGCTTATCCAGTACATTATTTTGGTACAGACTAGGAATGGGCGATATGTTATCGTCTGCGATATATACCGTCAAAAAATTTCCCCACGGTATGAATTTTTCATCTCGCGATAAAAACGATAAATTCCTATTGATGATGTACGCGACGCACTCACAGCCCAACTCCACAATGTGTAATGGCGGAAGGCGGAGCAGACGCGCCGGACAGTGAGGAGCTCGTTCCTAAACAAGCCTCAGTTTGTGACTCATACAGATCTGCTGGTAAAGTTAACTTAGCGTTAGCAAGCGTGATCAAAGATGGCAGAGAGGTGACGTTGTGCAAATAAACCAAAGATTTATTATTTTTCTGTAGCAGTAAACACATGGGCAGATAACAAATGTGTTAACTAACTATGCTAAAGCTTTACAAGCTATTCAGGGCTGCCAACGATAACATTAACATGACAAACAGCAAGGCTACGGCTAACAAGTTAACGTACTGACACTGCTCAGACACACACACACACACACACACACACACACACACACACACACACATACCAGACAGCCTCTTAGTCCTTAGCTGTTAATGTTAGCTCATGTACAACACAGGTACCACACAGAAACTTTTACAAAGAGTCATAATGTGCTTCTAGTGACTGTCAAATCGCCAGCGAACGTTGTTTACACTGCGGACACGGAGAACAGCTGCCTGCTCTCATGGGACAAAGATCCTCTGAGAAGAAAGACAGTTCACTCTGCTCTGCCGCCTGGAACAAACTGGGAGGCAAAGATCCTCTCTGAGGAAGAGGGTTCACTTTGCTGCAGGGTTCACCAAAACATTTTTTGTTTTTTTCTTTTAATAAATTGAACACACATTAAAGAACATACAAGATCCTGTAGAGAATTAATACATATAATACAATACAATAAACATTGTCAAATTAAATGAAGGAAGAGGAATTTTTTAAAGGCAAATAAAATATTGGGGATTTATGTAAAAAATATACATAGAGACATATATAATTATAAGATATGTAGGCTATGTTAGGTGAATACTCCTGTCAAATGCATGGTGTTGAAACGTTTAATTTTGAGCTTCCTTAGTCCATTTAGACTTTATTTTATCATAACAGTAACAATGAATATTATGAATTGTTCACATTTTAATTTAATTTTAATAACATTTATCACACAGCATTTTGTGGTAAAGTCAAATGTTCAGTTTACAGTTTTAATAAACTCAGTACTGTTTTTCAACACATATATTGTTTTGTCTTCATTCAATGTAATTAGCACATATTGTTATTGCGCCATTGGTTTTGGCCTTGGTGACCCACATTTTGGCCGTGATGCCCCAATAAATTTGTATTTATCAAAGGCCAAAGTGGCCTTGCCCTAAAAATGACTTAATTCCAGGCCTGTAACACCACCACTTTGTTCCATTGATTTCATAAGCTAAGTTTTGCTGTTTGCACTGTTTTGCCACTGCATCTGTGCCAAAAAGTTTGAATAAATGTTGAATCTGTTCTCACATTTCAGACTTGTTTGATTGGTGTCACTTACAACAGTTTTGCAGTACAGGTGTACTACTTAAACTTAATTGGTGTAGTTTAGTAGCCTTTAGTATTATTTTAGGGCTCAGACTGAATGTGGTGATAGATTTATAGTCAAAAAGATGAGGCTGAATTGGTATTTTTTTTATCATCACTTTTATCTTTATCGCAATAAATACCAGAAATTATCAGGATAAATTTTTTAGTCCATATCGCCCATGCCTACAGACAAAAACATCTCAACATATATTGGATGGATTGCTTTGACATTTTGTTCATATTGCTCCACAAATATCTGGGTATATTTTAAATCATAGTTTTTCTAGGTGTTTTTGCTGTTTGACACGCAAACCACATTTTAGGTCACTGAAAACAGATCTTTTGCAAAATTCCCTCCACGGTGTTGATTTTCCATTTTCAGTGTTGACGTCTAGGGTAGACAGAAAGAACTGAAGTTTAAGCTTTAGCTCAGGGTGTGCACCTTTAGCTCAGCTTTAGTTGAGGTATCATAAAACAGTGCTGCCTCTAACCTTGCCAACTTTACATGCACATAAATGCTTCATATACACACCAAGAAACAGATGGTGGTTGAGTATTACATTACATGTCACTTGTGACACATCCAAATTATCACTGCTGCAATGTGACAGGTGGGTTTTGGACTCAAAAGCTGCACCTCAGGCAGGCAGGGCAGTTTGTAATGAACTTTAATGAACCATTTTATCAAACACAGAATGACATGGCAGGTGAAACAAGAGGGAAGGTCAATAGCTTAGTTCGGGGCCTTTTGTGGCACAAGTTTACCTCAAAACTATCAATGTGGAATACCAGAGCTGAGAGCACATGAGCCGCTGTGGTCCCCTGGACCCACACCAACAGCGAACAGCTCAGTGGTCTGCAGTGGTACCGCGAGCAAACAGACAGGAGGAATTGTCAGACCAGTAGAGGGTTCGGTACCAGGTGAACTCACGAAGAAAAACAATACACCTGAGAGGAGCTGAATGTTGGTCGGAACTAGCAAGGAGTCCAGGGACCAGCGGTGGTGCAGAATGTGAAGCCACATGGCAAGGTAATCCACAGCACAGAAAGTCACAGGCAGCATAACAGATAAACTTACTACCTAGAGCTGACTGGCAGTCTCTCCACACAGCCATGGGGACTAAACAAATAGAAATCAGGAAGGAAGCAGAGCTATTGGTCGAGGACAGAAGGCTGAGTGATATACTGGGGAGCAGACGAAGCAGGAGAGTCAGGGGAAAGCAAGGTCAGCAGTAGTGTGGGGATAAACACTGGAAAGTTTTATGAGTATGGCAAAGAACAATCAGGCAGCAAGAGCCTGTGAAGCTGAGTATTTATAGTGGCAAGGACTAATGAGCCACATGTGAGTGGAGTCGGCTTGATGAGGTGGGTGTAGTGGACCGGCAGGAGTGGGAGATGTATGGACAGGTGATAGGCTGGCAGAGGTGGGGTTAATGGAAATTTACTGGGTGAGCTACAAAAATGTATGTATGGCAGGTCAGAAGTGCACACTGTGACATGCAAAGCTGCATTTCCTCATGAAAACAACTCACGAGTTTGTAAACTCTCCTTCTGTCAATTTCTGCTAGCTAGCCAAGTTGAGGTTATCAAATGTAAACATCAATAAACATCAAGGACAAGATGAAGAAGATGGCACCAATTGAACTCGCATCCTGCTAGTGATTGTCCAGGTATTGGAAAATAAATTGGGCAACTTCTGCACAGCATCAATTTCTGATGGGATATCAGGAACTGTAATATCCCTTGATTAACTGAAACTTGGCTAAATCCTGGACAGCACCATTCAACCAGGTGACTCTTTTTCTATATGCCGATCTGACAGAGCAGAGGACTCTGGCATAAGAAGGCTTTACGGTGAATAAGGACTGGTGTGATAGTGGGAATGTGAGGTGTTGTCCTGTTCCTGCTGTGGATCACTGCTGTTCAGAGGCAGCTGCAAAGCTCCGGTGCCATGTTCAGGAGGAGCAACTATGTGCTTGTCTTGTTAGGGTTCGGGATGTGTGGACAGTTATATCAATCCACAACCAGAAAACATGGATCACCAGAACCATCCGGAAACATTGACAATTATAAAGCAGTAGCCAACAACGTAAGAAGATCAAAAAAAAGACTGTGCACATGTGAAAGGAGCCTATGGGATCACATTTCACTGGAGCTGGACCTTGTATTATTCCATGTGACAAATAAATTATTAATTTATTGAATGACGGGGGTCTGTCCCCAGTGCTGCTGCTTACTCTCCTCCCAATGATGTGGCGGTAGCCACGAGACTATGGATCTGGTTAGCATAAGGCTAAACTGTTAGCAATATTTTCTCTCCATTTATGAAAAACTTTGCAGATATTGACATGTCTTTTTTCCATTTGATTTCAGACTCTCTTTTAGACTCTCTTTTGTTAAGTCCAGTGTCCTTCTTTGAGTTGCTTTGCAGTGTAGGCAGTTGTTGCCAATGCTGGAGTAGCAACTTTCTCTGCAGGATTCTCTGCCATTGAATCAGGGTTGTCACCAAGGGGGCGTTCTGCCTTTGTAGAACTGCCAATAGGAATGCCCTCTCTGTCTGACATAACCTGTGATTGGCCAAAATCTTCCGATTCAGGCTAGATTTTCTAAAGCCCTAAAACAGAGCCAAGAGGAGGTGCATAAGTTTTCTCTCGGACCACTTGAAATATAAAATGCTCAAAGTTTGTCATAGGACTTTTGCCCAATGACGCTAAATAAAACTTGCAACCCCTGCTTTATTTTTCCTAGGACCAAATTTGTGTCACTCTGACAACCCCAAACTATCTGCATGAGTAGATAGATGGCATTCAGTATTTTGGGTCATCCACCCTTCAAGTGTAAACTTTATCTGGTCTACCACCCTGTCTGAACACAAAAACAATGCTATTCAATAAAATAGAAAAATTTGTTCCACTGCCCGTTAGTGTAGTAATGCCTTCGCGTCAGCAGGACAGAGGTGTTTGTGTGCTTCTCTCCCTAATGTTGTGTTGCTTTTTCCCCACATGACAGCGTGACCCTGATGAACAGATAAAGGGACAGAGCTGAACCAGGGAGGGAGGGTGGAGGTGTGAGAATGGTTGCTTTTCACCTCCGTGTCCATCCATCCATCTCTCCCTCCTCTCTCCTGGGGGAAGCCACACTCCATTGGCCTTAAATATTCCACTTTCTCTCATTTCTATTCCCCCTCTCTCTGACCTTTCCCAGATAGCTCTCTCTCATTTTCATTCTCCATCTCGCTGACCTCTCCCAGACAAGCCAGCCAATTATTTCCACTTTACACCCATAAAGAGCAGCGGGGTGCAGCCACGGTCACACAAGGGCACAGAGGACATATGGTGCAGAGCATCCAATGCGTGTGTGTGTGTGTGTGTGTGTGTGTGTGTGTGTGTGTGCTGCTTACACTGAATACAAGAATCAGTGTCCCATCATCTGCCGAAGGGGCTGCAGCTGTTTCAAGGTAAAGAACTAATTTTCACAAAACCTCACGCCACATTATCCACTGTGCGCTGCAAACTGTCAACTGTGTCTTCACTTGTTAAACTACAGTCAGGTTCTAGAAATGAAAGTAAAGTGAATTTCTCTGTCACACACTGTGAACAGGCTGCAATTAAACAGGGAACGTCTGTCTTTTTCTGTCTTTCTGGATTGTCAATGCCCAGCATGTGTGATCACAACAATAATGAAAAAATTGTAGCACTTTGTTTTCTGTGTGACTTCTGTGTGGGTTAATCGCTGACAGACAGCCGCTTTTTGAAAGACTTCATGAGAAGAGAGAAACTCCAGTTACCTTCATTTTATTCACCTGCTCATTTATAGATTGACTTTGATCTGTTCTGTTTCATTCCTGACAAAACACAGCTCTTTTCTGATGTAAAAGAAACAACTCCTGTGTATACACTACAGGGTATTGTATCACAAGGGATGGTGATATCATTCCATTCAACCAACATCTTGGCCAAAATATTTCAGCTGTTTCAACCGCTGCCCAGGGCCTGTATTTATCACACATCTCAGACTGGGAAAACTGGCCAAATATTCTCTTTTTTTTGGTCCTACTTACGAGACCAAGTAAAAGCAAATCATCAGCTTTAATTATTTATGCCGGCTTTACACCAAATGAATTTCCAAGTGTTTTCACTGTTGCAGACAAATTTCCATAATAAAATCATGGGAGTTTTACCAAAGTTGGTGCGCACCCCTGTGATCTCAATCGTTTGGTATATGGTGGTCATAAAACTCAGTCCAAGATGTTTTATGTCAGTCTTTTTCTCATCTAGATGTTCTTACAAAAACAAACATGTTTAATATTATTGTAAGTTTATAGCCTTGATTCATTTAAATAGTGAAGTTCAGTGACATGAACATTGTCAACAACCAATCCCAGCTGGCACCGGATGTCACGTTTACTGACGTAGGTGCAGATGTTTTTCATTCACCCCTCTGCCAGATCTGCTACATTTTTTGTTAAATTTATGCTCTTATGTCTACTTTACAAGTGTTGTTGGTGCTTTTTGTGGTTGGCTTTGGACAGTGGTGGCATGTGGCTGAGTCACTCATCGGGATGAGGAAATCAACTCAACAATGAGTAAACTCTCCTCCCGCTGACTTATATTAACTAGCTGCTAAAAATCAGTAAACATCAAGGAAGCAACCTGTTACCCGTTGTCCAGGCATTGGAAAATAAATTGGAAGACCTCCGTGCAACATCAGTTTCCAATGGGATATCAGGAATTGTAATATCCTTTGATTCACTGAAACTTGGCTAAATCCTGGACAGCACCATCTAACCAAGATATTCTTTTTCTATATGCCAATCTGACAGAGTAGAGGACTTGTGTGCTTCATGGTGAATACAGACTGGTGTTATGTTGGGAATGAGAGGTGCTGCCCTGTTTCTGCAGTCGCCGTCTTTGAGAGAAGCAACCACATGGCCATCTTGTACAGGTCGGGATGTGTGGATGGTTAAGTTATTTCACAACCAGAAACCATGGATTACCAGAACCATTCAGAAATATGAACAAATATAAAGCAGCAGCAGCCAACAGTGTAAGGAAATGCAAAAAAAGGATTAAATTACAGTGCACATAAAGGAGCTGATGGCATCACATTTCACTGGAGGTGCACCTTGTATAATTCTATGTGACAAATAAATGATTGATTGATACGCCATCAGAATGACATTGGACTGTTACATTTGACAGACAAGATTTATGCAGTTTCATATTTCAAACATTCTGGATGATTGTTATTATCATGCTGTTGTGTTGTTGTATACAGGATATTTAATAAACTTATAGCAGTGTTGACTTTTCCTCATGCCTCTTCTTTTAGGAGGATTATGATTTACAGCTCATCCAAAGTCGAGTTGCTGAAAGGTAGGCCCAGACAGTGGCAGCCTCAGGTGGTCCTCATAGCCCAAGGTAATGTCTATGTCACCTACCAGCTGAGACCAGACATCAATCTGATGTCAAAAAGAAGTAGTGTAGTCTCACATCCAGCAGACATTAAATTTTGGTCGGAATGAAAATCAGGTTGATGATATTTTCAATGTCTAACAATGTTAGAATTTTGCGTTGTATGAACATTAACATTGTGACGTTTTGCAATCGTAAGGTTTTGTTCTCCATACCTTATGACTAAATGTCAATGTTCTGTGTCATGATGACGTTGGCATGAGTTGGAAGACGTTGGATTTTGGTTATTTAACAGCACAACCTAAAACCAACAAAATATCAACAGCAAGCGTAGTATCAGCATGCTACTTCAAACTGACGTTGGCATTGGATGTTGTCTTTACATTGAATTTTGGGCACCTGATGTCACAACCTAAATTCAACCAAATATCAACGTTTATTAGCTGAGATAGCTTTGCTCTTGCAAGCACCAAACAAGAAGCAGCAAATCGGGTAGCCGGTAAGCATGGAGGGAGGCATGAGAATGTCAACAAGTTTTGTTTCTCTTGAAATATGTAAAAGAAAGTCTGTGTTTTGTTCAGTGCGTATCTGATCCACCAACCAGAACTTATTTTCCTGAGGCTGGTAGCAAGTTGAGGCAAAAAAAATCCAAAATTTGTCAATTATATTGATGCTGAATTGACAAGAATACTGTTGACATATGAAGCCTTTTATCTTCTCTTTCTAAAGCAGGTTTTTGCTGACGTGAGGAATTATTAATATGTTATATTTCTTAATGGGAGTTTTGTGTAATATTTTCCACCAGGAGCAGGATGGGAAATTATCAGAAAAGGAATCTAGGTGTACCCTTACAAATAGTGACCTTGCAAGATCCCCAGTCTTTGCAAAATTTTAAAATGTGAGAGGGTGTCAGATTGTTATCTTTTCTTAGTCTTTTCAAAGTCTGTTATTGCATGGTAGGCACCAGGCAATGACTCCTGTCCAAACTTTATTAGCACTCTAGAGGTGTTCTTACCTGTTAGGACAAGCCGGAACATGCCAATCAGACAGAGTTGTTGGGTGCAAGAAGAGAGATGTCATGATGACATTAAGCTTATAAACAGATTGTTTTGTCAGACATTGTAACTTTTTGAGACCGACTTTGTGTGTGACACAGAGGAGAACACATGATTATCCCTCCTCATGAGCTAATGTCCTTACAACCTTACACTTTAATTCAGCGATGCAACAATGGTGTTTCAGAGCAAACCAATTTCGCACTCATAGAACAAACTTTGATCATTAGTCTCATAAAGATAATTTACATGATGAGGGTCCTCAGTGAGAGTGGACTATGTCACCTAAAATATATCTCTACTTAATTACAACAGATAAAATTTTATATACGATTTTATATCTACGTAATTATTGTCCTTTCTTTCTAAATAATAGCAGGGCTATAATATCTAAGAGACGTGTTTATTTTTATGTAGTGCTTTTCCAAAGACTGGTTGACATCATAGAATAACAAGAACATAAATAGGGTGCAGTTAAAAGAGGAAAAGATGTAGCTCATCACTTGGCCAGGGCTGATAGGATGACCTCACGCAACTGAGTCAAATGACCATTTTATTATGATTTATATTTTGGCTATTTTTTATTTTTGTCATGTGAATGGCTTATAAATGTTGTCCTATAGTCTCAGTGGTAAAATTGTTAATATCAATTAGGTTTTTCCATTTATTTATTTTTTGCATACACAGTAGTATAGAGCTAAGTAGATCTGAGCTTCAGAGGGTAACATCATAATCTGGCCAACTGTGGGTGGAAATGAGCTGGTAAATATACTCCCAGGCTGATTAGGGAAATGGGAGGCAGGTGATGGAAAAGGCATCTTGTAATGTAATGTGCGATGTAATGTGTGATGTATCATGTAATGTGTGTTTATCAGGTATGTCATCATTGTGTAATGTGTGACCCCATGAGGAGGAGCTGACTGCAATGGCATCAGCCAATGGGGATTCTTTAGATAAAAGAAACAAAGGCAGGAAAGGGATTTCTGCAGGGCAGGAGGAAGCGGCTGGATCTGAGATGGTAGGGGACTGAAACAGGTAGGGGAGTTTGAGAGCATCTGCTGGACAGACGGACAGAAGGGCAATGCCATGCAATGAAGGGAGCTGACAAAATGAGTGTGGCTGAAGGGAGAGAGGGACTGAGGACTGTGGCTGACTGTGTGACAACCGGTATTGCCACAGCCCAGCTGCACGACTGTGACAAAAACAGGAGACTCACGGTTTACCAAACAAATAAAGTCATTCATTTACCACAAAATAATCACAACAAGTCCATCATTTAGATGGGAGGTATCTTTAAAGTCAGTAGTAAAGCAAGTGGATGAGTAACAAAACATCCAGACTGCAGCTCTGGCTCATACGCATTAACACAGCAGGCCCAGGTGAGTCCCATGCTGCTGATTACTCCTACAGGTTTGCAGTCAAAGAGCACCAAGCAGAGGGGCTGTCACAGTATCAATAAGACTGTATTGATACGAGTACTCTTATGAATAGTCCTTATTGATCCAGCAATTAATTAACACTCTTATTGATATTTTTTTAATTGCTAAAAAATATTTATTACCTTATTTATTTATTTATTTATTTATCTATCTATCTATCTATCTAAGGAATATTGTAAGAGTTTATCTATATTGTTAATGTACTAAAATATTATTTCTAGGAAGGAAACAGCCACATTTATAACAGCAACAAGTCTCTATATGAACTTAATATGTCAATAGAAACAACTCTTAATAGAATAATAACACTGACATAAAACTTTAAAAGAATAAAGTAAATAGATATCAGTGACAATCATTCATTTATCCAGTCGTCTGTCCACCTCCCCAGTGGACCAATTGAGGACCTGTGTGTGACACCTGACCTGCCATAAAGCTTAAAGGCGCTGTATGTAAGAATGTGGCCAAAACGGTTACTGCACTCAAATTCAAAATACTGCCGCTTGTCGTGTCCGCCCCCCCTCCCCTACAGATTCGAGGTTGCTGGACAGCGGCACGCTGGAGACTGATTTGTTAGCCCACGGGCGGCTGCCGTGGCAGGGCCGCGTCATCACGTCCTTGATCTTCGGTTTTCCAGCGGCCCGTTCGAGCAAGTCCGGCTTCTCTGCTGCTAACGCTGCTGCCGGGATACAGCGGAGGAGGAGCCGGCTGCTAATGTTATGTACCGGGACACTGCTAACGCTGCTTGCCGTGCTGCTGTAGCTCAGTCGTAACTGTTACTGATGCTGAGACTCTACTGACTGTGTGACTGGTAGACGGCGGTGGGTGGCACAACAGACCAAAACAGATGAGTTGTCGTGAGATCAGTATGTTATATGAACAGTATTCCTTAGTCTCTGTTACATATTAGGAGGATTTTACGACTATTTGCTTTAGATTTCTTACATAGAGCCAGGGGTGGAAGTAAGGAATTACAAATACTCACGTTACTGTAATTAAGTAGATTTTTTGGGTACTTGTGCTTTTATGAGTATTTTTTTCAAGTGTGTAATTTTACTCCTACTTGAGTACAATTTACACCATGTAATCTACTTCACTACTTTTAAAATCATAAGTCACTACTGAGCACGGCCACAATTTGAATTAATATTCAAACCTTTCATCTGCATCTTTGTAGCCAAAATGGCTGTCTGATTACGACCGCGCCAATTAATCTATGACGTAAGGAAAAGAGAACTCCGCTGCAGCAGGCACAGGTGTCTGGCGGTAACATACCCACACAGCGGAGTAGAGACTAATTTATGGACTGAAGATTTGGAGAGAAAGAAGCCAAGGGTGAGTGTCCATGCGCTCCGCGCAAATCCCGTGAGCTCCGCGCCGCAAGATAACTGTTTTCCGCTGACAGAGAAGTCCAACTCCAGGTCCAGTAATTTCCTCTTTTGTTGGTGTCATGACTGCCCAGTAGTACCTGGACAACCGAGGCACACAGGCACACAGGTATGTGGCGTGTCAGAGGAGAAACGAGCCGTTCACATTTCTCTGTCTGTCAGGTAACGGCCCACAAACCTCACCGCCCTTTTGGGGATGTTCTTTACTTATGAAGGGATTGTTCTTTACTTATGGAGGGACTGTTCTTTACTTACTGTGGGGAGGAGGGTGGCTGGTTGATTTTTATTTTATTTTATTTTATTTTGATCCCCCCTATGTTAATCACTTACTGATGCTGTTTTTGAAGTATGAATAAGTCAATAAGTAACTTATTCCATTGAAATATCATTGANACAACATTAGATGTCACAACCATTCCATTCGGGGTCGCGCAGTGTTCCCCCACTTTTGGGAGTGGGGGAACACTGCTCTCTCAGAGGCCCAAAGTGTTCCCCTACTTCTAATTTTACAAATTAAGCACTGGTTATTAGTTTGGCTAAGATAAGTCTGCAAAGATATTGTCACTGACATTGGTTTGCCTGATATTAAAATAAGACGGAGCTAGCTAACGTGTGCGCGTGCGTGCATGCATAATTAAGCTACAATTCTTAGAAATGTTTTAGCTTAATATTTGATCAACCACCGTCATTACAATAAATTAAATCTATAGTCATTTATTACTCACAGGCCTACATTCAGCAGGCCTTGTTCTCTTACTTCAAGATACCTGAATGAAGATGTTTTCGTATGATAAGCGTTACCCCTTTACAGACACATCCACTTCACTCTAATCCCTTGCAGTTTTATGCAAAACCCACGCGGTTATTTTGCATGCGGTATTTATGTAATTTCGCCTATTCTATTTTATTATTCCTGCATATTGGGGTCCTTAAACAGTATTACAGTTGGATAATTTGGGGCTGACTGGAAAGCTGTGACACTTGTGGAGTCAGTGAGCCCCATGTGTTCATGTGTGTGCCATGTGTTTACACTCTTGCCTCATAATTGCCATGTGTTTACACTCTTGCCTCATAATAGGCATATCATTGCAGTAATTTCACTGTATAAGGTGTCCTGTTTTTGATATTTTATACAGGTGAATTGAATCGAATGCCTGCTATTGACGACGCAATAAAACATCCATCGGTTAAAAGTAATTAATACTCTGAGTAGTTTTTGAGAAGAGTACTTTGTACTTTTACTTAAGTATTTTTTAAACACCAGTACTTTTACTTGTAATTGAGTACAATTTAAGCAATGTAACAGTACTTGTACTTGAGTACAAATATTCAGTACTTTTTCCACCTCTGCATATAGCTCCTTTAAATCAGAGTCAGCAAGCTTAAAGGACTGCTGTATACGACACTGAGGGCATATCTATGATTCAGAGTCAGAGGCTGGATTGTCTGCATGCAGCTCTCCACGTGGAGGGGACTGAGCCAGCAGCTAACAGCTAACGGTGCTAACAGTGCCAACAACGCTAACAACAGCAACCGTGCTGACAGAGCTAATGGTGAAAAACCCAGAAAAACTTACCATCAACACTGAATATCAACGCAAAATGTGGCTAAATCATCCCTTAATATATTCTGGTAGATGCATTGCAGTATACACATCTCTCATAGATTTATGTCACAAACCAGTACTATTTGTGATAAAACAAAATTACAAAGCCTAAAAAGCTCATTTGATGTTCCCAGTTCATGCAGAGATGTTTAAAAAAAGAAATGCACTTAATGTAGCTTTAAATCAGTTTGATCATTCCTTAAATTCCAAGTCTTTGTTCTTTGTAGCAATAAATCAGCTTGTACATTGTAAGAATAACAATTTGGCCCATGAAGGTGTAATAATTCATAGCATGGTGGATAGTAACTATGGACATTTACTGTAAACATTAGTAACATTTTGAGGCACATATGTTATTGAGTATATCTATTTTATACTACTTCATATTTCTGCTCCATTCCCCACTAAATTTATCTAACAGCTTTAGCCACATTTCAGATTAGAATTTTACATAAGAAGCTTATAATTGTGAAAGATTAAACATAACCTTTCTGGCTTTATTTTAAGGTGACAGGGTTTGGGGATAGAAGTCAGTGAGGCTGTTTTTGTCAATTGGTCAGCACAGGCGGAGTTTTGGGGGTCGAGAAGACGCTTCCTGAAAATGTAATGAATATTCAATTCCTTTGTTTTTGAAACTTTTACCAGGGTGGTGGTTCCTGTCTTCTGACTATAGAGAATTGATATTTATCCATACAAAGTCACATTGTTTAACATCACTATGGTTAATTAATTGTGATTTCAACCAGTCATATATTAAGATCACAAAACACCCATGAAAGCGCAATGTTAATCAAGAGTCCTAACTCAGGACCTTCTTCACTTGGCTACATCAGATTTCTAACAACTTGACTATCAAAATGTAATATTCAATAGGTCTGGCAAACCATGTTGTTATCACCAGAGTGTGAAAGAAAGAGTGAGTTAGTGTTTGTGCGCACGCACGTGTGTCTGTGTGTGTCTCTGTGTGCCTGTGTGTGTCGGTTGGTAAAGAGGGTTGACATTTTTCTGTTTCTATGGTAGTTTTCTATTGGACTTTGGGTCATTGCAGAAAATAAGCTCTGTGGCAAACATGTTTATGATACTTAAACATTTTCTAAGCTTCAAAATTGGGGTCTCATAAGCTTGTGTTTTGCCACTTTTTATATAACTTATAAAACTTGTATAACTTACATGTTTAAAAGTTTGAAAGGCTTAGAGTTACACATATTTAAGGGCATGGCCACTTTGAGTGTCAGGTGGGTGCCCTCCATTGGCAAACCACTTACAGCCACAATGTTGGTTAGGCAACGTAACCATGGTGTAACCCCAGATTAATGGAGTAAAAGTGTAGTGGTAGCTGTCAGGTTTTCAGTTTGAGTTAATGAAAGTCAATTGTAACACTGTGGTCACCTTAAAAAGTCTTTGTACTGGAACTCTCTCTAAAGGCTTGTTTATGCTCGTTAGATACATATATGGACATGGATGGAGCCTTCTCTCTTCTGTGCGTTTTCTAAAAGCGAAAGGATACGGACGGAACGAAGCAGTACCGCCAGAGATTGTGGGGACCTATGGTCATGAGCTCTGGGTAATGACTAAAAGGATGAGGCTGCAGATTCAAGCAGCCTTAGTTTCCTCCGAAGGGTGGTTGGGCTAAGCCTTAGAGATAGGGTAAGGAGCTCGGACATCCGGAGGGAGCTCGGAGTAGAGCCGCTGCTCCTTTGCGTCAAAAGGGTTAAATTGATGTGGTTCGGGCATCTGATCAGGTGGTGTTTTGGGCACATCCAACATGTAGGAGGCCCCAGGGCAGATCCAGAACATGCTGGGGGGATTACATTTGTCATCTGTCTGGCCTGGGAACACCTCAGGATACCTCAGGATACCTCAGGAGGCGCTGGAAAGCGTTGCTCGGGACTAAGCTAACAGCTAGAGTCAGGGTTAGCTCCACTCTCTTGTCCAAATATGGTCACTACTGGCTCCAAAAAAACAAGATGGCAACGGCCAAAATGCTGAACTCAAGGCTTCAAAATGGGAGTCCACAAACCAGTAGGTGTCATGGTGGCCTTGTCCATTATTTTCTACATCCTGTGTGACATAATGTATTAGTCTCCCAAAAGAAACTCCATTCTTGGTCCCATTGTATTGTGAAGTATTCTTGTGTTCTATTTGTGTTCATTTGGAATATGTACTCTTACTGATGTTTGTCCTGTGTATCCAGCTAAAGCTGACCCAAAAGTCACTCAAGCGTCCTCCATCCTGCTGTTAATTTGGTCATCTATAAAGCACCTCTGACTCTCAGAGCTGGGAGAGACCTGGTATCTTAGCTGGAGAGTGTAAGTTCTGACACTCTTACTATGAAGATGGTAAAAGTCATTTCAAATTACTCAGGAGGACTCTCCAGCAAAGACAGGTTTATCCAAACCCCATGTCCCCCACAGTGATAAAAGGCCAGCGCTGGGATCCGGAAAGTCTGTGAGGCACTCTTTTTTTAGGAGGCCAGCAGCACAGCAGTACAAAGATTGGAGAGAAAAAAGACGGAAAGAGTGAAGACTGATGTCCACCATTACATTCACCCAGTGACATTATGATTCCGAATCAGTCCATTTAAAAGACGATCAGATAGTGCTGATGAGGAGCTTATTCTGACACTGATGTCATTTCTACGACAGCCAGTATGGAGAGCTGTGGACTGCTGCATCGTCAGGAAGCCCACTTTTATTAACTCATAAAGAGTGACTGTTTGGACGGATGGAAAAAAAAATCCAACATTAGATCACAGCACATGTAATGTAAATGAGCTGAGCTGCTGAAGTGAGGCTTAATAGTGTGAGGTGAGAGCAGGTAACTTGTACAACTCCGACCATCAATCAACATGAGCTAATATCACTCTTCCCTCCAAGTCATTTACTGCTCTCTGCTGAAATTGGAAAGAAAGTATTTCAATTTATAACTTGAACCTGTCGTCAGAGAGGGATTCAATTAGACCTCTGTACTCAGAGTGGGTGGCTGTCTATGGGCCAGCAATACTGAGTAATTCTTCTCAAGGGTTCATACACATTTTGAGAAATGGATTTCCATGACTTTACACCAATTATGATGACTGAACATTGTGTGAACTCTTTATAAACAGTACCAATCAATACCAAGCTGTTTTCTCCAGCCCTGATGAAGACCAACAGTGGTCGAAACATGTTGGCTTTTTAATGAGTTGGCCATTATATTAAAGTCTTTTTAATCTAATCTTTCTTTCCTCATTCTCATTTTTGTTTGGAGTGCCTGGATTCTTTTCCTGCTTGCAGTATTTTGGAGTTCCCTCCTTTTTTTCCCAAGAGCACCCGATACATTTTTGATCTACACTCTACAACACAGAGCAACCAGTTATCTGTTTTTCTATCTTTTGGCAGTACCAATCAAAAGTTTGGTTGCTCGCTCTCATTTAAGTGAATGGGAAGGTATGTCTAAACTTTTGACTGGTACTGTACATGAAAACACAATATGTGGTGTGCTCTATCATTAGGGATGCACGATAACTTTTCTTTTAAACCGATACCGATAACCGATAACTTTCAGCTCCTATAGGCCGATACCGATAACCGATAACACACACACACATATACAGTGTATGTATATATATATATATATATATATATATATATATACCTAAGATCATGACATCAATACTATGAACAAAACCAAAACAGTTTTGACTCTTTAAATGAAGAGATATTTATTTTTTCCAATGAAAAACTATTGGCAAGCATCTCAAACATTTTCGAAAAGATATCAAACAAAAAAACTATTTTATATCTCAAATGAACATCAATTTAAATAAGGTGCATTACTTACTGATATAAAAATAAAGGCCCCTTGAACTGATGCAAATACATGCATCGGGATTACAAACTGAAAAAGTTCATTCCACAAGTTCAAAAAAATAAATATATATAGAAAATGACTGCACTGAACAAGTTAGACTTGTCTATGTAAACAAACTGAAAAAGTGCATTCCATAGTAACAAAAAAATAAATTTAAAGAATTTTGGCTTATGGTTCTAGTCAGAGAGAGCGCGTCTGTGTGTGTGTGAGATAGTGTTGTCACGGTACCAAAATTGGGACCCAAGGTACGATACCAGTGACAGTATCACAGTTCTGAGTAGTATCACGATACCACAGCAAAAATGAGGCAAATGTGCCTTTTGTCATTTATAAAAAGATAAATCACTTTTCTTTTTGTCTTAGTGGGAGCGGGGCACTGCCGTGCTGACAAAATTATATATGTTATCGGGGCTATTCGTCATGATATCGGACTTATCGGAATGACGTAATAATTTCCTGGTTATCGGCCCGATAGTTATCCGTGTATCCCTATCTATCATAATCACTTGGGTTCCGCTCATTTCGAGAACATGGATTCATGTTAACAGCTTGGTTTTATGTTATTTGGGGCTTTGTTTAATTTTAAATAAAGAAAATGGCTTTAAGAAAAGAAAAAAAAGTACTTGAAATACTTGAATTTCATTTTGTAATGTCTGTGTGAACCTTGTAGTAATTGATACATAATTGTCTAAACTTTCCAATCACAGTCAGAAGAAAAAAAAGGAGAGACACAATTCAAAACATAACTGAACAACACATTCTCATCCCAAGTCGTCACATATTACCATTTGCTCAGTGGGCTTTCACATTTACATATTACGTGCGAGGTATCCTGTGCAAAACATCTTCAAGAAACGCAAGCAAGTCCAGTTACCTACGATATATCACTTACGGTTTCTGTCAATATTTTTTTCATGCTTGTATGGTAGAAACTCCTGGAGATATCTATCCAAATAAATGACATATTTATCGAAATCCCACTGAGCTCCACTATGGCAGCTTTCATTAAGGAGACCCGCCTTCAATTCTGGCAAACCGTGTGCAAAGAATTGTGGGTACTTTATACCCACTAAGGATACACACATGCATCCTTGAAAATTCTCTGAAGTAAGGACTCTGTCCTTGGAAGAGTTTAAAGGTTCCTTGACACTGGAAAAGCCCCAAAGCGGGATTTGATGACGCAGCCTCCTTGAAATTCAGGAAATGTACAGTTTCTGCTCATCAGATGCATACAGTCTTTTTCAAAATAAAGCTACAATGCCAGATAAACACCTTGTATTTATGTCTATTTCACTGTGCAACGAAAGCATGTGGTTAGATTAAGAAAAAAAAAACATAATTGATTGGCTCAACACTCATACAGGAAGTGAACAGCGGCCTTCTGGGTGAAAGTCA
The DNA here is from genome assembly GCF_006386435.1 of Epinephelus moara. NCBI lineage: Eukaryota > Metazoa > Chordata > Actinopteri > Perciformes > Serranidae > Epinephelus > Epinephelus moara. The sequence continues at coordinate 6,910,312 of NC_065509.1, read as the reverse complement.
AGTGTTGATGGACCCATCCACCTCCCCTTCTGCCTGCTCTATAGGGACCATCTAGGTCCTTAAATTACGTTGTTGTTTTGATCCAGTGCCATCCAACAGCATATCATATGGCCACAAAAGGATGTTGATGCAGAAATCAATGACCTAGTTGTGGTATCTGCTGACTTTGGATTGAGAATGGGCTAAACAGAAGCCCTATAATAAGACACAGTGACTAAACTAGTACAAATCATGTCTGCTACAGAACTTTCAATAGTTGTCAGACCCATAGTGTAAACATGGTGAACCCTCTCTTGTGTTCCTTATATTGACATTTTTCATACACATTTAGTGTTTTTAAAGCCATATCAAGCCACAGCATATTGACCATGTGTGTTGGACATAGAATGGATGTAAGTCCAGGCAAGACAGTTTATATACTCCATCCTACTGCACCTGTGACACTGAGTAAGTGATCACATTTTAGCTCTAACACTGCATAATTTAAAAAATGAGACAGGTCTTGTTCAAAACTGATGTTTATCAAACCAATTTATTTTTTACCCTGTTTTCAAAAGCTTTTGGAATTTCACTTTTTCCAGGCTGGGAAAGGCTATTTTTAAATTCAAAGTACAAACGCTGCTTCTCTTTTCTCTCCATTTATTCCAGGAGGATTGTGTTTTTTGCTGCTTCTGTTTTGGTGAATCGTGCCTCATTCTCCTGCATCCAAACTGCTATTGTGAGGAGCGTTTTGGAGCCTTTATGTCCTGGTGGGCTCATTCTCTCTTTTCTCCCACAGCTCAAAGGAGAACACACACACAACAAGCAGCGACTCCCACAGAGTCAAATAAAAGGCAATGCTTTTATCTCTCCTTTTCACATCTCTCTCCCTCCTGTCTGTTTGTATTTTCTGTGTGTGTTCTGTACAGCAGGAGACATGAGTGGAGATGTCTGACATGTTAAGAAAGGATTCTGAGATGTGAGGTGGAAAAGAGGAAACGGGAAGAAAGAGAGGAAATGTGATGCAGGAAGGAGTGGTGGGGATCAAAGAAGGAGGAAAGGACTGAGGGAAGAAGGGAAAGCAGGTGGTGGGGGTGAAGTGATGGAGCAAGAAGGGGGGGGAGGGCATGCTGTGGATGTTGATGTCCATATGGCCTCAGAGACATGCAGCATATGTGCCACGCCAGCCGGCCCACGCCTGCATCTGCCAGGCCCCGCAGAGGCTGGACACGATGCTGGCAGGGTCAGTGGTGGCACACAGGCCTGGACATGGCCGATCATGTCCGCTGATGATCAGAGGTAGAGGAGGGAGGGTGACCCGACAGAGAAAGCTCCAAGCACGTTGTCATGTTGTTTAATGCTCCTCTGGATTCAGAATAAAAGGGACATATGGATGCACCCGACCTGATCTGCTTAGATAGCAGCACATTTTTTCGGACAGAGATTTAAAAAAAAAACAACAACTGTGAGTGCATGGACAGTTATCAGAGGTGAGGTATGGAGATTCCAGGTGCATATGTACGTGATGCATTCAGATTTATACACACCAGGCTGAGAATCTGAATCATTTGCAGGAGTTTTTGCTAGTGTACCTCTCTCCTTATTGCATATGCATTTGAAGATAAAAGAAGACAGAAAGATGCATTGTTTGTCAATGCACTTTAGAACACAAGTGTATTCTGCCCCATCATTTGTCTGGGCCTTCAACACATTCTCATCCCAACTCGTCATACATTACCACTTTGTCTGCGGGCTTTCATGTCTACATATGACGCACAAGGTTTTCTCCTGGGTCTTTTCAAATTACCCTTCTGCTTTTACAGAAGTGTACAGTTTCTGCTCGTCAGATGAATACAGTCTTTTCAAAAAAACTTACAGCGTTGGTAAAACATTTATATTTATTTCCTGGTGCAATGGAGGCATGTGGTTAGGTGTAAAAAGAAACATCATGGTTTGGAAATGAACAGCAGGCTCCAAGGTGAAAGTCTAGGGTTTGCTGGTCCCATCCACCTCCCCTTCCACCCGCCCTTATATTACGTTATTACCAGCAGCGTAACAAAGCAGGCCTTTGTGGTTCAAACTGCCTTGTAAGGTGCTTTGGTGCATCAGATTCTTATGTGGACGTCCACTGACATAGCGCCAATATTTGACAACTTCATTTGATGGCCGCTGCTTCAACAACTGCTGCCACCTGGTGCGCATTATACTGCTGTGAAGGGTGCCTTTGTGCGTTGGCGTCCAATTCCCAGATCACTAATAAAGTGGAGGTATTTGACGAGTTCTGAATGAGAATGGGCTGGTGCCCTCTGGAACTGGTTAAGGTTTTGTCAGGTTTAGGCACAAAAACACTCTATCTAAATTATCTACTTATTAAGGTAAGGGGACCTTCATCACTATGGTAACAGTAGACGAGTGGTTAGGGAACAACTGTGGTCTTGCATTAGTAAAAGAAATAAAAAAAATAAAGCCAGTTAGAAAGGGAAAATCTTGTTGACCTATCTGTCCACCCCGAGCTCCTTCCTACATGGCCAGCCCATTCGCATTTCCAAGTCATCAAATACCGACACTTTATTACACCACTCTGTGTCTGATCAACAACAAAGGCATGCATTAGCGTCTTTATGAGACGTACCCAAGTGGCAGCCTCTGGGGGCTGAAAAATGAAGCTATAACACAACAGCACCAAAAACTGCACGGCCACTTAAGGCTGGCTCCGGTTATACATAATTAAAGGTAGGCAGCTTTGAGTAACAGTCTGCCAATAGTGTCCTTGGCTTCTCAATTAGATCCACCCCTTGCTCCTCCACAGCATCACCTTCTTGCCCAAATATGGTCACTTCTGGCAAGAAAAAAAACAAAAAACTAGCCATGTCCCTTATTTAACAGTCTATGGAAACACCAGGCTTTTAAGTAACTCCAGTGTAAACCCATCTACCGCAATACTACATGCTGAGAACAAATGATGTAGTATAAAGCACAAAAAAGTCCGTAGGGTTGGAGGGAGGTGTGGTGGATGGGTCAAATAAAACATGACTATGACCCAGACGACTGCTGTGCACTGTTGTGAGACCAAAGGTCACCACTGTATTAACATAATAATATGTATTTTATAGAAGTACTTATCTTAAACCTTATACTTATCTTAATCTAAAACATAATGTTTTTATAAACTTAAACAGTTTTGTTGCATACACCAGTGGTTTCCAATATTTTTCCTCTGGCAGGAAAAGGGCAGGAGAAGGGACCCCTTTTCTCTCACTGAGTTAACTGACGACCCCTGACTAAGTGACATATTTTATATAAAGTTCATATTATATTTAATGCAGAACAATAACAGTACAGAACAACTGATGAACTGTACAAATAACCACAAAAATGAACAAAAAAGACAATAAATTAGTTAATTTAAAAAAATGTAAAACTGTAATACAGACATAGAATTGTATAAAAAGTTTAAATAAAATCATTCATAATGGGCTTTTTTTTTTTAGACAAATTCAGTGTTTTCTTCACCATGACACTTTGCCATTGTTCTATTAGCTCTTTGTTTTTTTTTTCACTGTGTACTTTTCTAAAGCAAGACAAGGTTGTTCAGCAAAGAATGAACGCTCAGTGAATATAGCTTGGGTTCAGTTCTTTACTGTGCCTTGATCCTGTGAGATGTATTTTAAGCTTGTATCTTGAATAATAATCTAAACTTCAAAAGTAACATTTTCATTTAGTGTTCTTCACATAAATAAATGAAATCCTGGGATAAAGGCCCACTGTATTCATTTTTAAAGTTTTCTTGCACCTCGTAGAATGAAGAGGGCCTCATTACCCCACCATGAAGCTTTGGCGACCCTTACAGGGGTTAAAGCAAGAAAAAAATGTGTGCCTGAAATGTGGAGCACGGAAGATTTGTTTGCCTGAAATCTGAAATCTTTTCCGGGGGGCTTGGTGTTGCGATCACAAAAAGAAGAAAGAGAAATGTATGTGTTGCAAAGGAATGTGTTTATTATCAAAACGAACAAAAAGATTATAGCTATAGTAGTTACTTTTCAGATTAAACTTTTATAGCATAATGAGTTTATAAATAAACATTAAACTTTCAGTGGTTACCAGACTTTTTGACTTATAGCTCCTACATCTTTTTTTGCCTCGGTGCTATTTTTTTTTAGAAGCTAAATCATTTAGGCTGTTTGCAAAATTATATCACGCTTGATGTGAATTAAACAGGCAGTTACACCGAAATTTCGCCTCTGGGCAAGCATGTCATCATTGAAATGGATCATATAATGTTGTGGTGGTGACTTTAAAACTTCAGCATAGAGGACTTTTATTGCAACTTTCGTTTCTGTCTGGTTTCTGTTACCTTACCTTCAAAATTACCGCTGGCTTTACCGGAGCCTCTCCCACTCCGTCTGTGCTCTGTGTCTCAATGTGACATGATGTGAAAGCATGCACAGGCATCAGTGTTGATTGGCTATCACTTGTGCCGTGTAACCAATCAGAGGGGGCTGTAGGCGGGACATTGTTACAAAGCCCAGTGCAGTGGGGACTGCAGGCAGGGAGGGAGACAGCTGTATCAGACGCCCCGAGGAGCGAGTTTTAAAATACATTTATTTGATCGGTTATCGATGAAAAAACGTCTGATGCCGATTATGGTAAACAGTAGCTAAATCATTTTCCTGGTTCGACATATATATTTTTAGGGGCAAATGCGAGTGAAATGCTCGCACTGCAGAGCACTTCTGCCCGTGCCGGACAGAAACTTCGCCACGCCGGAAATCCAGCGCTGTGCCAGAGAACTTTAACCCCTGTCTTTATTAGGGGTCAAGCCCCCCAGGTTGGGAACCAGTGATGCAAGCCTATTGCAACTCTTTCACAACATTTACCACGTCAGAATGTGTACGCTGCTATGAGATGCCATGTGACGTGACAAAGTGTTTGGCAACCTGGGAATAAAAACCAACCAACCAAATAACAATTCGAGAAGGGAGGGAGGACCGTACATGACCAGAAATGTAAAAGCAGCAATTTAAGATTTCAGGAGGAGTTGTGTGCTGGAGCTACTTTTTGTTCTAACACATAACTTTATTTAAGACTATATTTGCCATTATTTGAATACAGATTTTATTTGAGAATTTATGGAAATGACAATATAAAAAGGAACTGAGATACCTCTGGGTCACCTTGTTCCTTCACTCATTCTTTTGGATAAATGTCCCAACCTTGAAAACAAAGGTTCCATTTCACTGTGCACAACACAAGATTACTCAGTACTTCTCCGCACTTTGTGTTTTCAGCTGTGTTTATGTGAAACCCAAAAAGCTGGAGGTCCCTCTGTCAGGACTGTGGGCTGTGCACCACTGCGCTCTCCAAGGTGCTGATCCTGCTGCTGGAAGCAGCAAAGGAGCTAAACGGAGGAGTGGGAAGGCTTCTGCCTGCAGGAACTCCCAGCCAATAACTTTAATAACATACACACACACACACACACACACATATATACACTGAACAAAAATATAAACGCAACACTTTTGTTTTTGCTCCCATTTTTCGTGAGCTGAACTCAAAGATCTAAAACATTTTCTATACACACAAAAGACCATTTCCCTCAAATATTGTTCACGAATCTGTCTAAATCTGTGTTAGTGAGCACTTCTCCTTTGCCGAGACAATCCATCCCACCT
>NC_065509.1:6896735-6903755 GCF_006386435.1 Epinephelus moara | reverse complement strand
GTCTAATCAGCATCTTGATATGCCACACCTGTGAGGTGGGATGGATTATCTCGGCAAAGGAAAAGTGCTCACTAACACAGATTTAGACAGATTCGTGAACAATATTTGAGGGAAATGGTCTTATGTGTATATAGAAAATGTTTTAGATCTTTGAGTCCAGCTCACGAAAAATGGGAGCAAAAACAAAAGTGTTGCGTTTATATTTTTGTTCAGTGTACATATGTGAATGTATAGTCAACTTGCTTTTTTTATTTTGTTATTTTGCACAATTAATAATGACTATTAAATACATTGAAAAGCATGTCTCCACCTGCTGGTGGGCCCTCACCATACAACATGCATGCATAATATGATGCAAATTCGACTACAGAATAGACTTGATGATCACTAAAACAAGGTAGGGAAAAAGTGGATGTATCAATATTGGTATCAGTTATCAGCCACATAAATTGTGATATATCCACATATCGGATATCAGCAAAAAATAAGATATCATGCATTTTGTGTAACTACATAACTCTGTTGTCAAAGTTATTAATAATTGCTAGCCATGTGATGCTATGGTTAGCGATTACTTGTGTTGTTACCTGGCAACCCAGTGTGGAGCACTATCGTGAGACAGTGAGACGGCACCTGGATGTGTTTATGAAAATGCAGCATGGCAACATAAACAGTTAATACACCAGATGTAACGTGGACCTGCCAATGGGCAGTCAACCCATTCATATGAGTCAGCTGTCACCATTTGTCTCTGTCAGTAGAGACTCCGCTCTGCAGTGTTGTTTATACACTTTGCTGATACACCAGAGAATTACACACTAACACTAGGCTTCATAAGCTCCCTCTCTCTTACAGTTAACTATGGATTTGATACTGATTAAAGGGAAACTAATGTTTTTTCAACCTGGGCCCTATTTTCCGATCTACTTTTGTCTAAATGAGTGATAGGATGTTCAATATTTGACATTTCTCCAGTACGAAGCTAGGGCTGACCTTGAGCGCACGCTATATTAAATAATAGGGCACTCAGACAACTTCAAACAACGTCAAAATACGTCCACTAAAAGTGCTTTTTTTCCGCACAGATAGGCTCGGATTGTTAGTATCAGTATCCGACAACATAACGGAAATGAACATCTGTGTTTACCTTTAGCTGGATTCGGACATGTTCCTCTGCCTGTTGCAATTTTAGCATATGTGCTACCGCAGTAACACTGCTCCCTCTCTCTCTTCGTCCGCTCTTCAGTTTCAATGAGCTCTGCTTCCGTGTACATCCATGTACTCCGTGTTCAAATAAATACGGTCCATCCAGATCCAGTTGGTCAAAATCGGGTAAAAGTTCGGACGTGTTTGTTGTGGCAAGTCAAAACACTCAGAGAGTGAATGTCTGGCTCTGAAATCTCACGTCTTGCGAGATTTGAGTTGTTCCAGGAAGTAACCGCTGGAGTGACCTTACAAACGCGAAGAGTTACTCTGTTTGGAGTAGTCATGGCTGAATTTTTACCCAGTTTTGACCAACTGGATCTGGATGAGCCATTTGAATTTGATGACCGCCCGTATTTATTTGAACACGGAGTACACAGACGTACACGGAGGCAGAGCTCATGAAATTGAAGAGCGGACAAGGAGAGAGAGGGAGCAGCAACAGGCAGAGGAACATAAAGGTCAGCACAGACGCTCCTTTCCGTTATGTAGAAATAGGGCCCACGTTGTAAAAAACATTAGTTCCCCTTTAAGAGTCATTTTACTTTCACATCCTTGTACTTAATATGTTAATCTGTAGTGTAGGGTTGTATGGGGGCAAGGGCGTTGAGGGTAGGTCATTTGACAATACCCTAGAAAATCTCCCTCTTTTTCACAGCCTGATGTCGGCAGGTATGGAAGAGTCAGAACTGTTCTTTGTTTTTGTTGTGTTAGCAAGTGATGTTGGTTTGACTTGATTAGTTCAGAGCTATGGAGTATTAAATCATCCATATTTTACTACATCTTTGCCTTTCTTACCCTCAGGTGTACATAAACTACAGCTTATGCACTTCTTTTTAAAATACAAAAATGTGAAATTATCAGTAATCGTAGCGGTTGAATATGTGTGAGCATGTCTTTCTCTCTGGCTGCGTGTGTGACACCACTGGCAACATCTGGCATATGGCATCTGGCCATAGGAAGCAGTGGAAAGAAGTGGTTTATTTACCAGAGACACAGTGGATGTTAATGGTATTTTCAGTTAATATGGTGAGTTAGTTATTTTTAGGGATGTCCCGATCCGATATCCAAGAGTAGCAGTCAGTTTAGTTAACTGACTATTTGTTTTCTGCTCTGGTTTTTTGAGAGTGATATTTTTATTTGGTTTACACTCTTACTGTTTAAGTAAAGAGCACTAATGGCACTGTTTTGGGCACAATTAGTGAAATTGGAGCCATGGATGGACTACAAAAACACTACTAAAATAACTGAAAAGGAAAGGCTGCATTGTTTGTTAAATGCCAACAATGTCTTGTGGTGTTAAAAAATTTTTTTTTTATTTTAAGTGTGTGGAGTCTTGCTGCTATTTTAATTTCATTGTTAGACATTTTAAAGATTTCTTGTTGATTTTTTCGTTGATTTATTTTCTATTTATTAAGGGGCCAAAGCAGCCAAAGCAAACCAGATATATTTTTTATTTAATGTTAATGTTCAAGTTTGAAGTTTGTTTATTTAACCCTGTTAACAATAAACGGGTCAGTTTCTCATACTAACTGTTGTGGATCATTCTAACAAACCTGACTAAGTAGTTGTTCTTGTTAGAGTAATATTGCTTGATCAAACCTTTTCTAACATGACTGACAACAAAATAAGTGAATATGTATAATACGCGCTTGGATCGGATCAGTATCGGTATCGGCCAAAACTCAAGGCTGTAATATCAGTATCGGATCGGAAGTGAAAAAGCTGGATCAGGACATCCCTAGTTATTTTACTCCATGCCAGTGTCATTGTTGTTTATCTGGAGTTCTGTAACCTGAAGGTTTTGTTTTGTACTTAGAGACTATTCTTGCTTAGCCGAGATAGATAGTACCAACAAATGTTTGCCCTCAGGATCACACATCAAGTGTAATCCTCTGACCAAAGGGGGGATGTTGGGATTCACAGGACCACAGATGTTTTATCATTTGGTAAAATCATCACTGGACATTTAAAGGCTTTTTCCTCTGCATACTCTTTGTTCTCCAAACAAAGACAACTATTTGACACCCATCTCCACAGGAGATCTCACCTCACACCTCAGTGAGACACAAGTCTCACAACTTGATTGGACAGTACTGTTACAGTGACATGCCTCTCTGTGATGTCACCAAACCCTTTAGAAGGTCTGCTCCCTCCAAGCCTTCGCTCTCTTGCTCCAGCTGCTGAGCAGCTCACACCTTTGTAGGCCAAATGGCTCCTTGATCACCACACCACACTATACACACACAGTGTGTGTATAGTTAGTTAGAATTTGTGTGTTTTGGTTTGCTGTGCTAGTTTGTGAATAAATATAATTCTTTGGAATCGTGCCTGCTGTCTGTTTAATGTTGCACAAGAGTGAATGAATAGTCAACCTCTGCTGCGTCAAGAACTCCGAAATCCTTCAGGCATTACTGTTAATCTTAGCTATCATTTTTCCCTTTACGGGAATGATGCCCCACAAGGTGATTTAATGTTAATTAAAATTCCATCAATTAAATCACATTATTTAACATGATTATTAATTATTAATAATAATTATTAATTATTTCCTATAGCCAATTAAATCCCAACATATTTGGTGTCCCTTGGTGAGGCCTAATGTGTTGACCCCAATATTTTGGTGCCTCCGTGTGAAGGCCGAATTTTAATCCTAACAGGTGTAAGTGAAGCTTGTGTGTATGTGCATGTGTTTTTGTGTGTCTGCCTGTGTCACATTCTCTTCACACTGACTGACATGCTATATTCTCCTTCTTATCAAAGCGCTGCATACACACAGCCCTCCTTCAACACAAAAAGAACAGATTAGTGACTTCTAATGAGAATTTATGAGAAAGGGTTAATCTCTCTCGCACCCTCACATGCACAGTCTCCGCTTCCCAGAGAAAAAAAAAGCCACAGATGCTATCTTAGCGTTCTGAACCATTTTCCTTTTTAATAACTTGGCAATTCATTTCAGCCTATTTGAAAGGGGAGCGAGAAAGAGAGAAAGGGAAATGTATCTCAGGGAAAGTGGCAAGTTTTTTAGCTCAGCCTGCCTATCATTGTTTAATTGTGTCAGCAAAGTGGAACAGTGTGCCAATGTGACCTTCCACTGCTTCCAATCACTCCTACTTTTGGAAAATGAGCCTGGATTTGCAGGCTGGGTGGTACAAGCTGCAAACTTTTTTAGCAACTATTAAGACACTGGGTTTTATCTAGAACAGGCTTTTAAACTGGTTTCCACCCAACGTTGGTCCACTTACTGTGTTGATTTCAGGAAAATGCAGAAATACATCAGCACTCGAGTGATGAGTTACCCATGCAGCCATGGAGGCCAAACTGTATGTGAATTTGCAAATCCTAGGATAGCGAAGGCATGGCCTGCCCTACTCTGCCTCTGATTGGCTTAACTTACATTGTCTCAGAGGTTGCAGAGGGACTCCACAGCTCCGCTCTGCTCAGCTGTCTGCTGCTGCTGCGAGAGATCAAATTTCATTGGGGGCGGGAAAAGTGCGAGGGAGTCAGCAGTCATTCAGTTTGTTGCCCTAGTAACCCGTTTCCACTGAAGAAGTTCCTGGTACTATTTGGGTGGCTGGAACTACTACAGGAACGTCCTCTTGCTCGGCCCTCTCAACCGCCGTGTCTCCACTGAGAGAGCTGAGTCAGAGGAAGGTTTCTTGGTGTCCTTCTGCATCTTCTTCTTCTTGTGTAACCTTGTGTGTATTGGCGGTTAATACAGCATTACTGTCACCTAGTGGATTGGAAGCGCATTACACCTATAATGGGCTTTTATTGGGAAAAATAGCTCAAATGCGACCCCCCAGTGGTAAAATTTGGTATATAATTCGATGTATTGGTTCAGTTAGATATTTGGCTTTAAATCAAACCGGTTGGGAAATTTTCAAACCGGCACAAGCCTATTAGCCAGGCATTCTTTCCCTAACCCTAACCAATTCCAATCCTTTTGCCCAACCAAACCAATCCAACCAACAAAGGAAACAAGTACTAGCCAGTCAAAGGGGGAGAGAGGCTGGTCATTCCTTCACTATCTGAGGATTTCAGATTCAGATTTTTGATGGCGTGGACTTAGAGATGGGTATGGACTGGGAACATGTCAAGGTGCTGATGTATTGTCACTACCAAGGGTTCATCTCCAGGTCTGAAAAATGAAGCCCTAAACATGTATTCTTTCTGATTGCCAGCAGGGGGCATCTCTAGTGGTTGCAAAAATATGTCTGAATGTAGAAGTCTGTAAGAAAATGACCCTAATCTCACTCTGATTAATTACCTCAGTAACAAATTTACTAATGAGCTTTTGGTTTCAATCGCTAGTTTCAAGTGTGTTTTTTTTAATTTTTTTTTTAAAAACAGCACAATGTTCATTTTGCAACTTATGGCCCCATTTATACCCATTTTCCAACAAATTAGCTCTGGTTCTTGAACCAGTTCTGTTCAGGATTCTTGGAACCTTCATGCTATCTCGCAAATCAGCCCATGTTTCGACCAGTTTTGCATAGAACCATTGTAGTCAAAGATGTGTCATCAAAGGAGGATGTTGCACAATGTACAACTGAAGTAAACAGTAGCAAAACTGTGTATTACGTATATTACCTGCAAACTTTTGTTCTCCCATAACAACATTTGTTTTTGCCAAAAGAACAAGTAACTGTTGATGAGACCACTGCACACTCTTTTTTACCTGACAGTTTCTCACTTGACTTAACCATTGTAGCCTTGTCTTTCCAAAATGGCATGCCCACTTATGTTGTCCTGGTTTGCACTCTAGGTAAAGGTAAACCTGCTACTTTTTTGGTCCCATTTGATAACCTAATTTTCAGGTTCTGAACCTGTTCATTTTTGGTCAAAATGCTCTTAAGTTCAAAGTTAGGTGCAGGACCCAGAACTGAACTGGTTTCATGTTCGGATGGTGTTCTTGGGTTCTCAGTGAGATCTACCCTTATAGTCACTTCTGGCTCTAAAAACCAAGATGGGGACAGCCAAAATGCCAAACTTAACTCTTCAAAACGGTATCCACAAACCAGTGGTTGACATCACGGTGGCTATGTCCACTTCTCTTATACCATCTATGGTCCCTACCAATATCCTTAATCCCAGACAGTATTGACATTTTCAGTACATTTACATGGTCACAAGTGTCTTCAGTGTTTCCTCTACATTCACTTAGGAGTGGCGGGCCGCCATTCCTAAATCCAAGCCGGCGCTCCTTCAAATTTATTTATTTATTTATTTATTTTTATTGTCGCAAATACACCACCGCCGCATGTCTCCACCTTCACAGCAGAGTCCTGCACTGGGTCAGGTACTCACGAGTACTAAGGTAAACCACAGATAACTATCTTGCTCAGTATCGACTCTTTGGCGACGTTAATTACTGGTGAGAGAGCGGCCTTGAAAGTGACATCACGCCAAGCACCCAGGCACCAGGTCAGAGAGTCAGAGGAGTGTCGTATTGGAAAATAGGGCAGCGACCTACCGGAGAAAAGGTAGACTTATTAGCTTAAGATAACTCATAATAGATTTTACAAGTTAAACAGACATTCGCAAAATATTGATGGCCAGTTAACGTTACGTAACATATCGGTAGCTTAAGTTAATTGGGCCCGGTGCCAACTCAGTGTCGCTAACGTGAGTAAACTAATTGATAGCATTAAGCTAATATCTACACGCCATGATGTAACTGCTGACTGCATTTTCAGATGAGCTTGTTCAAATATTTCTCGAAGAAGAGAAAGACACCTGATGAAGATGATGCTAGTCAGGTATCATTAGCCTTTTACTGACTCATAAATGATGATGGTTAGGTAAAAAATTGTG
>NC_065509.1:6891406-6895892 GCF_006386435.1 Epinephelus moara | reverse complement strand
TTTTTTTACTGCGTGTTTTACATTATAACTAGTGAACATGAGGTTAGAGAGAACATGAATTTGTTACTTGTTTTGATATATTTTTTTCTTTTCTTGTAACAGGAAGGTTGCATGGTGTAGCAAAGCAGTTGCAGGATGCCTTTCCCTAGTTGCTGCCAGTTGCCTGTGCTGCCCATCGCCTCGCCCTGGCATGTAGAGATGCCTCATCTGAGGTTCCTTACATGGCTACCTTCAGTGAAGGACACACGCTGGCTGTCTCAGCACCTGGCAGTCAGCACTCTGCAAAGAAACCTCGGTGCCTTGGCGGAGGAGACAGAAATCAACAAGTGTCCAGTAGCCAAGGGTCTCTATGGATTCTGCTCCACCTACCGCTTTGTTGCTGCAGTCTATCTCCAGGCTGATGTGTTGCCACATCTTGCTCGCCTGTCCAAAGTTTTCCAGAAGGAAAATGTCAACTTCTTGGCAACCTGTCCAAAGTTTTCCAGAAGGAAAATGTCAACTTCTTGGCAATGAAAGAGCAGGTCCATTAATCTATTACTTTAACATGTTTCTCTCTTAATAAGAGAGTAGAACCAGTTAGACCATTAAAGCATGACATTTTGCATTCAAGAAAAATAATTTTTGTGACTGCCTTTTAGGTCCCAGTGACAATGGCATGCCTGAGAGCCATCAGGGATGCTGGTGATGCACAGCCCTTTGGATCATTCTTGGCCCGGCTCCACAATGACCTGGATGACCCTGCAGGATTAGGGGCCTTTGAAATCAGTCATCAAGAGGAGAGGGGAAGGAGAGGCAGAGGCCAGGTGGAGTACACCAGAGACATGCTCTGGTCCCGGTTCAGGACACAGGTAATTAAATTTATAACTAAGTTAGTGGAGTAGTTCAGTGTTGATAAGCTACCTTGAAATATTTTGAGAAATTGTATTTTCTTTTTTCTTGTCTGTCCTGTTTACTTGTCACCTTTCACCTATGTATGTTATCATTGTTATTGTGTTATTTTATTTTCATTGTATTTTGTATTACAGGGTATTTCTGGGAAGGAGACCTAACTCTTAGCTTATCTCCCTGTGTAAAGATTTCAATTAATCAAACTCAGTACTCATTTTCTTTTTTGTACCATGTTTAGGTAATGGGACCATATCTGGATGGTCTCCTGGACAGCCTGGACTGGAGATTTCAAAACCTGGGGATAATTGGAGCTTTCCATGTGCTGGGACCCAAGGCACTTAAAGAAGATGATGCTGTCGTCACTGAAGACCTCAAGACCCTGTCCAAAAAATTCCTGCAGCAGCAGCCTGAAACCACTCTGCTGCAGGAATGGTCATCCTACAAGCAGCATTTACTCACAGGAGCTTTTAAGGTAAAATGTAAGGTCCAAATTAATGGGGGAGTTCAGCAGAAAGATGATGGAGGAACCTATTTAATGACATGTCGTCCCACTGTGTTTAATGTGTTTCAGGATATGGACCAAGTAACAACAATGGAAAAACTGTCATCCCAGAATGACGAGTGGGCACTGCTGTGTCCCTCCATGAGCCAGCTGGCAGCCATTGCCCTGATGGTTCCCATCTCAAGTGTGAACTGTGAGAGGGATTTTTCAACAATGAATAGGGTAAGACATTTAATAATATATTATCAGACACAAACTATAAACAATTTTAAGATGATTAGGGTGTAGGAAATTGAGAGAAACAATCTTGGTTATGATCTGTTTTTCAGGGGGTTTTTTGGTTAAGGGGGAGAGTTTGGATTAACGTGGATACACCTTTACGACAAACCCAGATATGCTATCTGAAGACACCTAATCTCAGGTCTCTATCATGTGTGTAGGCTGTAGTCCGTCAAAATAGGAAAGAAGTAAAAGAAGAAGTATGCTGGTAAAGGATAGAACATAATGATCAAGATACAATAGTGTAGCTTTGTCTGCAGATGATGTTCATCTCTTTTTTGGAGTATGGGAGGGCATGCAAGAGCAAGCAACTGGCCGTGTTGACCAGTCTGCAGTCACCTATCCAGAAGGCAAATAGGTTTTCCACCATCACGTGCCCATTTGGTAGTCCTGTGGGCCTGTGTCCTTCCTCTACCCCTGCTGGCATTATAGATTACCACTGAGTACTGATTTCCCAGGGCCAGATTCTCTGACTTTAACTCTTAGGTTCATTAACAGTGTTAGCTTCATCAGCAGTGTTACCTTCATTATCAGTGTTAGCTTCATTAACAGTGTTAGATTCATTAGCAGTGTTAGCTTCATTAGCAGTGTTAGCTTCATTAACGCTAATCTGAGGGCAATGGCATCACATAGGGAGAAGCAGGGAATCCAGGCACCCACCACCACCAGCTGTTGCAACATCATCATACATGTCAACACCAGGAATGAGTCTGTCACTGTATTGCCTGTTTCTCACCTTAAATGCTTTCAGAGATGTGTTTTAGTGTGCTAACTAGCTGTAAAATAAGAAAGTTTGTGACCGGCCACCATGTTGGGTACAGTTAAACAGGAGTACCAAGCACTACCCACCACCTGGAACAACAGTTCAGGGAACGATTGACATAATTGACAGCTGTTTTGGAGACTCCTCGGTTGCAGTCTTATTTTAGCAAATGCCATTAGAGGCAGAAGGAGGAGGTGGGACATGATAATTTTCACAGACTATCTGTCTCATGTACTTTAAGAATATAGTGACAGTTTCAGCAAATATAAGTTATTTTTATAAAAGTTACCGTTGCTTTAATCAGCAACAATAAATTCAATCCTAATCTGTGGAAAATCAGTATTCATCAGCGGGTCGCTCTCTCCTCTCGGCTGCGGAGTGGAAATCTTCAGCAGAATCCGTTCCCTCCACACCTGGCTCCTATCTGCCTGCAGGACATGCAATGTGGGCTTCATTGATAATTTTAATTTATTCTGGGGCCGACAGTCCTTTTTAAAAAGTGACAGTTTTCATCCCAATAAGCTGGGCAGCCAAATGTTAGCTGCCAATTTACAGCACGCTGTGCAAAGCTACCCACGTGACTGACTGATAGTGTTTACCCATACACCGTCTTGCTCTCTGGTGTCATCTCTGGGTACCTCCTCCTGCCACAGCTCCCCCTATAGGCCCCAGCTGTCACTGTCCCCACCTGCTGCTGCTCTCCCCATTCAGTCTATCATCTCAGTCAGACCCCTCCGTCCCTATAACAGGTTCAACTGAACAAATGCAACCTCTCAATAAAACACGTCAAACGGTCCAATCCCAACCTCCGCCAACTCCCCCATTCCTCACAGCCAATCACACAGCAGCATTTCCTCAAACTGGCACTGCTAAACACCCGTTCACTCAACAACAAAGCACTCATCTTAAATGAATTCATTACTGACAACAACCTAGACTTCCTCTGCATCACGGAAACCTGGCACAAACATCTGGGCTATTTTTCACTCAATCAAGCCACCCCCTCCGGATACACTTACATTGACCAGCCCCGTCTCACTGGAAGAGGCGGCGGCGTGGCCTCAGTCCATAAGAGAGACCTAAAAATCACCATCATATCCACTCCCTCCTTTCAGTCGTTCGAACACATTGCTTTTAAACTCCCTGGCCCTGCTCCCCTGGTCACTACTGTTATTTACCGCCCTCCCAAGCCCAATCCATCTTTCCCCTCTGACTTCTCTGATTTTGTTACACAGCTCTCAGCCATCTCACCTTCTGTTCTTCTCCTCGGCGACTTCAACTACCACATTGACAACATTAACTGCAAAATGCCTCTGAATTTCTTGATCTACTGGACTGCCTCAATCTCACTCAACATGTCAACTTCCCCACTCACAATCATGGCCACACTTTGGACTTAGTCTGCTCTACCGGCCTCACCATCCAACAACTCTCCTGCATCAATCTCCACATCTCCGACCACTTGGCTATCATCATGGACATCCATCTCCCGACCCCCCTCCCCAAGGACAAATGCATAATATCATTCAGAAACCTCAAATCCATCTCCCCTCACGATTTCTCAGCTTCTCTTTCCAACACTCTGTCTACCTTGCCTCCCCCGCTGTTTGATGACCCCAATGAGCTTGTCAACTTCTACAACAACACTCTCTCCTCCTGTCTTGATCAACTGGCCCCCATCAAAACCAAATCTGTCTCATTCACACACTCAGCCCCCTGGTACACCCCTGAACTCCGCCAAATGAAATCCCACAAGCCTCAGCTCGAAAGACTACATAAAAAGACCGGTTTAACAGTTCATCGCCAAGCCTACACAGACCACCTAGGACAGTTCAAAGCCGCCCTCAATACTGCCCACTCTACCTACTACTCCAACCTCATTCACACCGGCTCCAATAACCAAAAGGCTCATTTTTCCACCGTAAACAAACTCCTTAATCCCAGTGACAATATTTCAAACTCATTCACCGTTGAAAAATGCAATTCCTTCCTCTCATTTTTCCAATCCAAAATTGACATCATCTACAGTTCTCTAACCACCCCCCACACCCCCC
>NC_065509.1:6869698-6890949 GCF_006386435.1 Epinephelus moara | reverse complement strand
CTCACTACCGCAACCTTGGTATCATCTTCGACAGCAACCTCTCCTTCAACCAACACATCAAACAAGTCACTAAAACAGCCTTCTTTCACCTTAAAAACATTTCTCGCCTCCGCCCCTCACTCTCTCGCAATGCTGCCGAAGCCCCGATCCACGCCTTCATTACATCCCGCCTTGACTATTGCAATAGCATCCTTTATGGCACAACCTCCAAACTCCTCAATAATTCCAATATATCCAAAACTCTGCCGACCGCCTCCTCACTCACACCCGCTCCCGCGACCACATCACCCCTGTCCTTCAGAACCTCCACTGGCTCCCTGTTCCACAACGCATCCACTTCAAACTCCTCCTACTCACCCATAAAGCCCTCCACAACCAGGCCCCATCTTACCTCACAGACCTGCTCCACCCTTACACCCCTTCCTGCAGCCTCTGCTCTTCCAGTGCCAACCTTCTCACCGTCCCCAAGACCAAGCACCGAACCTGGGGGGACAGAGCCTTTTCCATTGCTGCCCCCACCCTCTGGAACTCCCTCCCAAAACACATCCGTGACTGCACTGACCTCCCATCATTCAAATCACTACTCAAAACTCACCTGTTCCGTTCTGCTTTTAATGTTTAGCTACTTTTATTCATTTATTTATTTATTTAGTTGTTTCTTCACTCCCATTGCTATTCCTCTTTGTCTTTGATGTCTTTTGCTGAAAATTGTTTTTTTGATGTGTTTTAACCATTTCTGTAAAGTGACTTTGAGAACTTTGAAAAGCGCTTTATAAATAAAATGTATTATTATTATTAATTATTAAGACTGTATTATTATGAAGTCTTGTTGTCAGGCCTGCCATGTGATATTATTATGAAGTCTTGTTGTCAGGCCTGCCATGTGATAGTACTAGAAGTCTTCAAATGGTACAGAATACTGCAGCTAGAATCATAGCTAACACTAGAAAATATGACCACATTACACCAGTTTTAGCTTCCATTTATTGGCTCCATGTCAGATCAGACTAAGGTGCTTCTGATGACCTACGAAATTGTAAAAGAGTGCGCCCCCTCTTACAAATGATATACTGCAATCAGAATCAGGATTCTCTGCTCTCAGAATGCATGGCTCCTGTCTGTCTGCACAGTTAAAAGAAGTCAGCAGGCCACTGGGCCTTTTCCTATCAGGTCATCGTCCTCTGGAATAACCTCCCTATAGACATCAGTCTCATTCTGTTGAGGCCTTTAAATCCTTTCTGCCTTTACTTCCAGTTAGATGCTTAATCTTTGTATACTTCAGGCTAATACCTTTTACAATTGTCCATCTCCATTTAAATGAACCTATTAAGTCTTGCACTATAGTCCATGTTTGTCCTGCCAATGAGAAATGTAATTTTTTCCTCTAAGCCTCTTTTCATTTATGTCCCACAAGCACAGCTACATCCCTCTGCAACCATTCTTCATATATGTTTACAGTTTATCTATATTTTGGTCATACTGGTTGTCTAAACTGTAATTTTACTTGGTTAGTTATTCTTGGTTGGTTATTCTGTCCAGGGGAGGGATCCCTCCTCTGTTAGGCTTCCTTAAGGCCCTGACACACCAAGCCGATGGTCGGCCGTCGGTGAACATCTGTCACCCTAGTTTTTGTGTGTCCTGCACCGTCGGCACTTCGGCGCCGGCGGCTTTTTGGCCGATTTTGCATGTTGAATCGGCGGCGGAGCTTGACGGTGAGAGAGATCACTCTGATTGGCTGTTCAGGTTTAATTTCCTCACCCCTGTAGCGAGTGAATCTGCCTGAAGTGAAACCAGGGCTAACCGGTCCTTCCTCCTCAGGCTCCACTTCACTCAGCTGCCCGACAGACCCGCTGCCTCTTCCCACTTTAACCTGAATAACAAACCTGGGCTAGCTGGGAGCGGCTAGCAGAGCGTTAGCCGCAACATGACCGGAGGGAAGCACAGCCAGTTAGCCTCCGCTAGCCTCCGAGCAAACCCCGGCTCTCCGGGGCTAGCTGGGAGCAACTAGCGGAGTGTTAGCCGCAGCATGACCGGAGGGAAGCTCAGCCAGTTAGCCTCCGCTAACCTCCCAGCTAGTCCCAGCTCTCCGTTTGAATCCAACTGGAGCACCGAGCCCTGGTTTGTTATTCAGGTTAAAGTGGGATGAAGCAGTGGGTTTGTCGAGCAGCTGAGTGAAGTGGAGCAAGGGCGATGTGAGGCGACGTAGATGACGCAACAGTTGGCTTTCGTTGTTGCTAGTTCTTTGATGTTGGTTTGGTGTCTCCGCACCTTTAAAGGGACAGTGCACCCAAAAATGAAAATTCAGCCATTATCTACTCACCCATATGCCGAGGGAGGCTCAGGTGAAATTTTAGAGTCCTCACAACACTTCCGGAAATCCAAGGGAAGAGGGGCTAAAAACAGAGCTCAAATGACGTTTTTCCAAGCAACCTTTTATGTCGGGGCTTCAGGACAGTGATCACTACAGACGAGCAGTATGGAGATATTTTGTGGTTTCAATTATGTGTTTTTGGACGTTTGAATCTGGGGCGCCGTCAGCCTCCGTTAGGTGGAGTTGTGTTGCTACCCCCTCTCTCCTTGGACCTACGCAAGTGCTGTGAGGACTCTAAAACTTCACCTGAGCCTCCCTCAGCATATGGGTGAGTAGATAATGGCTGAATTTTAATTTGTGGGTGCACTTTCCCTTTAAGTTTCTTCCATTTCTTTTTCCTTTGGAAAGATTTTTCTGGGGGATTTTTTTGATTCCAAGGACAAAGTGAATCCTATGCTGTAGAGATTGTAAAGTCCCTTGAGGCCAATTTATGATTTGTGATATTGGGCTACATAAATAACATGGACATGACTTCAATAATTTCCATCACAAATTGCATTGTCACTCTTGTTTTTCATTACCATCAGATGGAGAAGCTAAATCCTGCAGGGTTCAGGTAGTCAGAAACCAGCTGTGTCTATTCTTAACTGCTGAGCTAACTCAGGCACAGAAATGAGTCTGTGATACTGAAGAAGGAAGACACACCTGCAGCCACACAATCAGACTGGATATTGTTATGATTATGTTTATAGGGGTTTTTAATAACCAGGTTTCTCATATTCCAAAAAAAGCTCCTCATCACAAATGTCATGAAAACCAGGAGAAAACTCGAAACTAGGAAACTAATGTATGGATGACGATAATGTTATGCATCGGAAAAAGTAGTAAATACATATGCCTAAGTGATGTGTTTGTGTTTGAATTTAATGCATTATTTTATCAGGTGAATTCTGCGAGCAGCAGCAGAGAGACGCAGGCAGGGACAGGTTCCCAGTTGAGCTCTAATGTCACAGTGAAATGTCAGGACAGTTCATTGGTTGATAGAAAAATAAATACAAGTTTTGGGCATGGTTTAAAGGTTAATGCTTAAGGTATGACTCACACATTCTTCGGTGACAGCCCAGTGGCCAGAAATTTTTTTTTGTATTGTACATTTCTGAAAACGATGAATATGTTACCTTTTTACATTTCATAAGTATCATATCAACATTTCTAAAGTGACAAAGTATATGAGCTGACTTTGTCATCAGGAGGTGGAGGGGAGGGTGAATGACATGTCACCTTGACAAGATGCCTGCCAAGCTGCAGTCCACAAGACCAACAAACTACACCATAGATTGTTTTCGGCAACCCTTCGCAGCATTTCCACCAGCAAGCCTGCGTGCTTTGTACCAACACATTGCTAAATTTCCCAGTGCTGTTTGAGCCATGGAACCTGCATGTTTTTCACCTACACATTGCAGCATTTCCCAGCAGCATCTGAGCTACCAAACCTGGGTGTCTTTAACTGACCTGTCCCTGCTTTTCCTGCAGACTTTGTATTTTAGGCCAAAACATGATCTTTTCTTATCAATAATCAAGTGGTTTTTGTGTCTAAACCTAATCACTTTTCACCACAGCAATGTTGAGAATAAACATATCTGCTACACAATAATGTACAAATGTAACTTGTGTGTAGTTTGCAGAAACATACAGTGCCAACTTTTTTTCTGGCAACCAAGTTGAAAATGAGATTTTAAATGGCTTACAACAGCCGGTTAAACAGTAGCATATTATCTACGAGTAATCTATTACATATTTATTTCAGCTAATATTTGTACATTTCACATATACATTTTAGCGACAGATTTAAAATAATAATAAAAAAAAAAATCTAGGCATTTAAGAGCAAATACTAACAATTAAAAAATAATAAAGTGTTGAATAAAGCAAAAGGTTTGCAGTTTGTGCATGTTTGCATAAGATATAGAAAATAGACAGAGACCCAATGGCAAACCTGTCTTTGTAGGACATCTGACATATTCTCCTACAAAACATTTGCTGTGCTGACATCCTTGAACAGGGCACGAAGCTCAAAGATAAATAACTGCAAAATGTTTTCATACTACCTCCGTATGTCAACAAATGCACAGGCCACAGCAATATGGTCCACCACATCTTTTCTTACTGCTTTTAGTTAAATTGCAAAGGTAAACACAATCTGTAAAAACAAATGTTATAGAAAAGAACTGACACATCAAATAGATTCTAGTCACAGTGTATTCAACAATGTGTATTTTGTACACAGGCTCAGTGTGTAAAATATGTAATTTCCTAAATAAATAACAGCATGCAATATTTGTAAAAAAAAAAAAAAAAAAGAATAAAGACTTGTGTTAGCGATGGTAAAATATATTCTTTAACAATAAAAGGATACAGTGACTGAACTGCATGACTGTCTCTGCCAGCCTCAGACCTGCAGGTCCAGCATGAATGTCTGGCTCAGTAAACTGACGCTCAGACATCTCTGCAGGATGTCCATGTGAACCAGTGTAATCTCTGGCCGGTGTTGTTGTGGTGGAGGTAGATAACACTGATGTCAGACCCAAATCTCTCTTTGCTGTCACACAACTGTGTATTCTGAGGATAAAAGGCAGCGGCAGCATCCAGCTGATAGCAGGTTCCCAACAACACAACACGGTGCTGCAGATGACTCTGAAACAGAGAGGAGGGCTGGAGGGAACAGTGGTGTGGTAATTAGCTAACCCAGCATTTAAAAATAAGGTTACAACTGAGTTATCAGTTTATTAGGTATACACATTAGACTCAGCGGTGTGTTACAGTGTTTCTGGCCTTTAGAACAGCATGAATTAATCTGAGCGTATGATACTGGGAATGTTGTGCACAAATCTTGCACCATGTAGATTTGATTGCAGTTTGTTGGACAGCCTTGCTGTGAGCATGCTTTTCCTCTTCATCCCAAAGATGCTAGATTGAGATGTGATGTGCAGGCCGCTGAAGCAATAAAAACTCAAGCCCCTTTTACACGTGGTTCATCCCTTAAACGTTCAGGCACATTTCCTGCATGGGTTCATGTGTGAATGGGAACAGGGATCCATATTCAGGGAAATCTGTCCAGCTTATTTCCCACCTCAAAACCTTTTTTGTGCTGTCAGTCTTCCTCTGTTGGTGATGAGACAGCCTTGCAGTTCAGCTGGAGAACCTCCGCTGCAGCTAAACAAAGCGCAAATCATTTTCAGATTACATTGCACATTTATTTTTCATGTGCCTGATCGGACAAGTGCATGAGGCATTCTATTTGCCCTAGCACAGTTTACTTGCCCCAGGCAAGCGTTAATGTCAAGCCCTGCCAATGCATTCTCTTCCAAACTTGTCAAATATGGCTGCTTTGTCTATGGTCTTTCATGCCTAAATATGACACACTAGGTATTCTCCTGCATCTGTTGTTGACCTTTCAAGCCTCCATGTCAAGTTGAGCCCATTACATTCATTGAGCCCTTTCAACATACACTTCAATTTTCACAGGAAATGTACAGTTTCTGCTTGTTAGATGCAGACAGTCTTTTTTAAAATTAACTTACAATGTTGGTTCAACACCTCATATTTGCATTTATTTCCTTCTGCAAATAAGCAGGTAGTAAGGTTAAGAAAAAAAAACTAGGGCTGTAGTCTCCTGGTCGACTAGTCAATTATTTGGTCGCTATGCTCTCGTCCGACCAAATTCTCATTGGTCGAATAATCGCCATGTTACTTTCATAAGGAGGAAAGTGCTACATCAACAGCTTTCCAGGATTAATCCATTATTTCCTGCGGCGGGGGGACAGGCTAAGTTACCTGTGAAAATGTTGTTGACAAAGTTGAACTTGCCCACCCTGACGCTCAGCGTCGCGGTGACGCAGACCTCCTGTCTGTTTCTGTAAGCTGACACCTTTTCTCTCAGTGGAAAAGAAGCTTGTATTTACTTTTGATTTCACAGATAAGAAACAATAAATTGTGAAGACAGTAAAGCCTCCACTAAAATAGCATTTTAAGTCGTGTGTGTGACTTATCGTTCAGGGATTTATACTTCGGGATTTATCCTGGCTTCATATGAGCAGAGGAAATCTCCGCTCGTCGCTAGGCTAATGTATGCAATGTATGCCATAGGCTGCCGCTAATAACGTTAGCATGTTGTATTTGCTTGGAAAACGTGTTTAGTATAAGACAGTTGTTTTATCGGTGAATGTTGTGAGTTGTAATGGAGCCAAATTATGTGCCGTTACCTTTCTAAAATGTTGCTGTTGTCCCTGGTTTTATATTCGTAGAGGAAAAGATCGCTAGACG
This sequence comes from Epinephelus moara, assembly GCF_006386435.1. Classification (NCBI taxonomy): domain Eukaryota; kingdom Metazoa; phylum Chordata; class Actinopteri; order Perciformes; family Serranidae; genus Epinephelus; species Epinephelus moara. The sequence goes on along the minus strand of NC_065509.1, from coordinate 6,884,315 downwards.
CTAGGCTAATTTATACAATGTAAAATGCCATAGACTTGTGCTGTTAACGTTAGCATGTTGTATTGGTGGGGGAAATGTTTGGAGGTGTAACTGCAGAGTGACCCTAATCGATTAGTTGAAGATTATGTGCGACTTTAGTCGACCAAGACTTTCTTTGGTTGACTACAGCCCTAAAAAAAACAACATAATTTGGCTTAAAACTCACACAGGAGGCGAACAGTGAGTTCCTTGATGAAAGTCTGGGGTTTATTGGACCCAACCATCACACCTCTGACCCACCACATTGGGACTTTCCAGCTCCTTATATTATGTTTCACACTGAAGCCACCTGGTGGTGTATCACACTGCCACGACAGGTGCCTTTTTGTGTCTTGTGTTTGACACAAAAGTCACTGACAAAGTGGTGGCTTTAATGAGTTCTGAATGAGTACGGGCTGGCCCTGCCCTCGCATCATTTATTAAATCTCTGTGGGTGCATTGCTTTCCTTCATTTCTGGTATGGTAACATTTCTAATATTGAGGTTAATGTTAATACATTGAGCATGTTATTGAGTTTCAGAAAGCTTTAAGGCTACTGTTCATCAGATGTGACAAATACAGGGCAGCATTCACTGACGATAGCAACACATTAATAAAAAAAAGAAAAAGCTGATCGCTGCTGATTAGGCATGTGCCGGTTACCAGCGTCACGGTTTACCACGGTAAAAGAATGTCACGGTGTCACTAACTGCCCATTTTTCGTTCCGACGGTAAAGGCCGACGGTGTAACCTACGCTACGTTTCATAAATGGGAACTTCAGGAACTCAAAACTCAGAAATAACTCTGTGCAAGTCGTACATTTTAACTGGCACACTCTGAAATCATGCATGTGCAGCCGCTGCAGTCAGCACAATTATTGGGGGGGCAGCCTCAGTCAGTATGTCAGTAATCAGTGTAAATCCATTCACGTGCAAACTGCAAACATGGCTGGAGGAGGCGAAGCTGAACTTTTCCCACCGGCGAAAAGGACGAAGTCGGTGGTGTGGGACCATTTAGGCTATCAGAAGAACCCCTAGAGCCAAGGCAAAGACCCGCTCCTCCCGTGCTGGGCTCCAGTTCCCAGTCGGCCGTGTTCACAGGCTGCTGCACAAAGGAAACTATGCGGAGCGTGTCAGTGCCGGTGCCCCCGTCTACCTGGCGGCTGTGCTGGAGTATCTGACCGCTGAGAGCCTGTTTTTTTATCATCATCATCATCATCATCATCATCATCATTATTATTATTACCGCGGTAATACCGATTACCGTGGTATGTTTGCCCACGGTTATCATACCGTCAAAATCTCATACCGGCACATTTCTACTGCTGATTAGCTGTTGCTGCCATTCGACGCAGCACTGAGAGCACATATCCTTGAGCTGCTCTCGGCTCGGTTAGCATGAGCTAACACACCACAATGTGATCTCATAACCAGCCTACTCTTCATATTGTGGTACTTCTGCAGAAGCCCTAAATCAGTGGGTAACATTCAACACCAAGCTGTTAATCTCACACTGACACCAAAAAGGCTCAACTCTGTCATGAAACCTGTTGATAACCGATGGGCAATGTTAGCTGTGTGATGCTAACAGTTAGCCCTGTCACTGTGTGTGTGACTCTGTCCAGGCACAGAGTTGCGATCCTGCAGCAGTAGTCTCACGAATCACGATAGACAGAGATAGAGAGAAGGGCTGTGTGAATCAATACGCTGCACGCAGCTCTACAATGAAATTATATTTTACCCTTTTAAATGGTCAAATCTGTGGTAATGTCCCGATGATTAGACAAAATTGCAAGGTTGTGCAGTATAAAGAGAGACTGGCTTAATTTGCGTTCACTGTTACTATCACAACATGGCAACATCCTGGAGGGACCGAGACATTATCTCCAAAGTAAGATATGCCTAGTCTTAGCTCCACTGTAGATATCTTAAAAGGAATTTTAAGTAATAACTCAAATTCAAGATGTTTCCATGATAGATTTGACTGGACAAAACTCCAATCTCAGACATCTACAATTGAATTTTGAAACAAAATTTTGAAACCCTGCCAACCTCAGACCTGACATTGTACAGAGATTTAACCTTCGGTTTTGCCTGGTTTCATTCTCAGCAGGTATGCATTAGATAACATTCAATTTTTTGTGTTTTGTGTTTCCACCACAGAAAGAACTGATTAGGTTTTGGGGTCTGGAATGTCACGAAAGCTGTTTTTGTTGGAATGTTTAAACTTTACCTCTTTCAACACAAAACAAAACTTTATGTGGTCAACGTCATATCAGCAAGCATTTGCTAACATTACAGCTCTCCTGGATCAGCCTCTAAAGCTTCATGTGGATAAAAGCTAAGGGAAGCTAACATCAAGAATATGATTATTTCATCTATTACACTAACATGGTGCATGAACTGTACTCAAACAAAAATTGTCTTTTATCAAATTATCATAAACTAACTGACACACACAAACCAGGGGTAAGTAGCCTTTGCAGCATAGAAGACTGGTTTCTAAACCTCTTAGGAAAAAGTGAAAAAGTGTGTTGGGACAACACCCATGTGTGTGGTCAGTAGGGGCCAAGAGCTCATTTTTGCCCCAGGGCCCCTAACCTGCTTAATCCGACCTTGCATGGAGACTACAAGCGCATATCACAGAGCCTCTGTTATAAAACCAGCCCCAGATGGCCTTATCAGAGGCGGAGCTAGAATCTCAGCACAGTGGGGGCAGAGCTTTCTCAGGGGGCCCTTGTGACTAAGTCATTTTAAAATTCACATCTGTAAAATGACAGACATATTCATATGCTATGCAAGATGCGTAAGTTGTTGATCCAAACAAGCCTATATATGTTTGTCAGACGGGCTTGTTTTGAGGAACTAATAAAGAAAACAAGTTGCAGGTCAAGTTAAAATGTTTCAGCACCGAGGATGGGCCCTAGGGCAGCTACCCCCATGCCTGTTGCATTGGAGGATCCAGGGTTTTTGGAGCTGGTCACTACTAGTTCTAATCTGACCATTCTGTTTTTTGAATCCACCTCCGCAGCACTACATCACAGGAGTACACCATTAAACCCCAAAGACTATTTTCAAGCTCTGGCAAGTACACAGAGAGATACACACTGATCATGTATAACAAATGTTTGTGGTATTGTAACACCACACTCACTCTACAGCTCTGGGATTGCTAGCCTTTTCCATTAGCATTTGTTCTGAGATGATTTGCCCTGAACAGAGATCTGCTTCTCTATTTCTCTTCCCTGTTTATACGGCTGTAACATTACCAACAGCTCTATTTTCATTTGTGTACTGTGGCTATCTGCCAACAATGGCTTTCCTCTCCAAACCTTGGAAGGTAGGGATGCTGCGAGTTGATAAGGCAGCCATTTCCTTATCAGGACAGATAAGAGATAAAAGTATGGACAGAGGCTGGGCTGTTAATTAGACCATCAATTCAACAGGACTGCGCTTTTGTAACCACTGGCAACACACAGGGGTGGAGCCTGGTGGACACGGGCTGTTTCAATGCATGAACATGCACGTAGCTCGTCCCAGGCTAGTGGTCAGCAGGCCACAGTCATGACAGCAGAGGACAAGGACAGGCCAGGGACCACTGATAAGCAGCCACAATCAGAGCAAGCACACAAACAAGCATACTATGTGCAGACACACACTCAAATAAGAGTGTCGGTAGAATGATAATAGTACTATTGAATGAGAGCAAGTGTTGAAGGCTGAGGGATGAAGTTCTTTATCACTTTTCCAGAGGCCTACACTGTCTTCAAATATCAGATGAATTGCCCCAACTCTTTCTAATCTCTCCATGGACATTGCACACAGTTAATTCTGCGGGTTATCCAATCACCTCCTCTGTATTGGGCACCAATTCTGCAAAGACATTTTGCTGTTGATTTTTATTTATTATTTTTTTACGCTTTGAGCACCACAGATTCAATTGTACATGCACGTGGTTGAGTTTAAGAAAAAAGGACAGGGTTTGGCTTTATAATCTTACAGGAAGCAAACACCAGCCTCCTTTTATAGGGAGGGATGGCCAAGGGCTCTGAGATGGGGGAGGAGGCAGCGATTCACATGAACGTACATGAACGTGCAGCCGGACCGGCTTGTAAACAAGGGGCTGGAGATCAACACAGAGAGAGGGTGTGTGACGTCATGCTATACTCCAGATGAAATTACACCTCTAGTTCTTCACATAGCAATTTTTTAATTCCTTCAATCTAGAAATGATGAATTTCCGCTTATTGCCCCTTTAACTCTCTCCATGAGGCACCTGAAACTGTCATCCATAGCACAATGAAAATGTTTTGTCACTGATTAGAAAGACTATTCAGTAAATAGTCCAGTACAGGTGGTTAATAATGGCTGACCTCCGCTGTTTCTGGACCTCACACTCCCTCTCCTGTGCAGCAGCATCCAAAGTTTTTATAGACCTGTTTCAGAGCAGAAACAAAAGAAAGTGTACTCCCTCAGGAATGTTCATTTTGATTCCATCCCTGTCGTGAGCTAAGGCAGCCTGGCCACAAAGGCCACTCGAGACAATGCAGGTGGCACAGCTGCACCCAATGGAATTGTCCCTCACAGCTCCCTTACAGACAAGATAGCGGCAATAATAACAAAACTTTTTTTTTTCAACTCATAATGTGCTTAACTCTAGTGGATCATAACATATCTGGTATGGCATTAATCTGCAGATGCTCTGGTTCAAAATGAGACCAAACGTTGGATGCGATGGAGGTGGCTTGGACAGCCTCCCTAAACACATGCTCGCCAGAGAAGGGGCTAGGAAGCAGCCGACCTTTGACTGCTTTTCCCTTTGCTATGTGATGGAGGTGACTTGGCCAACCACTCCAAACCTATGCTGAAGAAAGGTACCGAGAGGAGGCCAACCTTCCACAGCTTGCATCCCACCTTCCTCTGTCTAAAAACATTGCAAAAATTCGGCCTCCACAGCCCTGGTACCCCTGCGAAGGCGGGGGGGAAGGCAGCCCTGAAGAGGAGTACCTGCCACTGCCTGCTTGCCCCTTCTACTGTCTTACATTTTCATGTACATTGCCCCTCTGCTACATGATGGGGCGGCTTGGACAACCACCCTGGACTCATGCTTGCCAGAGAAGGGGACCGGGAAGCAACCAAACTGACGATGGATGTCAGTTTTTTAGCCACAATAAAGGCAAAAATGTATCCTGCAAAGATGGTAAGGCTCATTATTTTAAGCCAATACAGTTTCTGTAAACTCTATGCTTCTGCTACATGATTTTGTGGGTTATTTGTGGCCACTACTGACCAGTTAAAAGGAGTGAGGAGTCAGCAGTCAATGATGGTATACAACAGTCAGTAAAAAAGGTTTTGTCCAACCACCAGAGATCCTTGAGCATACAGTCATAAAATGCACACAAAATATTAGTGACTGGTCTGGTAGTTTGCAAGATTAGCAGGTTTGTGGTTGAGTTTACCATTTTTGTATCATCTTGGTAAAAACAAAAAAATACATTGATCACTAACTTAATGCACCAGCCCTCATGCATACTAAGTGACCCAAATCAAACATCAGTGTGAATAACAGGTGCATGCTGGGTCTGGCTAAAATACTAAATGCTAAAATGCTTAGTGGGATCAAGCTATTTACTGTGATCCCCAGAATACTTGGAAGGAGATGGACTGCACCTGTTGCACCCACAAACAACCCATGTATTAAGGGAGAAGTTAACGTGGAAGCAGGGACATGCCTCTGATTCACAATGGATTAATGAGACAAACCAATATTAATATTCATGATCCCTGCAGAGAATCTCCTCTAGGCTTGTATTATTTATGACAGAAACAGTGAAAAATTACAGAGCAAACATTGTAACAGTGACCTTCAACATGAAGCACCCTTCACAAATAAATGATTCCATTTAAAATCCAAAGTTACATAACACTTTCTTCAAATACAAAATTACAACTCTGCAAAATTATTAATGACAACTGGGTGTAAGGCCACACAGGGAGCACAAATTAACACCTGTGGTTAATACTTAGTAAACAATGTTTTCACGTCTCAGCTAACTGATATGCCCCTTTTTCCACAGATGACCTTGAATGCAACGTGCAGCAGAGATGGGATTAATTGTGATCAGAGCAGAAGAATGCTTAAGTACTGAGAGCTCACAAGACCAGAAAGTAAAAGACTCTCTACTTTAACCAGCATTCATGAAAACACCACTCTGCCTCCACATTATGAAAGTCAACGTAAAAAAAAAGAAAATAAATGTGCTATTTCAACTGTTGAAAAGAAAAAACAGAAATCGACCTTTGTCATTAAAAAAAATGCATCAGCAAAGGGAGGTTGAGAGAAGGTCACATCTAATAATGGAAAAATAAGAGAGCAGCCCTGAGGAACTATTTTCTCAGTGAAACTAAGGTGGCCCAGGAAGGACAAAAGCTCATTTCTGTGGAAGGTGATAACCAGGAATTTAAAACAAGCTGGCTGTGCTGAGAATTTTCTCAGAGTCAAAGGGATGATAGTTCTTCAGCTATGATAACATTGTACTCATCAAAGTATACTACTTCACCTGTCCTGTTGTTCACATTCCTTTAACACAGACACAGACCCCTAGGTAACATGTATTTGTGTTTTTTTATTTCAGTTTTCAATATTCAAATAGGTACACATAAAGACATGTGGTGTCCACAGGCAGCTGCTCTGTCCTTATCCTTCCTGACTGATTCTTCTCTAGTTTTGTTTCTGCTAGTGTCCTTGTCACCACTGGTAGCATGAGGCAGTACCTGCAGCCCAATCAGGTTGCACAGGTAGTCCAGCTCCTCCAGGATGGCACATTCATACGTGCAGTCACAAGAAGGTTTGATGTGTCTCCCAGCACAGTCTCAAGAGCATGGAGGAGACACCAGAAGACTGGCTGTTACTCGAAGAGAGCTGGACAGGGCCGTAGAAGTGCATCAGCCCAGCAACAGGACCAGTATCTGCTCCTTTGTGTGAGGAGGAGCAGGAGGAGCACTGCCAGAGCCCTACAAAATTACCTCTAGCAGACTACTGGTGTGCATGTTTCTGACCAAACTGTCAGAAACAGACTCCATGAGGGTGGCATGAGAGCCCAACGTCCTCTAGTGGGACCTATGCTCACAGCCCAGCACCATACAGCTCAACTGGCATTCGCCAAAGTACACCAGAACTGGCAGGTCCGCCATCGGTGCCCCGTTCTCTTCACAGATTAGAGCAGGTTCACACTGAGCACATGTGACAGGCCTGAAACAGTCTGGAGATGCTGTTGTGCTGTTAGTAACCGGGATTAAATCCTCAGAGTGAGTGTCAGCAGTGTTTCCCACAGGATTTTTGGGGACTATGGCGGGGGGTCCGAACCTTCTAGGGGGGTCCGGGGGCGTGCTTTCTTTTTGTGTTTTGTATATATTTGATTTAAAGGCATCAATCTGGTGAATTCTGAGAGCCAAGTTATGATGGCAGAATATGCCAACCATGTTTACAAAATTTGAATGAACGAGACGGACGCAAAGTAAACGGAGGCTGCACATTGACCCTTTTGCCCATGTCTGCAGGGATGCATGATGGAGTCAAACGGATCATGTACATAATTAACCACAAAATAAGCAAATACTTCATCTTAATGACATATAACACTCATTATGCTCCAGCTGAATCCTCTAAGCAAATGACCATGTTGAATTGAAATTAGTTTATCACGTTAAATGTCCGAAATTGTNCAAATACTTCATCTTAATGACATATAACACTCATTATGCTTCAGCTGAATCCTCTAAGCAAATGACCATGTTGAATTTTAATTAGTTTATTAGTTAAATGTCCGAAATTGTATGAAATTGCTCCAATGCGTTAAACCAAACTTTGCGCATAATCACACAGCCTGATATGCCCTGGCAAACACAGTGGGACTGCTCTGTACAGACCGTTGGTCTTTCTTCCCCTAACCCTGGTTATTTTCTGAAAGCACAGAGCAAAGAAATGTCTTTTTTTTCCTCCCCTGGTCTGCTGTCAGCAGGAGCAGCAGCTGCAGCGGGGATTTCAGCACCAGACAGACAGCGCACGTATAAAAGACTTGACAAGCGTCTCCTTTAAATGTGTTTGCTGCTAGAGAAATTATACATCATAAATGATGACAGTGACATATTTTCAATGAAAAACAATGAGTTGAACGTTCATTTCAAGCTTTTGTAGTAGCTTACAACAAGTTTCAGAATTGTGCGAGTGCGGCCGGAGAGCGGGCGGCAGTGTTTGATGCAGGAAACTCGATATGGACTTGAAATCAATTTCGGAGTGGGGGGGTTTCGGAACGGGGGGTTTCGGAATGGAGGGCTGTCCCCTGTTGGGACATTGTGCACGCACAGCCCTTCACCACCTGGATCCTAAAATAAACACCTGTTTTATTACATAATCATGCTTCCGTGTTGCGCCATTCATTAAGATCCGATATTTCTGTCATTCAAATAACAAGAATTGTGGTTTAATACTCTTAATTATAATAGCCAACTTATTGAAAAATGTCGGGTTTAAATCCCCGCACCCCTAGTTCCGACGTCTATGTGCGTAGCCTACTAACGTACACTGATGGATAAACCACTGATGGATATATGAGAAGTGAATGAGCACATTGATTTTCTAGCCTTGGTACTCTCTTCCAGGGCACGTAGGGTACAACTGAGATTTATTTTAATTTTGGTAACAGCGTAGTGTGTACGTATGGCATATCACCAATCATAGTGGGCCGCCATGGCCAAAAATGCCAGTCCAGCCCTGATTTTTACTGATAAAAACACTATGTATGTTATGGTGAAGGGTTACACTTAAAAAATGGCTAAGGATTAGTGGTTTAACATTTCAGTAATCAAAAGAAAAATGACTAACATTCTGATCTGCCTCTGCAGGGCTATTTTATGATTTTAAATCATGTGCAGCCAAAATATTCTTTTAAAACTCTCTCTCACTCACAAACACAGTTACAGATACGCAAAACAATACAAAATACACAATACGAAAAGAAAACAAAAGGTAAGACTCAAATTAATTACACACAAACAGACACAAATTACTGTTTCCCTCCCTCACGATTTGCAAGTACAGCACCCTGAATCAGAGCATTTTACACAGCTTCAAAAAGAAGAATTCAAAAGCCCTCTGGTAGTTAAATGCCTCTGGGACAGGCCCATTTATGGCAACCCACTGGATCCGTCCTGCTGGAGCTAATCGCGGCCATTCAAGTCAATATAAGCTGCTCCACCTGCAGAAGCGCCGCAGCGCTCCTATAGCCGCAGCCTAGAAGCGGCTTGGCGCTCCACTCCGCTAAAAATACGGGCCGGGTCTATTTTTGACGGCGCTCCAGCCGGTACGCTACAGAGTGTTGTTCATTTACCAGAGGCATTTTATATCTGGCCGATTTTTGGAGACTATGGCGGGGGAAATTAAACTATGGCAGGCCGCCATAGTCTCATCAATGTATGGGAAACACTGGTCAGAACTTACGATGGTGCAGTGTGTCCTGGGGTCCTCCTGGTGCAGGACAATGGCCAGCCCATGTGGCCAGAGTGTGTAGGCAGTTCCTGGATGACAAAGGCATTGATGCCATTGACTGGTCCTGTCGTTCCCCTGACCTTAATCCAGTTGTGCACCTATGGAACGTTATGTATTGGTGCATCCGGCACCGCCAAGACTGTCTAGGAGCTCAATGATGTCCTGATCCAGGTCTGGGAGGAGATCCTCCAGATGTGTCATAAACATGATCTATATTCATCTTTCATTATCTATGTGTCTCTGCAATTCATTTATTTGGTTGGATCAGGTTTTATTCAGTGGAAGATATCAGGTGTTTGATATCTTTCAGCAACTGAGGAAGCCAAACATTCAAATATGAAAGAATCATAGATGTGAAACAGACTATATTTTTCTGTAAAAGAAGGTTAAAAAGGAAAGAATCAGATAGGTGACTTTCATTGATCGAAGCTTCTCACTATTTGGCCTCAGACACTGCACCTTCTTGACTGAAGACTATGAAGTAAGAGGAAGGCCAAAGATCATCTTGTTGCTCTCATTACTCCTCAAGATCTCTTCTCTGCTGCTTTTCTACTCTTCTGACCCATTGCCTATGCAGATGGGCCCAGAATTTTACTGAATCTAGGCCGGCATTCAGCCAAATTTGAAAGAAAGAAACCCCGAAAACAAAATCTCAGAATTCAACCATATCTGTCAAACGCTGCTGCCATCACTCCAGCAACGTGGGAGAGACCTGAGAATGCAAGAGGATGCCCACGAGCTCCAGATAAGAAGTGGCTGCCTCTTTTTTCCACCTTGTAACTCTAGCCCCTTTTACACTGCCTGTTCAAGTTGGGAATATCATGCCTTTATGCCACCTTGCTGTTCTGTATATAAGGTACGGTCAGGGAATGGGGGACAGAGTTGTCTTGCCTTTGAGACGCCACAGGAGGAAGTAACAGCGCCAAAACAGTGTCTGTATGAGTAGGACAGCCAATAGGACGGGACCATGGGCAGGACAGGTGTGACATTTTAACAACCTGCTGTACATGCAACCCATCTGAGCGGCTGTGGCTCAGAGGTAGAGCCACCAATCAGAAGATCAGTGGTTTGATCCGTGGCTCCTCCAGTCTGCATGGTGAAGTATCCTTGAGCAAAATACTAAACCCCAAATTGCTCCCGATGCTTCCATCGGTGTGTGAGTGTGTTAAAAACTAAAATAGCAGGTGGCACCTTGTATGGTAGCCTGGGCCACCAGAATGTGTTTGTGACTAGGTGAATGTGACTCGTAGTGTAAATAGCGCTGTGAGTGGTCAGATGACTAGAAAGGCACTATACAAATGCAGGTCCATTACCATTACCATCTTGGGAGATTCAGAAAGCAGTAAGTAGCAGTTAGCTGCTAACTAAAAGAGAGCCAAACATGTCCACAAAACTAAAAACAATGAGGTCCAGAAGCTTCTTACTGTCCCAGTGTGTGTCACTTGAGAGGCCAACACTGTTGCATTTGACTTCACACCTCTTTTGGTTCCGCGATGCCGCTATTTAAAATCACACATTGGAGTGCAATGATGACGCAATTTTTTTGGTTCTGTGTAAAATGCAAAGCAGGCATAAAGAAGGGACTTTGTAGCAACACTATATCATGTCATCTGTGTAAAAAGAGCTGCTGTTCCAAGGAGGCACTTGAAAACAAGGAGTATGGTAAAATTGAAGACAAACATATATGGCGTGTCACCTCGGCAAAAGGCTGCAGACCAGTGTTGGAAAACAACAAACAACAAAGCCTGTTGTGATTTCTCATGTCATTGCTGTGTTTCCAGCTGCTTTTTAGGCACCTAACGTGAATGTTTTTTAGCAACCTGTGGCTGTTTGTCTACTGGTGATACTGGAACAAAAAGTGATTGTTTTGTACCTACTGTAGATATCACTGCGTTTTCAGCAGGCACAGTGCCCACAAAACTGGGTATTTTAAGCCAAAACATGGTCTTTTCCAAACCATGACCAAGTGGTTTTTGTGCCTAAACATAACCACACATCAATGACAATGTTGTGAAAACTTAAGTATCTGCTACATCATATCATGCAAATGTAACGTACCTGTGGTTTAAAGACTCCTACAATGACAACATTTATCCTGGCTGGTGGGTTGCGGAACCAGCAGCTGAATCTTAAGTAGAAGTCATAAGTAGGATCTCCCATTAAAGTAGAAATAATATTGAATTGCATTACTTTTCCCTTGTGCTTCCCAAAGTCTCAGCTGCTGAACGGTGCATTCATTAAATTTAATTGGTCAATTCAAAGTTTTCATCCACTTAGAGATTGCCAAGATATCTCCGCTTATTTATCTGGTGTGTTTGGTGTTCATTGTTGTATTTATTGTGTTCATTCATCATCACATCTATTCATTTGTATGTTAGCAGTTAGCAGTTGTATGTGTAATTAGTTTAATAAACTTCCCATACATAAAGAGCCTTATTATATGGTCTGTGAATGTATGCTGCATTGTGGTCACTGTCCACGAGTCAAGAACCTTCAGAATTGAGATTGAATTAATTAATAGGCTTTCATTTTTTTTCCATTTTGGAAGATGGTGCCCTGAGGTGGATTTAATTCAAATTAAAATCTGTTATTTAATATAAAACTGATTATTTCTGATAGCCAAAGTTGAGAGACATCACTCTCCTTCATCTTTTGTGCCAAGTCATGTGTTTAGGATGCATATTTTTGGAGCCTCTTGAAGCTCATTAATTATCACTACATATTTTGGTTTTAATTAATGCATTTATGCTTCAGACATATGTGGAATGCCTGGCCTGATATTCTGGCAATATGCTGCATGTAGTTATAGCGTCTGAACACAGATAAACAAATCCAACAGTGGTTCGAAGCTGTTAGAAACCAATTAATGTTTCATAAATTGCTGTAGAACTGATATCAATCAGCTGATGTTTGGTTTAAACTTAAGGTGCAGGCTTATATTTGACCATTGGGGGGGAATGCCTCCTAGGGATTAATAAGGATACAGTGTATTTTAGTCTTAGTCTTGAGATTAAAATGTTTATTAGTTTTAATCACATTATAGTCATTATTATCCTTTATAGTTTTAGTCTACAAAAATTCATGTCATTTTAGTCAACTTTTAGTCATTATGTTTTCTATATGTTTCTTTCTTTCTTTTTTTAATCTTTAAACTAATCCAGTAAGGCTAATTCATGTATTAGAAATTAGAATTAAGGTGACAGGTTATATAAAAAATTAATTTCGACAATTTTTTTCTACAGCTACAAATCATTTCTACACACTTGCAAACTGTCATTTCTCCAGCAATTTCTGACAAGTTTAAGAGGTGACCTACGAGCACACACTTTGTGATCATCAGTTAAGGCCTAACATCTCTATATTTGTGCTCTTAAAAAACTTTGACACCACAAATAACTAATCTGAGACAACTAGGACTTGTACCCAGGTTCATTGTAAACCCTGAATTATCAATCTCACTGTAAGGAAGCAGGAAAATAACTACATCAAAGCCTGAATTTTTCTTAATCTGCAACATTAAGAAAGAATTCTACAACTAAACTTTCAGATACACGAGAAAACTCTGCCGAGTTCAGACTGTTTACTTACAGCACAGCTACACTCACAGATATCTGAGCCTCCTACCTGCCTGTCAAACAGCATCAAACCATAAACCTTCCTGAGACAGTCTGGCACTGAGTGGAGTCCAGCGGGGATCAGCTCTGAAGACAGGCAGCAGGCCGCTGCTTGCTCTGCTGCTGTTCAGCAGCTAACAAGGGGAGCTTCTGCTAACAGCCACCGCTGCAACTAACAAACTCGAACACAAATCCATTCAACTCTTCCACCATCCACAGTCAGACACACATGGCTGATTATTAACTGCTCAGTTACAGCTCACAACTTGCACCAACGACTGGCGCTGCTGCAGTGTAAGTGTTTTTGCTGGCTAGCAAAACATCCTGGCACCGACTATTAACTGGAGTTTGCCGGCCTGTTGCCCATGCAGCATTTGAAGAAAAATAAAAGCACAGCTTTCATTGTCTAACAATCCTCCACAAACATTTTCATTACGTGTCATCAGCAAAAACTGAAACACATTTTGTCTTAGTTTTTAAGATCAAGATCTATTTTTAGCTCAACATCATGTCAGTTTCATCATGGAAAAAAAGGTTGACGAAAAACTTTCTTCATAGTTTTCGTCAACGAAATTAACACTTGATATCAGCTTTTTTCTTTAAAAAGGAACCAATGTGTCAGCACCAACATGGCTTTTCTGTGATATATCCAAACATTTATCATTTTTAACATTAGAAACATATGAGATTATTGTTTCTTCAACTAGCACACCATCTCCACCCTTCTTTCCAAAGTGGATCAGGAGTTGTTATTCTTGTATTGGTCATAATGGACATTATGTTTAGGGTAATTAGTCACAGCTTGTACAACTGATTATGTCCTCAGGACTGGAAACAGTCATCCATGCTTTCATCACTTCTTGGCTTGATTGCTTATTGTAATTCCCTGTACACTGGGGTGACCCATTCCATCCTGTCTAGGCTCCGAATGGACCAAAATACAGCTGCTGGCAACTCAACTGGAACAAAGACATGGCAACACATCAGTTCTGTTCTGGCTCCCCTGCACTGCTTAGCACTGAAATACAGAATTGATATTAAAATTCTGCTATTTGTTTTAAAAGGCCAAAATGGATAAGCTCCACAATACATTACAGATTTGCTAATTCCACATCCTTTTCCTCTCAACAACTCCTCTTACTCCCTCAGTCATGCCTCAAAAGGCAAAGGTGCCAAAGCTGAGCTTTTTTCTTTTGCTGCTCCCTGACTCTGGAATGGCTACCTGTCCTGTACCACCGCTGACGATTAGGGCTGTACCCAAATATTCGGATATTCTAATATTCATTTCTATGGGTAGGTATTCGTTATGAAAATTTGGTATTCGATATTCGTTTTTTTATTTGCTTTTTTTTTTTTTTTTACATATTTTTTTGGTGCTAAATGTAGTCTTTTTGTTGTTGGTAAATGTAGGTTATCAATAAAAATCAAAACTTTTAAA
>NC_065509.1:6847976-6869206 GCF_006386435.1 Epinephelus moara | reverse complement strand
TTCCCCTTAAGTTTTGTCCTGAGGCCCCAATTGTCACTTCCCTTCCCTTTCCTGCCCCCCTAATCTAACCCCTGATTCTTGTCACCTGTAGCCCCCTGCTCATTTGAATTTTAACTTCTTCTTAATTTCATTTTGTCTCATTGCTCTGATCAAGCAGATGACTTGTTTTTCTATTGTTTCGTCCTTTTGTTAATCAGTTCCTGCTTTACTCTATGGACCTTTGTCACAGCACACATTTTGACTCATCTTAGTAGGAAAAGCACAGGTGAAATTGAGAACATTAAGGATGGCTGAGTTCCATTCAGTGTCCCAGTAAACTAGTAACAGTCAGCCAACATGGACAATATCAGGGTACTGTATCTCCTAAATGGAACGCAGCTGTCATTAGTGTTATTGATCACACCTGTGCTGCTCCTACTCTGACATGACAAAATGTCTGTCTGCCGTGAAAAAATGTCTATACAGGTGCTTGCATTTCATTTGCTCAGGGTCAGCTCACAGACACAGACCCACTCTATGTCAGTCAGTCCACCAGTTTGCCAGCAGACTTTGAATAAAACTCAAACCATACAGCAACCCTGAAACTCGACTTGGATTATTTTTCCCCAACATAAGCAAAAGGTCTACTGTTCATAAATACTATTGTTAGACTGGCACAGCACCCAATTGTTAAATATGTGTTCAGATTTATATAAAAACAGATATCACACAGAATTACAGTGCATAATATTCACCTCCGTATGGGAAATTCACAGAACAGCACCTCTACATAATGACGTTCTCCTAAATAAACCTTTATAAAACAGTGACAGCATCAGACATAATAATATTAGATGGCACGGCGGCCTCATATTTTTTTAATAGCCTAACTTACTTTTTGATGATATAATGTCTTGAAAAGGACTTGAAAGGTTTTCTTCTCCAAATTAATATCATAATCCTTAACGCGTGGGCCTTTATTTGCAGAATAACTCCAAGGTTTCAGAAAAGTGTATGGTAGCATTACCACCGATCTCCCGAGTCTGTTGTTGTTGAACACAAATCCTCTGCTGATGCCGCCCCTCTTAGCGCCTCTTCCTTGTCTCCATCCTCCCCTTCATTCTCATTCTCCACGTTTGGCATCATCACTCTATCCTCCACACTAGCGCTGGAAGGTGTGTGTGAATCGCGGCCACCGCCAGCGTCCACTCCCACTCCTGCTTTTGGAATAACAATAGTAAAACGGCCCCTGATGCTAACTCGCTAACTAGCGGCTAATACACAAAGCAACGTCAAAGGTCAAATCTAACGTGCCGTCTGCGTGCAAACCAGCCAATCAAATCGCGCGACACTACAGCAGCAAAGTTCAAGGGTCATCATCATTTATATAGTTATAAACAATAGAATTTATTTTTAGGATTGTTACCTATGATTGTTACATACAGTTTAAGCCAGAGAGATGTCTTTATTTTTTGTTTATATATTCATATTTTGAGGGAAGGGGGGGGCATCCTTTTACAGGAGGGGCTTAAGGCTTCTGTAAGAGCTTCTCTTTCTTTCTTTCTTTAATTACTTTTATAGCGCAGTAACTCAGTTACTGACTCAGTTACTTTTTGGGGAAAGTAACTAGTAACTATAACTAATTACTTTTTTAAAGTAACATTCCCAACACTGTTGAAATGTCACAAAAATGCTGGTACTGGGGGTACTTTACTGGGCTTTAACAGGTTAATGATGATGGCTTTGTCGGCATGTTTTATTAGTACAGTATTATTATATAAAGCTGCATTTATTTTTTTAAATAAATATTTTTTTAAAACGCAGGTGCAAATGTGAAGCAGGAAAAGTTAAGGAGAAGAAGTTAATGAAGTTCATCAGGTGTTTCGCTGTTCCTCCAAAACGCGACTGCATGGTTTGTCTACAAAGTGAAACACTGGCACTAAAGGATCGAACATGGATGGATGTAAAAAAGTATGTAAGAAACAGAATCACTGCCCTAAAGAGACAGACGAGCACGTAAGAAAATACTTCTCTATCTCTTCTATCTGCCTTGTTCATTGTGTAAAACTGATTAAACTGAATAAAAGAGTTGAAGGTAATTAAGAAATGTTTAAAAGTTGTTAAACAGACAGTTTACTGAAGTGATTACATCACAAATGTTCAAAATGTTTCAACTTAACTGTTTTTAAAGGGAACAATAGTTCTGGAAGTGCAGTATTCAGTTCTCAGCCTCATTGTCACAAGATCTATGTGGTCAGGTATTAGCTGCTTCTGCTGCAGCAGATGTGAGACGCTGATTTAAGTTTCAGAGCTGGAGAGTCTCTGTCTCATTCTGTGTCCAATTTAAAAACCATCATTTGTCCTGACAAGTCAGGAACACCTGGAATACATTGCCAAAAAAGCCACTAAACCTAAAAACAAAGAAAAAGAAGACAAAGCAACAAAAAAGAGACAAGAAAAGAAGAAGGAAGAGGACATACCCTGCAGAGCATGTCAGGTCCTCTATGGTGACCACAGTGACCCAAAGGTAGGCCTATTGTTTCACTGATGTTACCTTTTCCTTGAGCCTTTGGGTTGCAAACCATGTAGGCCTACATGAGCAAGGTTGTGTATTGCAATCTGACCATTATGTCTACTACTGTATTGTTGTGTATTGTCTTGAATACTCTGTATTGAGCTGCACTGAAGAGTTTACTCACTGAGGATTGTTAACATTGATGTCTGTCTGACCTATCTATCTAAGGCCACTGAGGAGTGGGTGAGTGGGTGAGCTGTGGGACCTGCAAGGCTCGATGATGGCTTCTTCTATAAAGACTGCCTGTAAAAATCTGTCTCCCTGCAGACCAATGAAGGAGCCCCTCACACACCACACACACAGGCAGTCACACATTGCACCCAGACCCTCGCATGCACGCACTCACACACACACACACACACACACACACACTAGAGTTCAGTGTATAAACTAATGTGGTAAAAATGTGGTACAGCTGATGTTTCAAAAGCTGTAGGACTTGAACAATTATATTTTATTACATTAATTCAACACAAAAATATTAAAAACAGTCCATATTAACTATAAAAACACAACTCAAATGTCATACATCGCTTTTTCTCAGTTTCCTAAGCAATTTACCAAAAAGTGGCTCAATTTAGCTGATGTCACCCTAGCAGTCCGACCCTTTTCTAATATAAAAAGTGCAAATTAGCAATAGCTGCAACCTCACACAGGCATGCACCCACCTGTTCATGCACTTGTCACCAGTACAATGATGCCTCTCTACGACAGCCAGTTAATGGTGTGTGATGTTACAGGCCACTCCACCCCCACCCCATAGCAGAAGTGCATCTGAGTTGAGTTTGAATAATCTGGTAGTGTGATTTCTAATTTTCTGATGATCTGACTGCTTGTGTTATTGACCTGTCAGACTTTTTTATTTCTTTTAATTTGATGACTTCATTGTGGTTATTACCAACAGGAATACTCTGCTTTAAGAGCAGCTTACCATGCTGCTTTTGAATTGTACTAAATTAAAAACAAAACGTGCTACCAGTAATGCTTGGTCTCCTGCTGAATCCAATTCCAAAGAGAGGGCAGTGAGAAGTGTGAGCGGGTAAATGCATCTGTTCTCTCACCTCCTGTCTGCCTCTGATGTAAGTTTAGTGAGCTGAGTGGAGGGATGGAGCTTGGAGTGGAATTAAACAATGCGCTCTTGCAAAGAGGCCAGATCAGGGCACAGACAGATCAAATATCTGGCACTTTGGCTCGAATATTTTTGGACTGCTGGGGCAAAAATATCAGGTGAAGAAAGAAATGAATAAACCTAGATAAAATATATTTATCTATTCTATCTGTTCTATTAAGTACAGAACAAGTTGAAAACAAAACCAAACTAAGAAAAAAAGAAAGGACCTGTCTGACAGGAGTGTGGCCTATGTGGGCTGTATCATAAAGATATTAAAATGCAGACTATTTGGTGATTAATTTGATGTGAAGCTGATGTGAAGTGTCCACCTTCACTGATGGCCAAGACGATGGCCTTTTAAGCTGCTTTCTCAATGTTATCTTAGCGAGACTTCAATAGTGGTAGCAGAAGCACTGGAGTGACAGAAAAAGCAAGAGGAATTCAAATTTGCCTAAAAGTGGATGAAAACTACAATATGTCACAGATTTTGGGGGTCTAGAAGACAAAAATACTGAATTTGGTATTGAGAAATGAAAATAAATAACTTTTTGCAGTTAATATTTTAAAGGTCCAAATTTAGTGGGATTTAGTGGTATCTAGTGGTGAGGACTGCAGATTGCAATCAGCTGAAACTACTGGTTAGAATTTCTTCCTTTCTTTTCTTTCTTTTACAGGGAGTCATATTTTCTGCAGAGGTCTCTTCCTCTCCCGAACAAACACACCAGCTGATTAAAACCAGTAAGAACACTGAATAAAGCAGTTTCACATTAAAAAATTTGTGTTTTCTCAGTGCTGCTCATCACGGAGGGGTTGCTAACTATGGTGGCCGATGTGAAAACACAAATGCCCCTGTCTCAGGCCAGTGTTTGGTCTGCCTGTTCTTGGCTACTGTAGAAACATGGTGGGGCAACATGGCAGATTCCATGAACGAGGATCTACCTTTGTAGGAATAAACGGCTCATTCTAAGGTAATGGAAAACATATTATACTTACCTGTAAGACCTGTAAAAGAATTATACTTAGATGTTATACTTACCTGTTAGACCTGTAAAAGAATTATACTTAATAATTATTCTTAACTGTTATACCTGTAAAAGAATTATACTTACCTGTTACACCTGTAAAAGAAGTACTAAATTGTCTTGGTCCAATGACTCTACGACAAGCCACTTCGCGAGAAAAGTGAAAAAACTGTTTTTGTGACGTTACATTAACAATAAACGCAAAAATAACGCTTGTTTCGCCCAAGGGCATATAAAGGAGCGCAATGCTGGAGAAGCTCATTTGATGCCAACACTCCTAGGATGAACATCATTGCTTCTAGCCAAAACACCATTGCTTCTAGCCTATCTAGCTATGTCAGACTTTGTCGAAGCTGGGAGGTACAACACCCTGCATTTAATTGATGCATATGAGAGCCAGGAAGACATGGAGGCCTTCCTCCATGACTCTGAGGTTAGGATCCCCGAGTTTCCCTCAACCTATGAGTGGGAGGAGGGCCTCCTTCAAACAAAATATGATGTGGATGTTGTGGTGGTTGAGCTGGGGAGGCTGGAGGGTGTGAAGGCCCAAATCCCCTTCATCACCCTCCCTCCAGCCAGCCCCAAAAACGTCAAGCCCCACTACCATATGCTAAAAAAGCATATTAACTTGATGGAAGGCAGCTCTGGCACCAGAGATGCGTTAAAACATATCCACGGATGCTGTCTCGCACACACAGCAGGGGGCTATTTTGTGAATATCATAGTTGTGCCCAGGGACCTGAAGGCAGTTAACCACGCCGCCTTCACATCCAACATTGCCCCTATGCTTACTGCTGAAGATCCAGTCAGCGGTTGTCAGGGCTCTGCGTGACTTGGACAGCAAGAACATGGTGAGGGATTTGGTACAGAAGAACAGCCTGGCGAACCGGTCCAGGTTCAATGTCCTATCACAAGACGAGAAGTTTGTGCTACGACTTCTGGACAGGGCAATCCAGGCTGTCGACGACCATCCCTTTGTCAGGTTCTTGCTGTTGATGTCCATGTTTGGACAAAAGTGCCCTGATGAACTGGATTTGGGGGCTCTGGTGGATGTAGACAACATCACTTGCTGCTCTGTCCATGCTGCCTGTACTCTTGTGCCTACAGGCAGCAAGCTGCAAGTGATGTAGTCCAGGACAGGCCTGGAGAAGGTGGTTGGGGACAGGGGGGACGCTCTACCCCACGCTCAGTGTCAGCGAGTGCTCTAATTTCCAGAGCAATCTAGACGGCAGGACACTGGATGTGACTAGGCAACTGTTGGATGTGCTGTGTCATGGGGAGGAGCACCATGGCACCTGCAATTTGTGCAGGAGTACACAGACTCCCCACACACACACACATGACCGTGGCCTACAAACATCCAGTTAACGGGGTGATTGCAACCTGTGGCCTCCTCCACCATGAGCTCAACAAGGCCATGTATGCCAGGGCCCTGGAATACATGGAGCACATGGTGGACTTGGAACACAAGATGCTAAAGCGCCTGTCCCGCCGTCTAGATCAAGTTCAGCTCTTCAGGACCGGACACTGCCCGACCATGGTCAGCCCGCTGGTGCTGTTCAGTGACCAGTGCCTCAAGGACCTACTCACCACGGAGGATGACATGACTCTCCTGACCATTGTCCAAGAGGCACTGACTTACCTGAACAGTGTCCTCAGTACCACCTTCGACACCAGCCACGGTCAGGCAGTTTTAAGCAGTTCTGGAGAGCCTACCAAACTGATATTGCTCTGGAAGAGCTCATCTATGGGCACCCCCTGTCCCCCCATGACCACCAGCTCACCATTGTCCTGGGAACATCCGCAACCGTGCCAAAAGCATCACCAAGATGTGGGGGTTCCTGGGACTGGCACCCTGGAACACTGCCACGTCAGAAGTCTGCTGCCCTCCTCTTTCCAAATGGACCAAGGACATCAGCAATCATCTCCGCATCCAGCGGATCTTTTCATTATGTGAATCCTTGGGGGCAGCAGATTCCGTCATTGGCCAGCAACTATGGATGGTGCTGATGGGGGATGTGTTCAGGGAGAGGGCGGAGGACATTCTGTAGCCTCACTGAAGGCAGTGCAATGCCCTTTCCCTTTTAAGGTGGTCGGGGCACACCAGACAGAAAAGTTCCTGGAAATGGTTAAGTAGCCACTGCCTTCAGCTGGGCCTACATGAACTGAAGCTGCGATGGTTCCTCCATCTCCGCCAGTGGCAAAGTAAAAAGCCACGTGCCAGCTGGGACCACAAGTCCCCTATTGAACTATATGATAAGGACCATAGGACCCAGCTGGCAACCAGGGTGGCTGTAGTGCAGGGGCATGTCCTTCAGGAGATGGAAAGACGAGGACTTTGCTATTCACGGAAGTTGGAGTGGTACAGGGAGCAGGGCATGCCATGGCTGGAAAAGTGCATGACCTGGCTCCCTGCCACCCTCGACTCCATCGGAAAACTCAAGGTCCTCGTCTTTCTGTCCTCCATTGCCATCCTGGAGAACAACAACTATGTGTGTTACACAGCACTGGAGGCACTCCTGAAGGACCTGCCCCTCAACATGGCATGGATGCAGGAGCTACTGCTACTGTCCAAGAACATCCTGCCATTTAAATGGTGGCGTCTCCATGACACCATCCCCACTAGGGTGGCACCAGTGGCAGCAGCAGGCAGCTCCTTGCTGACTCAGCCAGCCAAAAAGCCTCGTCTTGAGGAGAAGGAGGAGGACACCGAGGACGTCCAGGCTGTTGAGGACATTGAAAAGCTACTTGCACAAGTGATAAAAATGTTCACAAAGTTGCAGATTTTGAAATGACTTGGATAATGCAGGTCTAACTTCAAACAAATTTGAGACCAGTTACAGGAATTCCTCCGTCCCTGTCGTCTTGCAGCGGAAAGATACAAGTTGCCAGCCGGACACCTTTCTGGAGTACATCCTCGGTTACTTTTCCCTTGTCTGGACTCAATTACCTGTTGAGACAGTGACTGAGAGCAAAGGTAAGGAAATATATTAATTAATTTTGGCCATGGTAACGTTCGTTTAATTAGTTTAATTACTTTTATTTTTTTCTGTGGGATATAGCGTGCTAACATTGTCAAATACCGTTCTTTAATATATAACTAAAGAAAACATACTTAATAAACAATAATCAAGTTTGGCCAGTATCCTACACACTGGGACTTTAAATAGTTAAAAATAAAATAAAAAGTCTCTGTCTCAAAATCTGATCAAACTCAGGTCAACTAACCAGTGCTGATCATATATACACCGAGATTCTGTTACTGTATTGCCTATTTCTCACCTAACATATCTTGAGAAACATATTTTAGTGCACTGGCTGTAATAGCAAGTATTTGTGAACAGTGGGCGCTTTACTGTTGCCTATATTGTAAAAATGGAGGCTGAAAAAACTGGGATCAAATGGTACAGTAAAACTAAGTGCTGATCAAATATCAATCAAGATTATTTCACTGAGTCACCTATTTCTCGCCTCATATGTTTTCATAAACATATTTTAGCTCACTGTGTAACTATAATTGTAGATTGTTTGTGATCAGCTGGCTGCCATATTGTTTCCTGTATCAAAATGGCCGGGCCAAATTATGTCACCCATCAGCAGGAGTGGTTTTTGGTTCAGTGCATCACAGTGCATTCTTGTAGCTGTGTTTTCTACCCCCTTTTTCTCTGTTTTCTCTGGTCATGTAGCACCAATTTCAAAAGTATTTGCATGTTTCTACTACATCGAGAACTTAGTTTTATGAAAAGACCATCTTTCCAGCAGAAAAATACTTCTTTAACAAATTTCAAGTTTGTTCGTTTTTTCAACATTTTGCAGAACATTTCTGTTTTGTTCATTTTTGGAAATTACTATAATTTGGTACAAATCATAGGGAAAATAGAGACAATATTGTGAGACAAAACACATAGCAAGCACCCACTTAACACAAAAATATTTCAACACACTTGCTTCATGGTCTAACACATTCAAATGCACACACATGCTTTCACACACAGTCGACTGTACTGTAAACCGGGTCACGCTCCTCAAATCTCAGCATGAAAGGGAACGTTTGACAAGGGGTATTAGCCATCCCTTTGTGGATGATAGTGCGGCTAAGAAGGATGGATTCAAATCAGTACCATGTCCCGCGTCCCTCCCCCAGTGTTATCAGCCCACAGCCCAGTGTCCCCTCCTCATCCTGTCTCTTTTTCAGTTTGCCCAACTTCAACTTTTCATCCTCCTCTCCCGTTTGTCTCATCCATGTCACGTTCTGCCATTGCTGCTGGCACCACAGCACCATTCACAGCTTCAGGTTTCACTCAGGCGTGTTTGTGTGTGTGTGTGTGTGTGCTTTAGCGACCATCCTGTCAAAAGCAAAATCAATGCTGTAAAAGTGGCGAGTGGCACCCCAGGTTTCTTACACCTCTCTGTGGTGTTTTTACATCATGTAAGCCACAAGGACAGTCAAAGACATCCTGGATTTGAAAGCACCACGCAATGTGCTGACGTTCTAATCTCCCTCTGTCTTCCCTCGTGTGTGACTGCCGTGTTTGTGTTGCCCGGCTCTCTCCTGCTGGCGTTCAAGAGAGGACTTTGATTTCACAGGTTATTTCCATGAATTCAAGCGAACACTCCTCTCTGTTCTGTTCTGATTCCTGATTGTTTTGAAGGTTGCTTTGTCTTTGACTGCGTGGCTTAACAACTCAGCTTTGAACCCTGTTTCCAGAGGAGATTTTTAATGCACTGAATGGATTTCACTGCTTTTTGTTCTGAACATTAAAGGCCCTGTTGCAACAGATAAAGATTGTGAACCACTTTTCACACACTTGGACTGTATGTGTTCACTTAAAAATAATAAAATACTAAATCTTGATAGAAATTCACCTTTTAAAAGAAAATATAAAAGACCCATTTTATCAACAGCAGTAAGTGCTAGCTAACTAACCTTTCCTCTTTGCAGCTTTCAAGGTTATAACCATTAACAACAATGTGTTTTTGTTGACTCATACTGAAACTAAAGTCCAATTTTAAACTAAAAACCTTTCTGTAAAGTTAAACTGATAAAAAGTTATTACAACTTCAGTCCTGAGGTTGACATGAATGTGTTAACCTAATTTCATGGCACATCATCCAACAGTTTTTTCAGACACACCATTTTTACACACCATAAATGGCATGACGGTGTTCAATGAAAAAAGACCATGGATGTCTGGTCTAAATATTGTTCCAGTCCACCTCTTAAATATTGAGATATATCACTAGATAAGTGAAAATTTTGACCTGCTGGTGGCACTAGGGTTGCAAAAATATACTGGTTTCAAGGTTTACAATGATATCACAGTTTTCAGTTACCATAGCGTATCTACAATATTAAAAAAGAAGTGCAACTAGACGTTGAATCTCCCCTTTGTTTTAGTTATTTTCTAAGGGGAGAATTTTTACACATACTTCCATTAACAAAACGGTTTCAAGTTTCAGTTATAGTGATAAAACATTTGTTCAACCAACAATAACCCTTCCATTTTCATTCCTTTAAGGGTCATTCTGACTGAAAATATAAATTCTGTAATACTGTGTATACCAGTGAAACTGCAATATTTTCTGAGACAGCTATTCTACCATGAAAATCTCATGTCATTGCAACCCTGGGTGGTGCTAGAGGAAAACACAGAATTATCAAAATCAGTAGGTTTTTATGATCAATTCTCTCACCATGAGTGTCTGCACCACATTTTATTGCAACCCATCCTTTATCTGGTAAGATAGTTTGGTGTGGATCAAAGTGGTCAAATGACTGATATTTAGACCCCTAGAGCCTAGTGTTGCATAAAAAGTATTCTCTGTAAACCCCAATTCACTCACTCAACCTTAACATCAGGTCTGACAGGAATTTTCTGTCAGCTTAACATTGTTTGAGCATTTAATTCTATGTATATATAAACATATAAATATATAAACATATAAATATTGTTTACATATTTTACAACTAATTTCTTTTAAATTTCTTTGAACTGTAAAAATATATTGTGGTAAGAATGGGTTTCTCAAATGCTAAAATAAGGCAAAGGGATGACTTCTGAAGCAGGAAGTGCTCTTTATTTCACCTCAGCACTACTTTATGTCAGACACGCTAATATCCACACAGGAAGGAGGTCACGAACTGTGAATATGACTCGTGGTGCAAAATGTCTTTTACCACAACATTAACTGTAACCCATTAGAACCATTGTGAATACATAAACGTTAATCACTGTGTGGGGTAATTTAAGTGATTAAGAACACATTTAAATAAATTTTTTTGTCTTATGGCCTTAAACATATTGTCTCATGGCATGCTGGGAAACTCTACCGATTTAGCCCCAGCAAACCACAATATGCATAATGATAGTGTTGTTTATTGGCCTTAAACTGATTAGGCAAAATCGGCTTTATGAATTGTGGTCAGATTAACTCAAAAATTGCTGGAAAACAAAATGAAGCTTAATGAAGTTAAGCTCACAAGGGATAAGCTGAGTATCAGGTAAATAAAAAGTTTTTACTACAGTACATCATTTTGACAATTTGGGCATTTGTATAGACTTTAGATTAAAATGTTGTGTCATTAATGGATTGGGATTTACAGTGTTGATTTATATTGATTTTGAATATTTAAAACAGTTATTATACTAATTTCCAACTGTACTGATGCGCCAGTCCCAGCTACGTTTTCTTAAACTGTCTTGTTGTTAATGTGTACTTTAGGCATTCTGCTATTTCTGCTACTGACCAAGAAAAGTCTTTGCTGTCATGTTATAGCCTTTTTATATTCTTCTTTTAATACAAATTTTACACTGCATCACCTCAATGTCTATTTCTCCCAAAAGTAGTACTGACAATGGTATCAAATATCAACGTGTTTCAAGGTACTGTATCAAGGTTAACAACTCCAGTATTTTGACATCATTACACAAGCCACACTGCTATTTCAAATAATCTGCTACAATGTGGATTCAGATGTGTCTAAACCCTGACTGGTGTCTGTGACTGTGCTTTATCTGAAAACCAGAAAATGAAATTTAAACATGAAAAGTTATGCTTTTACATGGGGCTGTGCCTTATTGTTCTTTGACCAGGGGCAGTCACTTCCTTCTATCTTTACATGGTTTCCTGGCAACCTCACAGTCACTCCAAGACAGGACGGTGGAGTGTTTCACAGCCTCCACGGACAAGTTCAGTGCAGTGTATGTTGCAAGTGAATAGAGAAAGTGTCTGTACACGGGACGAGCAGGTGAGCATCAGGTTAGCATCATGAATACATTCTCGGAACCCATCGGCTGTATTCGGCGTCTGACTTCTGGCAGACGGCGATACAGCATCTGGGGGCAGACCCCCGATTTTTTGGCATTTCGGTTTGATTTGGGCGGAGGAGGTGAATTTCCGTTTCCGACTTCCGTTTATATTTAAGTAAATATGCTGAACCATTGCGATGGATTCAGAGTTTGCAGTGACGCCAATTATGTTCCGCCTCGTTAGTTCACTGCACGGACCGTTTAACCTGGCAACAACTGCAGCCGGCTCAAATGTGATTGGTCAATATCACGCGGACTACAAAAAGCCTACAACCGGAAACCAGGGCTCTTCCGCTCTTCTTCTGGAGGCAAGATCTCCAGGGTTTGCCTACAGACTCTACATTCACTGAATGTAGAGCTACATTTGAGCTATGTTTGAGCTACAGTTTAATATTTATTGTAGTAAAGAATTTTTTAGGCATGTTTTGTGTCACCTGATGGGCTATTCTGATTGGCCTTCATTCTATTTAAAACAAATACTGTCAGACAGTGATCTGTGGCTGATCGAACAGAGCACCATTATCAGGGGGCTTTAAATTTATAATCCTTGCTTGCCGCCTACTTTCGCTGCATAAAGTAGAGATACCGCATTAATTGGGGATACATTCATATAGAAGTGGCACAAATCACATGGTGGAGCACCTCTGCTAAGTAGCCTACATATATGGGGAAACACTGCAGGAAATTAAGGTAACTAAATTGATTCATGGCACACTTCTTAACACACTTTTTAATCTTTGGGTTTGCAGAAAGGTCTTTTTTGACTTTGACAAGTGGAGTCTGAAGTCATCAAATTTGTGACTCAAATCTGACTTAAGTCCAAGCAATGTCCACACCTCTTTGTTAAACTGTTCCTTCCACACCTCTTTGTTAAACTGTTCCTTTAAGGGGGATTAGTTCTCTCTGCAAAAGAGTGTCTACACAGGAGGTGTAACATGAGAAGCACAATAGCAGAGCAGGAGCAAAAGCTTCAACCCTCTTTTTTTATCCACATTTACACATAAAAAACCTCAGAGGAAAAGTTGAAAATAAAAAAAAATAAAAACGTTTTTGCCGATATCTCATATGCTGATAGATAACAACCTATTTGGCTGATAACCAAAATCAGTGTCGATATATCCACTCCCCCCCCCCCCATCTCATTTTAGTGACCATCAAGTCTTTACTGGAGTGGAATTAACATCAAATTATGCATGCATACTCTTATTATGACAGCCCACCAGCAGATGGAGACATGAAATAGAATGCTTAGAGTGTATGTTATATTCATTCATTGTGCAAAATAAGAAAAAGCATGTTGGCCGATTCTGATTGTATTCATTTAAAAGACAACATCGGCCAATACCGATGACATGCCAATATGATCCTGCATCCTTAGTTGACAGTTACTTTGATTAATTAGACAGTACCACTGTGACATCAGCTGATGCTGTTTGAGTATTCAGGCCTCATGCCTTCCCTTTGTTGGGTCTTCTAATGACAAACGTTATTGTGGAACTATGTTCATTTTTGCAGTGTAAAGTCTGTTACCACGGCTGTTAATGTGGTGTTGGTTAATGTATTGAATGGTATGGAACACCTGTAAAGCGGAGTGATGCATATATTTAAATGTCCCAGTGATGTTGGACTCTATATAAACACTGGGGAATGCCTCTTTCCTGATGAATTTACTTGGTTGGAACTACCTGTTGTATGATTCCATTTCTATAGCGCAGGTAAAAAATGAGCCACTTTGTGAAGACAGCTAGATTGATTGAAATCGAAGCGCATCTGCTCCATCAGACGTGCATGGTCAATTTCGTGATGTGTCTCTGACTGAACTGCTTTTATTCAAGCAACAACATAGGAACACTGCAGCCCACAAACTGGCAACTCCAGTCAGGATGGATGGATTCCAGCTGGTCACATAATTAAAATACAAATAGTAGAAGCTCTGGTGGCTTAGCTATTTGAGGCGCTGACCATGAACCACAGTGTTTGTGGTTTGGACCTTTGTTGCATATTGTTCCCCATCTCCCTCCCCTCATTTCCTCACATCTCTCTTCAGTCACCTCTCTAATAGAGACATAAAATGCAGAAAAATTCGGTAAGACAGTTATTTTTTCCCATTCTGTCTTTTTATAAACAAATCAACGCTCTAAAATGAAAAACCCATTGCTTCCCAACAGAGCAGTACATGCTTTTTAGCTATTTTTATTGCCAGAAAAAGTAATCACAGCTTGAGGTAAAGGTGACACAAAGAGAATTTTCTCATGGGAAAGAATGACGTGTTATATTCCATCTAGTGATTGTATCTGCACTTAGTAAAACAAGTGAAAGAGTTGTATAAAATCCTTGGAAAGAGCAAAAAGACATGAAACTTGGAGAAAAGTAGCTTTCAGTGGCAGTGTTATGATCTCCTTGCCCCTGCTAACCTGGCGGTCAGCTCATACAGCGACCCCCAAATGTGATGTTATCAGCTCTATGCAAAATATGCAATTAAATAACAAACAACCTGCTTTTGAATAGAAAATAGGACTAAAGAGGCAACAACAAGCTTTTCCTCCATCTGTCGCTTTTACCACCTCACCTCCTGTGTCTGCATGTGTGGCCAAAAGCACTCATTTGGATCAGAGAGCTGAATGTTTATTAGCTCGTATGCTAACACACACTCAACCTAAATTCTAATTGGTCCCTGGCTCGGTGCCAGTGAGCCACTGTTGTCTTGTTTTTGCTGCTCCCCGTTTTAGCATGTGAAAACAGAATATTTATAGTTCAACATTTCTCCTCCACTGTCTTTTAGACACTGGATGAGTCGTCATTCGGCTCATCATTTAGCTCAGTGAGTTGTCATTCGGTGTTAGCTTGATGTTAGCTTGATGTGAGTCCTCACTGAGCTGTCACCTGCAGCCAGATGCTACCTGCAGCAGCTGTATTGTTCCAGATTACCTTTTAGAGGGAAAGAGAAAGTTCCATAGAAAATTAATCTTTTCAGCGGCTTTAAATCCCATATGGAGTCCCAACTGTCAGTTCACCTACTCACAGCCTCGTAAGACTATGCTGCTGACGTGAGCTCAGCATTTTGTTTTGCCCTCTGTGCTGTCCCAAACACTTTAAGTGGGCAGGAGTACTCGCCTTGACAAACTCTTTCAGCCAATCAGCATAACAAAACACCAGGGAACATGTTCCTGTTGCAAGAACGGCAAAAACATATTTTTCTCTGAGAAACTCTGTGACTGCATACTCTTGTTCTTGTTTAATTGTTGTTGTTGACTCTGCAATAACTTCACTTACTGTATTGTTGTGTTTACTATACTGGCGTTAGAGTTAGAGTTGTTGCTTCAAGAACAGCCATTACTGTTCTGCAAGCTGCAGCCTGCATTTTACGTCATCAACTACAAAGTAGTCCCTGATTGGTTGCCTACATTGTCAACTACAGTGCAGATCCCTGATTAGCTGCAATTGGATTTTAATTTCTGGATAGAAACCAAGTTTGGTGCCATGTAGCCTACAGGCTGATGACAGTGAGGGAAACAGAATGTTGAGCTCACATCTTCAGGATGATCTTACTAGGCTAAATGCCAAAATACACTGGCGGCAAACACTGCACATCAAAAAATACGTCCTTATCATTTTCAGTGTACAACCCCACAACAATGGCAGCAAGAAGTGCGTTGATGCTCCTGGACACACTGCCAAGTGGCATTTTATGCCGCTGTCCTATTTCCAGCCTCACCACCCCTTGAATTAAAGGAATTTTTCCCCCACTCGCTTTCAGCTTGTACATACCAGCTCCTGTAGCAGCTTTTTCTGTGCTCCTATGGCAGCTCAACTCCTCTCTTCACCCCTGATGCAAAGAGAATCCTGTTGCTGTGTCTTGTGTGTGACACAGAATGAATACGGAGACTTGTTAAGGTCAAGAAATATCCCAATATATGTGGACTGACACACAAAGAACTGAAGTTTTTGGCACTTCTTTGTGGATTTAATTTTTCAGCCCTGGAGGTTGATGCTATGTTTTTTTTTTTTGTTTCAGACCTGGCAAGCACAATTTGCATAAAAGTTTGAGTTTTTTTCTATTGGAATCTGTATTGATTTGATAATGAAACTGTCAAATATTGATATGAACTGGCTTCAGCAGTAGCTGTGTTGTCTGAATTGCTGGTTAACAGACTTTGACACAACACCGGGGCTGTGTCCAAAGTACCATTTTAACAAGCTATTTAATTATTTATGTTTTTAGGATGTCCAAAACCTTAGTATGAAACCAAATAGTACATTAATTGCATACTCTTACAGGTTTTATGTTACAGTTTGCAAACATTGGACGCCAGGCATTGGACTCTTTTTTCTGTTTTGAAAGTCTTACTGGTGATTTTTGTGATTGGCTTTGGATGGTATTAATGTGTGGCTGCGAGTCTTTCCAGCTAGCTAGCTGCAAGCTAGCCAAGTCGAGGTTGTCAGACATGACAAGGTTGTCAAACATAAACATCAGCAAACATAAAGGAAAAGATGGAAAAGAATGAGCACCAGCTGGAGTAGCATCCTGCTAGCAAAATGGATAGGATGACCTCTGTGCTGCATCAGTTTCCAACGGGATATCAGGAACTGTATTATCCTTTCCCAGCCAGCACACCCATGTGGGGCCTAGATGGGTTCCACCAGGGCTTATATTTGGGGCCCAGCTTGGATACCCAACTGGGGCCCAGCTAATTTTGTCCTCAGTTTCCATGGAGGCCCCACATGTGTTAGCCTTGATGGGTTGATGATGGGCCCTTGTCGGGCTTCATACAGGTCCCACATGGGCAGAACTGTTTTTTCCCCATGTGGGGCCCACAGAACTTCCTTTACATGGGTTGATGAAGGGCCCTTGTTGGGCTTCATACAGGTCCCTTATGGGCAAAAACAGCTTCTCCCATATGAAGCCTATGGAGTTTTCCATGGGTTGATGATGGGACCCAACTCAGTTTTATGTAGTGTTCCTATGGGCCACAGCAGATGCATATATGGGCTAAATTACATTACATTAAATCCCCAATTACAAATATACATTTAGCTTACTAAAGAAGGGTGTTTAAAAGTAAACTAAAATGCAATTTATATATTTAATGAACAGAGACCGTTGATGCTTCCTTTCAATAAAGCAGCATTGAATAATGGCATTGGTATTGAATAGGGGTGATGATACATCACAAAATCTAACTGGAAAGTAAAAGAATGAGAGTGGAAGAATAAAAAGCTTAACATGTAGAATTTCTTTTTATTCGCTCCAATTTGTATCAGTATCACAGAATTTGTCACAAACTGAGATGAAACACTGAGCAAAAAATGCATTAGTGTTAGCAATGATGCCATAACAGTCAACATTAGGAGTTTATTATGCTAATGGTAACTGATTGGCGAGCTCTGGTGGACACCCTATGCCCTTGAACGGAGTGAAGAGGCTTAAAGCTATAGTGCGTAACTTCTGTCACCTCCCAGCGGATAATGCATTATTACAACTAATAAGCCGGCGGCACTTCCATGTACACAGAGTAACACTCGCCACACACCGTACACAGATTAACACTCTCCAGTCGCCACACACCGTACACAGTACACAGAGTAACACTCACCAGTCGCCACACACCGTACACAGAGTAACACTCGCCAGTCGCCACACACCGTGTACACAGAGTAATACTCGCCACACACCGTGTACACAGAGTAACACTCGCTTCACACCGTGTACACAATGCTACACAACGTGGCAAACACCAGGCTGCTAACATTACATTACGTTCATAGCACCATTTCCAAGAAAATAATAAAGTACTAGGTCCAGTACATGTAACAGCAACACATACTACTCATAATATAATTATAAACCAAGTCACTTACTTATCCAACAGCAGCAAGGCAACATCCGTGTCTGCCCTCAGCCCAATTTCTTCCTTCAGGGCTCTCCACCGAGGAAAAGCGACGCCAATACAAATTTTTGCCTTCTCCGTCGGTCACTTTCCTTCTTTGCTAATAGACCTTCAGCCGAACGTCCAGGCTTTTTCTTTGTGGTAGGATCCACTCCTGAACCGTGTCTCGGCCGCTTCTCCGCCATGTTACTTTCTCTTTCTACCTGCGCTCTACCTCTTGCTATGAAACTCTCCGCTCTTCCTCCCCCTCCCTTCTTGTTGTGAAGAAGCATTTCCTGTGCGCCAGCGCGGGAATGTCGCCGGTCGACACGCAAACTAAAAATGATATATACTGAAAAATACTGCGAAATGTTAGAGGAGCCGATCGGCTTAATCAGCGTTGTGTCATTAGTGGCTTGGGTGAAACGGACATTTACGGACCTGTAGAAGTTACGCACTATAGCTTTAAGTCAAGTAAGTAAGTCATGCAAATGGTAAGCTTGTTTTGAACCAGCAAAAACATAAACAAACTCTTTAAATAAAATGTATGAAGAGTGCTGTGCAGCTTCTTTACTCCTTTGTCCTCTCTGTTCCAACGACCCTTTGAAAAGAATTTAAAAAAAAGGTGAAGACACACCTTGCCACAGTGCTTTGCGATAGCTGATTATTGTGATCTATAGGGTATCTCAAGGGTTCTCCAAGTTAAATTTAAGACTTTTATAGACCCTTTAATACCACTCAGAATGAAATGTACTGCTAAAATATACTGTCAAAAATATTAAGATATATTGTAAAATCAGTATAGATTTTAAGCCCCAGGAAACAATTATTTCCTAAATCTTTATACTCATTCATATTGCCTGGAATAATCTTAACGCAAACTCTGAGATTGAAATTCTGAAATTTATAAAAAAAAAAAAAAAAAAAAAAAAGACCACCACCACCCCAGCTAAATTATCATGTAATTAAAACCCAAAATGGCAAAGAAAAAAAGGTCAACAGGAAGAAAAAAATAGGAAATCATCTAGCATGGTTAATATTTAATACACATTTATACAGTTGCAAAAAATGTACTTTTCAAAATTAGGCTATTAAACAAATGTAATAAATTAATATAATTCTCTTCTTTCAGTGATCATTCTTTTAACAAACATCATTCCTAATCAACATATTTAAAATATTCCTTGATTTTTATATTTTTTGCCCTTTAAATGCCAGGTATTTGCCTTGATGCCAAAATTCATGCCATGATCATGAACACAGCAAAAACTACCAAAAAATAAAAAGTTAAGAGTTCAGGAAAAAGACCTAACCATGGTGGATGAATAGTGTGTCTAAACATTTTGGAAATTGTACTGTCATTTAAGACCTTGCATATCTTGAGACTTACCGGTTTTGCTCTCCGCCACGTGCTCTCATGGCACGGTTTCCTTACCTGTCTCTGGCACCAATTAACCATTCTGACACCGCCTTTTCAGCATCTTTCCTTGTAATTTCTTTAGTGAGGGAATTTTGTTTCAAACTGCCTGTAAGTAACATCCAGAAAGAGCATGAGTGAGATAAAATTCCACATTTGAGCCCTTGCAATAAAGAAGGAGTTGCAGTATCGCCATTTGGACATTTTTGCAGAAAATAGATAAGAGGTGATCATAGACCTCTAAGAGTTAAACATGGGAACAATAACGACATTTTTACTGACTTTTATTTTATAAATCCAGGAGCAGGGACATTGGCTCCAGGCTGCCCCTCACCTGGAGCCAGCAAGAGAGGAAGACGAGGAGGAGGGAGATGTGGAACATTAATCATAAAGAATATTAATTAGGTGTCACATATGGTGAAATAAATATTATTTTGAATTCAAAGTACATTGCCACCACTTGAAACCAAAGGTAATATGAAATAAAAAAATGTAAATACCGGTATATTGTTAATGCATAGTGTATGTGCACTTTCATTTCGGCTCACTGAGAGTCTAACGTTACTGTTTTATCAACTCTTCTCTGTTAGTTTTGCATAAGAACGTCATCTAAAAGGCATAACAGCGACTTTATTGTCTATATGCATAGATATCTACACACGGTGTAACTTTAAACTCACTGGCGTTTAAGACGTTTATTATTGATGACAGCAGCTGAGGGAGGTGTGTCACTCTGGTGTTAGCTCCGGCTAACCTTAGTTTGAGAAGGTAAAGTTCAGATAAAACTTTTTTTAATCTCAAAACTTTAAAAAATAAACTCCCCCTGGCTGTAAAAAGCTCCAGATTTAGAGCAGAACTTGGTGTGGTAACGTTAACAGCAAGCTTGGCCAATCACAGGCCCCGTTGCTACACGTTTGGATTATGGGTAATGTGGTACTTCTTCATGAGTGCGTCACAAATTAATCATTGTTCTTAAACTTCTATTTTAAGAAAAAATGTTGATAAGAACTTACATAGTTGGATACCATCTTATGACAGTCGTGTAGCTCTAGTGAGTCGACATTGGCAGGTTAGGACATTATAACCATCATTAAACTCACTTGAGCCCTTGCACGTTAGCTAACAAACGTTCAGCCACCTCTCTCAGTTAACGTCGCTAACGGAAAAAATAGATGAAGGTTAACACAGTGCTATGAATTTTCAGTTCCAGAGCTGCCTGCTGCTGAAGACGACACTAGCCATGTTTCCATCAGCCTGTTTAGATGCGCATCTAAAAGTAGGCCTATCGCATCAGAAAATTATGATGGAAACGCCAAAATTCGAATTAAAATCCCCTGATTTGCACAAACTAAAATACACTCGCTTTAGCCGGGTTTTGGTTGATTCGAAAAAATGTTGATTCGCAAAACGGGGGATGGACACAGTTATTACTAGAGTTGCCACCCGTCCCGTTTTTCCCAGAATTGTTCTCTTGTTTCATCAGCTGTCCCGGGAAAAAAAATAAATCTCTCCCGGGACACAATTTGTCCCTTTTTTGGGGAAAATGCAGCAGCAGCAGGCCAAGGAGTCCATCCAGAATCAGTGCAACAGGCTTAAGAACATCTGTGTCAGAGAGACAGCAAAGAGGTAAGAGGAGCTGTGGGAAGTCCTAACAGTTCGCTTAGTATATTTGCACATCCAATCATGTTTTAATTTGTATTTTTTCCATTTATATTTAACCCTATGCACATCCAATCATGTTTTAATTTGTATTTTTTCCATTTATATTTAACCCTATGGGCCCAAATGACGCATAGTGCGTCCAAATTCACACCTGTTCTTCTCTATGGTTTTTCTCCGCGACCGTGCGTCATAGCGAGAAGCCACGCATATCACGTGAAACAGCGGAATCGTAGCTTTCCGAATGTTTTCATAGCGAAAAAAAATGATAAAGTTACACTAAAATGATG
>NC_065509.1:6823323-6847868 GCF_006386435.1 Epinephelus moara | reverse complement strand
TGGCAATCATGTCCGCCTGGCACAAACCACATGTTTTGGACAGCTGTGAAGTGACAGAATGTCCCAGCATCATGGTTCTTATATTGCCAGATTCCAGAGAGTCTCCCCTCTTCATATATGGCAGAATATGTCAACTTCCAACTTGCGATGGTGAGATACATGTAAAAATGTAAGAATTTAGTAACACAGATTTGTTTTTTTCATTGATATAAAAATTGATATAAAATACAGGCACATAGAAGGACATGAAATGATGGCAAATCTGGTCTCCTATGAGCCCTCCACCTCAAACATTTGGTCGAGTGTCCCTTTTTTTCACAAATCCAAGGTGGCAACCCTAGCTGTTACAATTATTTTTCTCCACCTAGTGGTGGATGCTGGTATAAGTTTAAATTGTGATGTCACCGGAAGTTAGGCAAGGAAACAGGAAGTATGTGTGTTTACACTGAGAAGACATGCTTATGGACCTCACCACAATCCTATGACATCTGGCTCCGTTCTTTGGTCTTTCGTGGGAATGTCTGTATGTATATTCATAGTTTATACTTATAATTAGTTATACTTGGATATTTGTTGAGTTTATGCATTTTGAAATATATTAGTTAATTAGAATATCAGAGGGAAAATCAACTTACTCATTTACATAAGTACATTTTATTGATTAGATATTTATGTTTTTGCCTGTAGTTTCACAACTTCCAACATTATCAAACCTGTGGACAACACGACGTCTCCAGAGTCGTAATGTGATGAAGATGTTGACACTTGCTGTTATTGCTCTTGCTCAGTAACACTAAGAGGGAAAGACAGTACAGTTATGTTCGAATTAAGTCTGACGTAGCGCACCTCTCTCCATGATGATATCCACACTCCGGGTCGGGAAAGCGGTAATGCATTTACAAGCTGGTTGCCAACTGCCAGAAAACATAGAAGAAGAATGCGAGACTTGTTTTGTTTCCGGTTCTATGGAAAACTCGCACGAGTTCGTAGTTTTCACCAAAGTCCGTACATTTAATGGAAACACACAGGATTCATATTTCTTTTAATGCGCATTTCCCAATGATTCAAATCACTTTTGGATGGAAACATAGCTAATGATGACAGTGCTGAACCAGACAGTAAGTGTGCCATAAATAAATAAGCAAAAAGAGGTTAAAGAGCTCTGTGCTGCTCCAGGGGAACTGCAAAGATGCTGCATAATACAGCTCAGATCTATTTTGTCCATTCCTGCAAGATGATAGACAGCTCAGATTTGTGTGTGTTACATGCACTGAATGAGGATACAGGATGACACAGCAAAAGAGCAGCTTAAAATGCATACAGGCTTCCTTGTAGGCTGCTATCATGGCTGTTCAAGTTCCTGCTGGGCGAACTTTCTTTTATGATAGCACATATCAACACAGAACAATGTGGACCAGTGTATTCACTGTCTTCACAATAGAAATGACCAAAACATTTTCACAGTGTAACTATTACTGCGATAAAATGCAATTGATCATTAATACACAACTGAAATGTGCAGCCTATCGACTAACAAAATACTGCTCATATCAAATATATGACAATTATCAAACAATACAATTGTAGATTAGATCACTACTGTTAAGCCATGGCTGGTGTGCACAATGTCCACAGATTAGTTATGGAACTCAGTGTTAGTTACCTGAATATTCCTAAGGCACAGCAAATGAACATAAGCTTAACATAAATATATTTTACCCTCACTCAGGATGTGTTTCAAAGTCCAAAAAGGTTTAATTGGCCAAACAGCCAAAGGGCAAAAACCAGGAGATCAATCCAAAAAAAAGCAAACTTAACCAACAGGGATCAGGCAGAGAATCAGAGAGTCCAGGGAATCAGGCAAAGCTTCAGACAGGCAGGATCAGGAATCAAAAATTAGGTATCAGTACCACTGGCATCTAACGGCAGTATAAAGAGTTTAGAGAGTCCATAGGGTGAGTGAGAGAGGAGGTGGATGGGTCAAACAAACTCTGGACTTTCACCTGTTGGTTTCGCGTGTGAAACCAAAAGTCAGTGGAGTCATTTGAACAACAATGGATTGTCCTAGTATGTGTAGGATGCTATACTAGTGACATATGTCACATGACATATGTCATGTGATTTTACTTTACTTATTTTTGCTTTTGTTGCCTAAACCTAAAAAAGTAAACCTAAAAGCAGAGTGTTTTACTAATGTTGTACCTTTATTTTGAAAAAGACTGTATGTAACGAGCACAAAAAAAGACACAATGTATGAGCGT
The DNA here is from genome assembly GCF_006386435.1 of Epinephelus moara. Taxonomy (NCBI): domain Eukaryota; kingdom Metazoa; phylum Chordata; class Actinopteri; order Perciformes; family Serranidae; genus Epinephelus; species Epinephelus moara. Next base: position 6,845,607 of record NC_065509.1, on the reverse strand, counting down.
AAATTGAGATGCCGTCCGTGAACGTCCAAAACAGACAGGAGGGTACCTAGCTCTTCATATTCTAATGGGAAGGTCCACTGACAAAGCGGCGGTTTTTGACAAGTTGGCGTGAGAATGGGTTGTGCTGGCTGCATTCATGACTGTTGTAGTTCAGACTGGGCTAACTTCCTTCTAAACAAGTATTACAGCACCAGTCACATTTCTTAATGGCCATCTACTGGTAAAAAAATATATTATAGCATCATTATTTTCCAATATTCAGCTTTTACAAGCTAGAGTCAAAGGATCATTCCACTTTATTACAATGTGGGACGTGTATTAATAGATTCGGCCATCATATTGAACAGTTTTGGTGACAACGTACTCACCAAAGAAAATGCTTAGCTCTGGAAACACTGTGACATCACACACTATAAAAATTGTTAAGAAACACCAGAATTTAGATGATCAGACACTTTGGAAACAAACTAAACTGGCAAAACAGAATACCACCCTGGAGTCACTGAAGAAGAGGCGGGTGAGTGTTCCATTGTTTTACAATTGATACAAAGCATTTTAAAAGAATAATACCATATAGATAATGGTGGGTGTACTGAGGTAATAACAGAACTGATAAAATAATAATTCTGGGTATAATATTAACCATTAAAATGTCCAGGGTGCCACGTGTGCATATGTGTGTGTATGTGTGTAGCTCAGAGTGGATTTCATTGGAACTTTCCCTGCCTGCGAGCCATCCCCCCCAGAGTCAGGGCTGTTAGAGTGACTGAGTAACTCAGAGGAAGTTCTGACATTATTTCATGCTTACATGGGAGGTTAAAGTGCGTGCAGCACCTCTCCTCTCAGCACAGGAGCGGTGGAGCACCAGCTAGACCCAATCCACACACATGCAAAGCTAATGCCCACCAAAGTTTATCAACTAACTTGATTTTCCAAATTTGGCTGTAATATATTGCTGCAGCTTTGATCATATGCTGGATTTTACATTTGATCGCGTCAAGCTACCAACTTCTAGTCAAGCAGTGGCCCATGATTCACTGCAGCTCTGCCATCACAGACAACATCAACTGAACTGATGCTGATTCTCATGTGTCACACACACTCACACTCTTATATTCAGCTTTATAAGCTGGAGACGAAGGATTATGGTAACTTATTACAAATTTAGGTAGTATTTCTTAATATAATTATTTTTCATTGTTATTATTTAATCATTTTGGCAATCATTTCTATCAGTTATGATAATAATGCAGACCCCAAAGTAAATGTTAAGATTTGAAAACACATCACTCACAAACAAGAAGTGAGCCAGGTCAAGAAAGATGAGCAGTCAAATGATCAGACAACAAACCAAAAGTTGATCAACATTATCTAGAAGTAAAACTAAAATGAATCACAGGTCAGCAGTAATGTCAGTAATCTCTCACTGCACAGGAAAACTTTGCACATGCACACTTACTCTAAGTACAGCAAGTTGTGGAAGGTTAATTAGTCTAACCTTTCAGTAACAAGGTATCTGTCCTATGGACATCATCTATGGTCAGCGGTGAAGCAGCGGTGCTGTAGCAGGTGCCAGGAGCAGCTAATTTAACGTATAAATGTATTTCTTCAGTTGTTGTGCAATACAAGTTATTTCTGCAAAGGTGAGAGTATGGTTCAAATAAACTGTGCACTAAATTGTGCCTTACCCAGTGTGTCAAAAATGCATTTTTTGATAATTTCATAGCCATGTTCACCTGGTGCACCTGTGGCACACTTGGATACAGGTTAGAATTAGATAGTATACATTATAAATCATTGTAGGAGGGCATGTTGGAGGCTGTGACACTCCCTGCGTTCCAATACCCATACTACCATACTATTTAGTATGCCAGAAAAAGAATTAGTGTGTCCCAATACATAGTATGTCAGATGCAGTATGCCAAAAGTACCAGGATGTTCTACTACATCCGGTCACATTTCGCAGTATGCATGTCAGCATGCTTCTTTGGCCATTCTGACCCACAATCCTTTGCGTAGCGGAAGTTACGTCGCACTGACTGAGCTGCGTGTACAACCAACACCCACATATAGCACGGAAGACAACACGACACAGACAACACAGACAGCTTTATTGTGATTATAGTATAATCAGTGTTAGGGTTCAATTATGACTATAATATAGAAGATTCTACCAGTATAGGCAGTGGTGTAAGTGTGGTATAAATAATGAATGCATATGACTAAATATGAATACACTATGGGCCAGGTATGAGCAGTATAGACTGGTAAATATATATAAATAGTAAAAGTCAAATACATATTAAGTAATGTAGTAAGAATGTGCAAGTATGTTACACTACAAATTAAAGTAATGTGAATGTAAGGCTGCTTCACGTGCAGACAGAATATAGTGCCAGCAGCTGCATAGCTGTAAATATATTTAACAACAAACATCTGCCAGCAACAGAGAGCTATGTGTGAAGGGGGTTAATATGCCTACTGGTGACTAGTTCAATAGACAGGTCACTAATAATAGGCTTGGGACTGTTTACGTGAACACGTCAGTTTATTAGAAACAACAACATACATTACGACATAACAGCAACAGAGCTCTCCGGCACCTCCGACGGTATGCACGACTCTGGCGAGCTCGACGAGAGGAGATTTGCTGCATCTCCGAAGTACAACAAAACAGAATATTCAAATGTGGCGCTACGGACGGCGGCGGAAGTGAGCAAGAGGGTTGGAGTTCAGGGAGCGGATGTAGTGTGTCCCAATAGCATGCATACTGCATACTACACTACATACTTTTTAAGGGCAGCTGCAGTACATACTAAAAGTATATAGTAGAAGTATGCGATTTGGAACGCAGGGAGTGATGTTGTCACATTTACTACTTTCCTCCCCGCCCCCCTTTCCGCCCCCTTGGAGTTTCCTTAAAGGGATAGTGCACCCAAAAATGAAAATTCAGCCATTATCTACTCACCCATATGCCGAGGGAGGCTCAGGTGAAGTTTTAGAGTCCTCACATCCCTTGCGGAGATCCCAGGGGAGAGGGGGTAGCAACACAACTCCACCTAATGGAGGCTGACGGCGCCCCAGATTAAAACGTCCAAAAACACGTAATTGAAACCACAAAATATCTCCATACTGCTCATCCATAGTGATTCAAGTGTCCTGAAGCCCCGACATAAAAAGTTGTCATGGACATGGGCACCACGTTCATGTGTGTTTACGTGCTTTCGCTGGTCTCGCGTGCAAGCACACACAAAACAACTTTTTATGTCGGGACACTTGGATCACTACAGACGAGCAGTATGGAGATATTTTGTAGTTTCAATTATGTGTTTTTGGACGTTTTAATCTGGGGCGCCGTCAGCCTCCATTAGGTGGAGTTGTGTTGCTACCCACTCTCCCCTGGGATCACCGCAAGCGATGTGAGGATTCTAAAACTTCACCTGAGCCTCTATCGGCAAATGGGTGAGTAGATAATGGCTGAATTTTCATTTTTGGGTGCACTATCCCTTTAAAGGACACTTTGCAGCTCAAAAAGAAAAGAAACGAAAAAAAATTATATATATATAAAATATTATATTTTATTTGTGGTAATAATCCTTAAATACATTGGGATTTTTAAGAATCTATCACAATAGTACTCTCATTACAGTCACACATCCACATATATTGTAATTAAAAATAAGGGGCTCCAGGCGATACTTTGGCCAAACTCTATAAAAAGGAAGATGAAGCAAACTGTCGTTACCCTGGTAACCTTGTGTTTTGGATGAAGACCCTGGGGAAGTATTGGAATGGACAGTCCTGTGAGACTTATTAACAGAAAGATAAGTTTTAATCTTTTCACAGCTTTTCATTTTGCTGTGTGAAGTGTTTTTAATGTGGCTGTTTTAAACACAGCTGTTGATTTGCAGTGTCATTTTTGTAGAATTATTCGTCAAATCAACCAGTTTGATGTGCATTAAGTATTCCATGGATATTTTGGTGCTGATTAACCAGCAAATCTGCTGTGTGTTATTGTGGTTTGACGTTGGTGTCATCACTCCAATTAGAGAACGCAGATGGAACAGATACCTGCTGCCTTCAGACAGCCGTAAAGAAAGTCACCAGTGTTAGGGCCTCCAGTAGCCTACAGGCTACGAACTGTCAGAGCAGGTACAAATCACTCATTACTCCTTATTTTGTCTGGCTGGCCTTAATTCCAAAACTGGAATAAAACTGTATGGTTTTAGAGAGGTCTGTGCAGGTAGGCTTTGTCTTCACCATATAAAGTGACTGCAGTATTATAGGACACAACTGCACTGAGCTGTAAATCTGAGCACATGGGTGGCAGACTGGACAAAATGCACTTATTCTTGGTGCCAAGATGAAATGCTGGATTGGCATTGCCACACTCTCTACCATGACTCTTTTCCCACATTAACTTCAGTGTGCCCCAGGATCTATTTTGGGCTTTGATCCCATGAAAAAAAGTTCTGATTGTTTAAAAGTCGTTTGACCTACTTCAATCACTGAACAAATGGGAAATTTGGACAGCAGTTCAAAGGGCTGTGGTAAGTTACAGCTGAAGCAAGAATTGCTCACTAAAATTAGAAAAAAATATTCCAACAGTAAATTGTCCAGCCCAGAGATTTTCAGGAAGGAATGGAGAGGGGCAGGTGTGACACAGAGTTACTGAATCAGGTGAAAAGGAAAAGTGCATGGTGGTTTTCTGACAAAACGGCACGCTCAGTAACATGACTGAGAGTTGCAGTGGCTTCTCAGTGACTGCTGTTGTTCGAATTGTCTTAGGGAAGACCTTCAGTATCAGTCTTTGAAAACCCCTTGTCTAACCTGAAGGTTTGTTTACAGCCTGTCTATAGGCTATATTTTTTTTCTCTTGCAGCCTGTAGATGGTGAAGTTAGTCATGAAAAAGTATTGTTGATATAAAAACATAAAATAAGGTTTGTGATATCAGACTAAAATTTAGAATTTCATTGTTTTTGCCTTTATTGATAATAGGCTAATGTTCAAAACTCAAATTCAAATTTCAGGGTCCCTTGATAACAACCACTAACCATAGCTACATACTGTAGGCTGTTTTAACTTGACAAGCACAAGACATAGCTTTCATAACCCTAGCTTTGCTGGTTTTGAATATATGTTTTGCACAAGATAACACACAGGTCATTTGTGTAGGTATTACATTATAATCTGAGTCTAACGCTACTGGATGCTTAAAGGTATACCATGCAGGAATTGTCAGTTATAAATGCAAAAACAATTTTAGAATTTAGAAATGGCCCCTCTTCCCTACACTGCTTGTAAATACCAATGCAAAGTATACCAATTTGACATAGTGGCCAAACTGCTGAATTACAACTTCTGTCACGTGATGCTTTGCGGGCCAAAAAGACTTTTTCCCATAAACTTCCATTGTAAAAGATACATTTGGAGAAAGACATCTCCAAATCAGTGAATACATTTTCTTGAGGGTCATAACCTCTAGGAAAATGACTTGTTTCACTCTAGGGCTTTGATTCATTTGATGTGATAACATTTAAAATGTTAAATGAAATATTTTTTCCCCATTCAAGTTCGTGGAGGCTAACTTGTAGTTGGCAGCTGGTGGAAGTCTCTAGTGCACCTGCTCTATGGACCCTACAATGTGGATGCAGAGTGAAAGATCTGGGTAATTTTACACACAAAAAGTTGAACTCTTTTGGCTTCATGCACCACTTAGCAATTTTCAATGGAATTAATGGAATGTGGTAGGAATGTTGAATTTGTTGTAATAGAAAAGATATTTAAGCAACAAACTAAGCTGACCCCCGACACACACCTGCCCAACAGAAAACAGGCCAACTCTGCGTCACTCTTCATCCCCATCTTCTCCTTAAGTGTTTGCCAGTGAAATAGACTTACAAGTCAGTCTTTAGATGCTTTGCTAAACTAAAGACTGATGTCTTTCTCCCTGATTTTGTGTTTAGATGGGCGGATACAATTTCAGAGTTTAAAAAAACTCCCTACGTTGCAGAACCAATAGTAAATCTGCAGGGCGGTCCTTCAGGGGCTCACTGAACTCTTGTGCTTGTAAACACAGTCTGACTGCGTTAAAAGTTTTAAACAAAGTCGCTGTAAGTCCTTCATTTCCACAATCTTGTGGACTGAGCACACGTTTGATAAAACAGAGTTAAATCTCTCGGCATCCATTTTCAAGCTCTCTCTGTGTCTGTGTCCTTGCAGACGAGAAAAGGGGGAGCGCACATTTCCGAGAAGGCGTGTCCTTTTCAAAAATGCAAGAGGCGTTGCTTTGTTGCCGGCCGTTTTCTCCGGTGTGTTAAACACACTTTAGAAAGGAGTGTCCCCAGACTATCAGAAGGCGGAGATCTCTGTTTGTCTGGTGGCGAGACTACCAGTGAAAGTGAAAGCAAATCCCAGATTCACTCTCACTTTGGGACAAGCTTTGTCTGCTTGACATTTTGCCTCCCTAAATTGGCGTTGTTTTGACGCTGTGTCTGCGATTTTCACAGCTGTCTCTTCGATGCTTGCTGATACTACCTGGTCACTACCTTTCACCTGTGTGCTGTTCTTGGCTGAGGACTACACACCGAGGAATGTCCCTGACACAGCAAAATAAGAAATGAAATACAGGCAGAGGGCAGGGTCTCTGCAACTACAGGGTGAAAATGATGTTCACCGAGTTTAGTTAACAAGCCAGATTAGCCCCCTGAACTAATTTGTGCAACTATGCAAATTATGTATCAGAAATGTGCAACATTTTTTTGCTGACACTAGAAATCAAACAAAAGCAGAGACCAATTGTATTAAGCTGCAGTGAGCTGTAAATGTATCACTTCTAAGCAGAATGCAGAAGATAACATAATCTTTGAGCCTGACCGAGCAAAGCCTCTCTTCCTCTGCCTCCACATAGCTGCCTCCATCTTACTCAAACTCACTCTGGGTCTGCAGCTGCCTGTATTGGAGAGCAGCATGGGCAAGAAGCTCTCACTCTGCAGCAACATTTGAGGACCAAAATGTCCCCAGAAGTGCACTGCACACTGACTGAACAAAAAAAAAAAAAAAAAAACCCAAAACAAAAATGACTGCTCAACTATAAGGAATCTCAGTCAACTGAGGGGTCTCCAACTGTTGGTTACAATCTCTCGCATACATCTCCTGCATATAGTTTGACTACGTGCTCCATTACACCCCTAGTAGATACTACGTAAAAAGGAAATGAGGTGGTTGGTTACAAGTTACTATGGACAGACAAGATGAGCTTAGGAGCGCTTGGAGCTTTTAGGTCTTTATTCCAACCAAACTTTGTACCAGGTGATTTCACTGAGTACTATATTCAACTGGAGAGTAGCATGCAATCAGTGAACTCACCTGATCCCGAAGTTTGTCAGCTGACAGCCCACACACACACACACACACACACACACACACAGCTGCAGAGTGCTGTGTGTGTGTGCATAAGAGAGTGTACATGTTCAAAGCAACTGCGTCACAGAAGGGAATTAAAATTATGAAATGTGCTCTCATCTATTCCTTGCATGTCCATAGCAGCCAGGGCTGCTTTTTACATCCACTTCAACCTCCTCGAGTGATGCTCCACAGAGAGAACTTAGTGTCCTCATTCTGTCACAGAGGGAGAGAAGGAGAGGAACAAGGTGGGAGGGGACAAAAACAGAAAGATAGACACAGTGTAACATAATGCTCCTTCTTGAAGCCAATAAACATGCGTCCAGCCTTTTCTGTGAACCTCGCTGGAAGGGGAAAATATCTCTTACAGTGAGCTCCTGGTTATTACAATATTTAAAGGGAACTGAGTGAAAACTTGAAACTCACCACAGCTCCCAGGGTTTGACCACCAGTGCAGCTGACTGATTGCTGAACTCTCATTCACTGAAACCTTGAGTGGATATCAAAGTTCAGAGTTAAATTTCACTTCAGTTACAGTGGCTCCACAGAGCACTCTAAAGTAACACTATGCTTTATTGCAACACAGGTTTTAATTCCGTGGCTTTGAGCACTGCTTCTATTCGTTATGATGACACTAATCTCAACAAAGTTATTTAACTTTCTAATTAACATCTGATAGCTCAAATCACAGCAACATCACTAAAAATAGGTCCAGCATAGCAACAAACACAAGCAGTCAGACAATAGGTCAGGTTAACAAATCACCAGTTTAGACAAATTATCTACTCCTTTTTTTCGCAGTCAAACTGAGAGTGGGGAGAGAGGATGTTAGTGTGGACCTGTTAAATAAAAGTGTGAAAGGTATTTAGACAGACACTGTTTACCCTCAACATTAAGAGAAAAAGCAGGTGTTGTGTGTTCATCTTCAAAACGACTGCTCTACTTGCATCCTCTACTTCTTAAAGCTATTCTTTAATTACTGAAACTGCTGAAACCCATTTTCGTGTCTCAAGAACAACTTAAGGGAATTTATTCAAATTCAGCACAAAACATCCACTTGGACTTAATAATGAACTGATTAAATTTTGGCGGTCATCGGTCAAAGATCAAGGTCACTGTGACCTTGTCTGTCTCATTCTCATGAATGCGATATCTCAAAAAGACCTTGAGGGATTATTTTTTAAATTTGGCACAAACCTCCAATTTGAGTAAATGATGAACTGATTAGACTTTGGTGGTCAAGGTCACTGTGACCTTATCTGTCTCAGTCTCCTGAACGCAACATCTAAAGAGCACCATGAGAGGCTTTTTTTCTTTCTTTAATTTGGCACAATCAGCTGATAAGATTTTGGCGGTCAAAGGTCAAGGTCACTTTTACCTCATCTGTTTCATTCTCGTAAACACTACATCTCAACAACACCTTAAAGGAATTTCTTCAAATTTGGCACAAATGTCCACTTGGAAATTAACTGATTAGAATTTGGTGGTCAAAAGTCCAAGTCACTACAACATCATGAAGCATGTTTTTGGCCATAACTCTGGAATCAATATGCTTATGTTTACTAAATTCCCCACTAATGTCTAATAGGAAAATAATGATATGGTGTTGACATTTTATTTTTAAAAAGTCAACGGTCAACTTCACTGTGACATCATAATAATCTGCATAAAACACTTTTCTGGCCATTATTCAATTTCATAATTCAGGAACAGAAGGGGAGACATTTGGTTAGATACTGAATTGGAAACACTAATTTTGGGTGCAAATTGAAACTGTGCCGATTGTATAGATCCTCTGTGCCGCAAGGTTGAAGATGTGTGTGAAGTATCCATGTTTTCACAGACATTAACGTAAACTGTAACTGTAACTTGACTGGTTCATGGAGGTATACAACGACGAGGCAGTAATTCTAGTTATATATTTCATGAGTTGCCCGGCCACTCACTCACAGCACCTTGTGGTCCGGGTTTTAACAGGGCACAATGTGTGTTTCACAGTTGTCATTCCTGGAGCAAACATCTGAATTGATCCTGACCTCTGTAGATTGGCTTGGGACATCCATACTTTCATTCTAATGTCAGTGCTTATATCATTGCTTATCGTTGCATACTATCTTTTGTTTAACTTAGTAATTTACTGATTTCTACATGGCAGAGTTGAGGGTGCACAGGTATCCGTATCCAGGAGGTTTGTCTAGGTGTGGATTATAATACTATGTTTCCATGGATCATGAGTGACCTGGTCATACATACTTGAGTCATACACAGCAGTCTGGGCAAATTAATTGTGGGGTCACAAAATTAGGAGCAGCCAGCTGATTACGGTTTAAAGACACAGTTTTTGTCCTTTAGGAAAGTTTGAGAGGCTTCAAAGGCACCCTATTAAACGCTGAGGTTATCAGAATCTGAATCAGAAATACTTTATCAATCCCCAAGGGGAAATTATGAAGTTATGTATGAGGGTACTGCCCCTTGTACTGTACCAATGCCACATCATTCCAAAGACCCAATTCTCAAAAAAATATCACATTGGAAGCAACACAGTATCCCAAAAAAACCTGTGCATTCCTCTGAAAGGCCATTTTCCCCACAGGTACTCTCCCAAACAAAATCACATGGCTAATTATTATGCATACTGACATTATAGGACCTTGAGGCATGACCTGCCCTACTCTCCCTCTGACTGGCTAGCACACATTGCCTTTGTTTGTTGGGTTGGTTAGGTGGTTTTTTTAGGGTTTTTTTATATACTTTATTAATCCCCGAGGGGAAATTCAATTTTTCACTCTGTTGTCAATTACACACAGGTCCGAACACACACATGCACAAACTGGACCTATACATGCACTAAGTGGAGAGATGTCAGAGTGGGCTGCCCATGACAGGCGCTCCAAGCGGTTGGTGGGTTTGGTGCCTTGCTCAGGGGCACCTCGGCAGTGCCCAGGAAGTGAACTGGCATCTCTCCAGCCACCAGTCCACGCTCCATATTTTGGTCCGGACGGGGACTTGAACAGGCTTCCCTCCGGTTCCCAACCCAAGTCCCTATGGACTGAGCTACTGCCGCCCCAAAGGCATGAAGAGTAAGATTGGTTTGGGATAGGGTAAGGATATCAGGGTAAGCCGATCGGAGGCAGAATAGGTAGGATAGGGCAGGATTATCATCAGTCTGCATAATAATTACCCATGTGTTTCTGTTTGGCAGAGTGTGTAGTAGTTTTCAGAGAAACGGCTCTTCAGACTATTGGGGCTTTAGAATAGTAAGTTGTTGGAACAATAGCATGACACCATGAGTGGTTGAGATCGGCGATATTTCCATATTTATGACTTTCACATTACTACCATCAGACTAGTCACGGTTGTTTGACATTAATATTTCTATAACACACAATATTTATTTAACTTACATTGTTTGCATTTTATGGCACTATAGTGCTATTAAATAGCAGTCCGATAGATTGGCACTCTCAAGAAAATTAGTTTCCTAGTTGTTACTAACTTCGATGTTAATGTAAATTAAATTTTCAAGTGGCAGGTACAGTAATGGATGTCACTGTACCTATGAAGGCACATACTGCTAATACTCACATCTTCACTTTGGCAACAACAATAGGGCAAGGACCCTGGGCCTTCTACAGCTTTCTAAAAAACTTTAAAATTTAATATGTCTTTATCTAGTACTGGGTAACTTTGCCAGGTGACCAAACAACTTGTCATAGAAGATGTGCAATTCTACAAAGTTTGCCACATAAACAGCTACCACGACTTCCTTATGTGTTTACTTTTGCTTGCCTCGAAGACAAGTATGCCAAGTTATGATATGTACATCATATTCCAAGTTTTAGAAGAAACTTTTATCATTTCTAGGAGTGTAGGGGTGGTAGTAAGTCACATGTGCAAGTCACCAGCAAATTTCAAGTCTCAAGCAAGTTCCAAGTTACTGTGGTGAAAATCAAGCAAGTTAAGTTGAGTCCATGCTATATGTCAAGCAAGACATGCTAAATCATTGCTCAGATCGAGGAAGTCAAGTCAAATAAACAAAATTCTGATGATTTAATAAGCTAATAAGTTAGCTAAAATGACACATTCACGTAGCTTTCTTTGCAGGTTTTTCAGTCATGGATGAAGTTGGATGTTATGGTCGCAACACTGGTTTTGAGCTGCAGACCTGACATACCACTGTTGTCTTCTCAACAAAGTCATAGACAAAGTCTTGAATCCAAATTTTATTAATTTTGGACAAGCCCCCTCCATGATAGCTGCTTTATGCGCTGGCCTTTGCCTAGTAGTTTGCCAGATTTGCATGCATTACAGTACAAATTACCCAATCATTTTTCAAAGTCTCAAGTCATGAATACCAAGTCAAGGTCAGTTCAAGTCATTTATTAATGTTAGTCTAGCAAATCTCAATTATCAAATTTGCAACTTGTGTCTGGCTCAAGTCCCATGTCTTGACTCAAATCCCCCACCTCTGGTTTTGATTCTTGATATTCTAAAGTAAAACATTTGAAATATCATTTTAGATAATTATTTTGCAAATCTGAAAGACAACTACTAATCAATCTCAAACTACATTCAAATCTATGGTGGGGCTGAGCTTATCTCAGCATGCATTGAGAGGCAAACGCAGAAAATCCTGTGGACAGCTTTCCAGCCTATCACAGGACTTGCTGAAACGTTTGTTGTTTTTATATGGTGAATCTTGTTATGTGGATGATACTGGCATCTGTTCAGTCTGCTTGCTGCTGCAGAGCTCTAGCAATCTGCAGATTTCAGCTATCACTGCAGCTCATATCTGTCCACCTGTGGGTGTGAAGCATTGTTAGCAATGAGAATAGTTCAGAGAAGACAAGGTTTAAGACTGAGAGATAATGGAACCACTCCAGCTTGGGTAAATATCTTTTTACTCCTTCAAACACACTGAGAATTAACCTTTTGATTAGGAATGAAGAGAGGGGAATAAACAGACCACACACACTATGATTATTTGGATTTATTTACAGGTAGTGTGTGATGGGATTTCTATTAAGCGTCTCTACATCACAGTGGGGAGAATATATTTGATTAAATTTGTTAAAGCATGGAGATACAGTAGGCATGGAAATTAGTTTGTGATTACATTAGCTATGCATGGCTGGCTGTGAAAGGAACATGGCCTTCCTGTTGACTCTTATTTACTTGTGATAATGTGACTTTTAACAGTCAATTTGCTGTTTTAAACCTCACAGGAGGCACAGATCACTGCTGCTAAGGAAGGGCTTTTTATAAAAAGGTGATGATGTTAAGAGTCCATCCAGCTTTTGCTAGAAAACTTTGGCCCAATGGTTAAAACACTGAATGTCTTTGGCTCAAGGACCATCGACTGACTGTGTCCATCTCACTGTTAGTATTCTGGACTGTGTTCCCCCGTCCTCTACTTAGATAAGAAAAATGAGACGTGTCATTTCCAAATATAGAGAAAATAAAGTTTGTCCCAAAAGAAAGCAGCGATGGCTTTAATCGGGTATTGCAAATGCCTTGTTCTTCTATCTGAGAAGAAGGACTTTGACAATCAGATCCCCATTTGTTCTGAGGGTGTTTTTGTCTTGGTGGTCTGAGCATTGGGAAATAAGGTAGGTTGTGAGTGAATACTAATGAGACGTTAAACACATCATCCATCAAAAAGAAAGTGAGGAAAATTATGAATACCTTCTTAAGCAGCTCATTTGCCTACTCTTTTGCAAGAGATTTGATTCTGCAGAAATTCGTTTTGTAACTTAGGATCTTTTAAAAAAGCAAACAAACTACAATTACGGCCTCACGGTTATATTGTTCTGTGTACCAGTCAAGGTGCAGGAACAGTTTACATCCATGTCTGTCCAGACTCATGCATAGAAATGACAGTAGACAATTCTTCAACTATTAATGTTGCAGCAAAGAAGCTACATATTCTGAAACATGGATGCTTCACACACATCTTCAGCCCCACAGCACAGAAGATCTATACAGTCAGCACAGTTTGAGGTGGACACCTATGGAGCTTTATCCCTTTCTTTATTCAAAAGAGTGGTCTATCAGTTTGAGAGCATTATTTATTGATTTCACGTTCAAAAACCCTGCCCTCGCACTCAAATAGCCTCTGCTTGCACTTGGATCTACTCTGTTTCTGCTCAAACTGTGTGCTCGCACTCAGATACCATGTTGCTCGCACTCAGATACAATGTTGCTTGCACAGATTTCCTGCTCGAGCTTCGGCTTTTCTGCTCGCGCTCAAACTGTTTCTGTGCACTCACAGAATTTCTGCACTCACATTTCTGCCCTGCTCTTGGATTTTTTTGTGTAACAACCCTGTCAAAATCCCCCCAACCAATAGAATGCCAGATTTACTGTTGACCAATGAAATGATCCCTGCCTCCTTGTGGGCGTGCTCGCTTTAGTATTAGAGCGTCCCGTCCGGGCAGGTACTCTTTAACCGGGTTCATCCACTCCCACCCTCCAGGGCTTTATTAAATGTTCTTCCCATGCTTCCTTTACCACTTTTGGAATAAATGTATATATATATATATATATATATATATCCAATATACATATCTACGTATAGATAGATAGATAGATATAATGTATAGTGAGCCGGTGACTGTTGAAAAATAACTCCCGACAGGGGAAGAGGGTGGGAGTGGATGAACCTGGTTAAAGAGTACCCGCCCCGACGGGACGCTCTAATACTAAACACCCACAAGGAGGCAGGGATCATTTCATTGGTCAACAGTAAATCTGGCATTCTATTGGTTGGGGGATTTTGACAGGGTTGTTACACAAAAAAATCCAAGCGCAGGGCAGAAATCTGAGAGCAGAAACTCCGCGATTGCACAGAAACAGTTTGAGCGCGAGGAGAAAAGCCGAAGCTCAAGCAGGAAATCTGTGCAAGCAACATTGTATCTGAGTGCGAGCACACAGTTTGAGCAGAAACAGAGTAGATCCAAGCGCAAGCAGAGGCTATTTGAGTGCGAGGGCAGGGTTTTTGAACGTGAAATCAATAAATAATGCTCTCAAACTGATAGACCACTCTCTTGAATAAAGATAGGGATAAAGCTCCATAGACACCCAAGATCACCAATTCACTATCTGACCAAATGTTACCCCTTCTGTCACCAAGATATGGCATTAAATCATGGCCAGAAAAGTGTTTCTGCCTAACATTATGATGTCACACCGGAGTTGACCTTTGGCCTTTTGGATATGAAATGTCATCACTCCATCAGTTAATACTATTAGACATTTGTTTGATTTTTTTTTATAATTATTGTATGAATCCTTGCGTTATGGCCAAAAAGACGTTTTGTTAGGTCACAGTGACCTTGACCTTTGGGCACTAAATTCTAATCAGTTAATTTTTGAGTCCAAGTGGACATTTTTACCAAATTTGAAGAAATTCCCTTAAAGTGTTCTTGCGACATCACATTCATGAGAATGAGCTAGACTGGATCACACTGATCTTGACCTTTGACCACCAAAATCTAATCAGTTCATCCTTGAGTCCAGGTGGATGTTTGTGCCAATTTGAGGGAATTCCCCCTAGACCTTCTTGAGATGTTGCATTCACGTGAATGAGACGGATGCAGGGTCACTTTGACCTTGATCTTTGACCACCAGAATCTAATCAGTTCATCCTTGAGTGCCAGTGGATGTTTGTGCCAAATTTCAAGGAATTCCCTTAAGGTGTTCTTGAGATATTGTGTTCACGAGAATAAGACAACACCAGATCACACTGACCTTGACCTTTGAACTGTGACCACCAAAATCTAACCAGTTCATCTTTGACTCCAACTGTATGTTTGTGCCAAATTTTAAGAAATTACCTTAAGGTGTTCTCTAGATATTGCGTTCTGCTTATATATTTCACATTGTCTGTAAAGGTACACTTTGCAGATTTGAATCATTCATCAATCATCCATTCAGTCTGTTACAAAGATTCACTGACATTTACTATGTGGTTTGTTCATTTAGTTGTTAGGGATTATAACATTGTTAATAACACTTTGATGAATATTCTAGTGTTGCTTTTGACTGTCCTCGGTTCAGTTTCATTGACCTCAAAAAAGCAAGGCCCTGTTTATACCTGGTAATAATATGCATCTTGGGAAATCCAATTTCAAGTGGACAGCACTAAATACAAGTGTAAATGACCACCAAGACGCATTGTGATCCCACCATTCAATCCACTTGCTGAGGTGGTCTGAGATGCATTGGACTGTGTATCTTTTGCAGTGTAAACGCTGATGTGTTCCCGTCATCAGAGCAGGGTGTGGTTTCTTTTGGTAATGACACACAAACATGCTAAAACTAGTCAATTTTACCATGAGTTGGACAAATTGTTGTGAGATGTGTTGAATTCTGCCCAGTACATTTCATACATATTATATCAACGTTGAATTTTAGCTGACTCTTTCATTGGGAGGTGGAGGGGAAGGTGGATGGTGTGGCACCTAGGCGAGATGCCTGCCAAGCTGCACAGCACTGCAGACCACCGTTTCAGACCAACAAACAGCGAATAATCGCTGCATCTTCTGGTGGCTTTTAGCAACTGAATGTGGTTGTTGTTTTAGCGACCCGTGGCTGTGTTTCTACTGGGGATAATGCAACAAAAAGTGCTTGCTTTTTACCAAGACATCACTGCGTTTCCTGACAGGATCGTTTCACCACAACATTGTTGAAACGTCAAGTTTTAACATATCCACCATATAACAATGTACAAACTTTGTGTGTCTGTGGTTTATAGGAAGGTGCGATGCCAACATTTATTCTGGCGACTGGGGTGATTCTGCTGGTGGTGATAATTCCAACTGCTCACCGAACAAGTGAGCATGCTAGGAAGAGTGTAGATGTAATTACTGTGCATGGAGCCCTTTGACCTTCCAGCATATTGATGAAGGCAGTCATGAAATCTGAACACAAGTGGTCAGCTGGAAACACATGATAGACACAGGTGTGAACAGCAGTGTGCCTCAGCTGCCTACCTGTGTTTGGATCACCGACATGCATGTTAATATGAGGTGTAGACGGGATTTAAGTCTCATCAGAGGAGGTGATGTTCCAGAATATTAAAACATCTTGTAAGACCGCTGTCCAGGGTGCTTTTGCCAGAGCTGTCCTGGGTGTTCACCAACATCCATGTTATTTATTGATTGATGCAATGTAGTCCTGTATTTCTGTTCTCTGTACTAGTTGTGCCTTGTCAAGGTAACTTGACACTCTGTCTGTCTCCGAGGCTGCTCCACTGGGACAGCGATGACATGGCACATCAACATATAGGGAGTAATTATAATTTTCTGTTACCACATCTTTGGTATTCAGCACCACAGACCACATTCATACTGCATTAGAATGGAGCATGGTCAGAATGGATGTGTGTGACTGATGTGAGCTGATAACTGCCATTAGATGGCACTGCAGCTCACTGCTTCAGTGGTATATGTGTTGCCCAAAAAAAAAAAAAAAATAGATGCTGGAGCACAACTGACCCCTGCCACCAGACAACACCTAAAATAATATCTATTTATGGAGCTGTGGCAACCTCTATGCACATTCCTATTGCAGTGATAAAGGATCATTCTTGTTTGTTTTTCAACTGACCTCTTACTTCATAGGAGAGAAGGAAAGAAAAGAAAAGAAAGGGAGGAACGACAAAAGCATTCAAAGAGAATTAAAGAGAAGCAGATCAGAAGGATGTGAATATCTGAGGTGTTTTTTTCAGTCCTCAGCCTACAGTCTTTCCCATTACATCAGGTACAAAGTAGATGCAGTAACATCAGAAGCTCAAAAACACAAATCCAGAGAGACAGAGAAAAATCCAATGGCACAGTGGATGCAAAAATGTAAATGCTTAACTACACAGAGTTAGTTGTGTTAGTGGCCCTGCTCCTATGTGAAAATACAGTACTTGCTCAGTCATTCATGTGTTCTGATGTTTTTTGATATGACGCTATGTGACATGAGCTGGTCTCAGTCCTCAGGTGCAGCCTGTTGATACTCGGCATTCAGCAGACAAACTCACCCTTGGTTTGCTGTTGGTATGCAGGTGGTGAAGCTGCTCCGTGATATTTTCAGTTCTGGTTGATTAGGGCTCATCTGGCTCTAACATACTGTTTATGGTGGTGAGATTCTGTGACTGTGCTTTAGCACTTGTTACACTGTGCGCTATTTTTGTCTATAGTATTTCCACAGCTAAGTTAAAAACAAGCAGCAATGTTAGTACAGTCAATACAAAACTGTAAGCCATCAAGAAACACATGCTGGGGAGCTTTAGAGTTTTAGTGAGGCTAAAAATGGGCTTGTCCTAAGGGTACTTATGGAAAGGTCACGGGGGTTATTGAAATCCAAGGATATCATCATCTGAGGAGCAGAAAAGTTGTTTTTTTAATATTTGTTGTTATAACTGGAATTTTTTCTATTGACAGAAGCACAAGTTTGGCCCACAGGTCACTATATGCTGACTACAAGAACAGAGCTTTGTGTGTGCTTTGTGAACCTACAATAGTTGAATAAAAGGGGGAAAGTCAGTAAAAACATCTGAATAAACAATTGAATACATTATAAAAATAGTTCTTTCAGAGCAGTGAAACTGACAACATTCAGGTAGAGATGAGTTAAGTGTCTTCTACATAACCTGAATTAGCCTCCTGGCACCTCTGGCTTCATGGGAAATAACACAAATGAAACCACAGGAAGAGTTTCTCCAGAGGACATATTTTGCTATCATGCAGCTTTGAGGTGATGAATCATCTGCTGTTAAATTTGGCCGCTCATCGTCTTGGAAAAAAAACCTTGTGAACTATTAGCAGTCCCTTGTGAAAATGAGCAGGAGACATGGCTTCGCTGACTTAGGTAAGTAATCTACACCATCTATAGGTGGTTCATTCAGCTGCAGCGTAGCCATGGATAACAGCTCCACATATTCATAAACCAACAGTTCAACTGTATTACTGCCATGCTTACCAGCTCCAGATGTTTCTGTAGTTACAGTGCTGCTACAATGTTGCCATGGCTACCCATTCCAGATGTTACTGTAGGTACAGTTCAGCTATAGTGTAGCCATGAATACCAGCTCCAGATGTTTCTGTAGTTACAGTGCCGCTACAATGTTGCCATGGGTACCCGTTCCAGATGTTACTGTAGTTACAATTCAGATACAGTGTAGCCATGCATACCAGCTCCAGATGTTTCTGTAGTTACAGTGCTGCTACAATGTTGCCATGGGTACGCGTTCCAGATGTTACTGTAGTTAAAGTTCAGCTACAGTGTAGCCATGCATACCAGCTCCAGATGTTTCTATAGTTACAGCTCAGCCACAGTGCAGTCATGCATACCAAATCCAGATGTTACTGTAGGTACAGTTCAGCTACAGTTTAACCATGCAGTAAGCTCCAGATGTTTCTGTAGTTACAGCTCAGCTACAGTGTAGTCATGTGTACTGGCTCCAGATGTTTCTGTAGTTAAATTTCAGCTAGAGTGCAGTCATGCATACCAGATCCAGATGTTTCTGCAGTAATAGTTCAGCAACAGTGTAGTCATGCATACCAGCTACAGATGTTACTATAGTTACAGTTCAGCCACAGTTATAGCTCCAGATGTTTCTGTAGTTATTGTTCAGCTACAGTGTAATCATGTGTACTGGCTCCAGATGTTTCTGTAGTTATTGTTCAGCTACAGTGTAATCACGTGTACTGGCTCCAGATGTTTCTATAGTTAAATTTCAGCTAGAGTGCAGTCATGCATACCAGATCCAGATGTTTCTGCAGTAATAGTTCAGCTAGAGTAGTCATGTGCACTGGCTCCAGATGTTTGTGCAGTTACAGTTTGGCTACAGTGTAGTCATGCATACTAGTTATAGATGTTTCTGTGGTTGCAGATCAGCTACAGTGTAGTCACACATACCAGCTCCAGATGTTTCTGTAGATACATTTCAGTTAACACACATACCAGCTCCAGATGTTTCTGTAGATACATTTCAGTTAACACTGTAGTCATGGATACAAATGTTTTTTGGGGTATAGTTTTGTTGTACTGTTACTGAAGATACTGTAAGATAAACTAATTAGATGAATCAGCACAGCTTAAATTGATGTCTATAAAGCCCAGGCACTGTGGGGCAGGATAGTCTATTCAGTAAGCACTATTTAGAGGAGAACAAAATGTAGAACCAAGCAAAAAAAGAAAGATATTGTCACTATAAACACCACTATGTTAGCTGTAGCCTAAGGGGAGTCATTTTAAAGTCAGCAACACTAGAATATCTGGTTTTGAAAAATCTTCCACTGCCAGAAGCCTGCTACAATCCCAGTTTCTCTAAGTGCACTGCCCAACAAATGAGCGTTTTTAAAGCGATACGTAGTGTTGGGTTTGTCATATATCCCACCATACTGACAGCACATGAATGCATAATAGCCCAGACAGACAGGCTAGCAGACAGATGCACTGTTTAAACTGCTGACAGGCACAGACAGAGCTAGAGGCAGGCTGACAGGCAGACAGACAGGCAGTAAGTGGGTGTTTGGATGTGGGCTGTGAAAACTTCTAGACTCCTCCAGGACACACATGGCTTCAGCAGGCTTCCCTCCAAGTGTTATTTGGACAAGATGGCTGCTGCCTCCTCCTAACTGTGCAACTGTGCTTACCCACAGTAATGGTTGTTACGACATACGTTCAAACTCTTATGAAATGAGGACGTACCGTAAGGAGGTAAACACAGACTTTTATGGGGCCTTCTAGGCCAACAAGAGAATGAATGTGTTGTCCTTGAGAGAGTAACACAGTGAAAACCTTGAGACAATCCGACATTTCTGGGTAACGTGTGTGTATACATTCACAGAGGAAGGCATATGTAGGTGTGAGTGTGCCACTGTTTACCATCACTGCAAAGATGTGAAGATCCCACACTCAGCTCACAGTGCTCCACTGCTTAAACACTTCTTTAGATGAGAGACCTTTCATTATTATATTTTTCTCATCTTGTGCTGCAGAGGAGGGAAGGCCATGCTTCCAAAGAAACTCCATATGCCAAAACACTTATGTCACTGTCATTGAAACTCTAAACTAAGATGAGTTTCGAAACGTTGACAAATAAAGCTCCAGTTATGTGGCATGCAGCCCCAAGCCTGGTGGTTCTTTCTGAAGATGTAAATCTTTAAAAACAGCTCACAAATATATAGTTTTATCAAATGTTAGTCAAACAGGAGCAAGGACTATTTTCAGCTTCATATTTATACACGTGGTGCAATAATTCAACGATTTGCGGTGTGGTTCATTCCATAACTCAGACAGAAACCAATTTAATATTTTTTATTTAATATTTCTATCTTTGTGGCCTTGAGGGAACACCAACACAAGGTAGAGCGGGTTGTCTGCTAATAGGAAGATCAGCAGACCAAGCCCTACTCCTCCAGTCAGCATGTCAAAGTATCCTTGGGCAAAACTGCTCCTGATCAATGTGTGAATGTCTGAAAAAACTGAGTGGCAGTTGGCACCTTGTACGGTAGCCTCGTCCACCAGTGTGTAAATGTGTGTAAATGGGTGAATGTGCTTTGAGCAGTCAGAAGACTAGAAAGGTGCTATACAAGTGCAGGTCCATCCATTTACCACTACATTTATTTCTATCAATGCTCAGGCCACAAGTGCAACAACAACAAACTGAGTATTAGAAGGACCAGAGCCGTCTCCACTTCCTGTGAGGCCTCCAGTCATTCAGTGTCTGCAGTAGCATGCTGGGGATGTTCCCCAGTGCCATCTTCTTTGCTGTGGTGTGCTGGGGCAGTCAATGCTAACTGAATCAACATAAGATCAGGTAGGGTGGTTTAGTCCTGGGGGTAGAACTTGATACTTTGGTGGTGGTGTCAGAGAGGAGGATGCTGCACAAATGGCAGACAATGACTTTCACCTTCTCCACCATGTGCTGGTCACACACAGGAGCACCTTCAGCAACACACTGCTGCCACAGGAAATCCGTTCCTCCTGTTCAAACCTTAGGACTCATCAACCTCATGCAGAGAGATGGACAGCAGAGACATGGAGTGCCTCTATTTCAGCTCTGTTTGTTTAAATCTCTCTCTTTCTCTCTGGATTACTGTCGCTGTGTGGATTACATCATTGCAACTCTATGAGTTACATGACAAAATGTGTTATAATGGGACACTACACGTAATGATGATAAAGCATAACCATAAAAAAATTCAATTAAAAATACACACTTATCTTTACTTCAGATTTGATACTGTACATGCATACTGTAGATTGACACTTCTCATACAAGTATATATCTATGAATCTATCCTTCATGCATTGCATTTTATTTATACTTTACATTTTTACAATTGCTTTTATCCTTTTTTGTTCAGCAACTGTTGCATGACAATTTACATTGGGAGGAGTAAAGTTCTGTTTTATCTCATTCATGGTGTTGTAACTCAGTTGTACACAAAAAAAGCGATCAAAGTAATTGTGTGGGGAAAAAAAGAGCACACAGCGAGCCAATCACTGCGTAAAAAGGGTGTGCTTGTGTGCAAAAATTGTCTCATTCAGAAACTCTGACCTTGCCGAAGCTGTTTGAAAGAGGGTTTCATATGGCGTTGAAGATCTGACAAGAACTGAAGTTTGAAGCAGCCTTAGGGCAGATTTATAGGTGTGCAATGGCTCTGCGTAGAGTGTATGCTGTAGCCAGAGATGGGCAAAAATACATCAAAATGTATTTTGATACAAAATACTCCTCAAATAAATGTATCAAAATAAAATACAAAATACTGGTGCCAGAAAATGTATCAAAATAAAATACATGTATTTTGTATTTTCAAATACAGAAAATACTTTTTTTCTTTTTCTTTTTAGCAGCGACCCGCAGCTCTATAGGTCAC
>NC_065509.1:6786330-6822888 GCF_006386435.1 Epinephelus moara | reverse complement strand
TGAGTATTTTAAATACAAAATTACTCCACTCAAAAGTATTTTGTTACAAATTACATTTGCTTTTTATCGGCCTTATCAAATACAAATTACAAAATACTCGAATGTAATTGAAATACGTATTTTAAATACAAGTAATAGAAATACTGCCCATCCCTGGCTGTAGCCTACACACATGGCCTATGCTGTTGTGACTTGTGCAGTGGTGTGTCTGTGTCGCTTTGCCGTTACACCTTCGAAACACTAGGCGTCAGTGGTGTTTCTGTGAAGTCTTGTAAAGTCTGATTGATTAGAAACACGTCTGAAATCCATGTTGAACATGGCTTAACAGGGACACCATTAAACACAAGTAAATAAATTGTTTTTATTAGATTTCGCAAGGTTCACAGACAAAAAAAAAACAAAAAAAAAAAAAACGCTAACATTATTAGCACAAGCCTATGGCATTTTACATTGCATAAATTAGCCTAGACACTAGCTGAGTTTTCCTCTACTCATATGAGGCCAGGAACAACAGCAACCTTTCAGAAGGGTAACATTACAAAATTTGGCTCCATTGTAACTCACAAGGTTCATAGAGAAAACAATTGTCTTATGCTAGACATGTTTTCCCGACATACACAACATGCTAACGTTATTAGCATAAGCCTATGATGTTTCACGTTGCATAAATTGGCCTAGTGGCTAGCGGACTTTCCTCTACTCATATGAAGCCAGGATAACTTGCACCCAGGACTTTAAATGTTACTGTGTGGGGGCTCAATTGTCCTTACAATTTATTGTTTCTTATCTGTGAAATAAAAGTAACTAAAAGCTTTGTCCTCTGAGGGAAATGGATTTCAGCCTTCAAATATACACAGAAAGGTCTGCGTCCTCATGATGTGTCATTAACATTTCTGGGGACATGCACATCAGGCTACGGCATAGGGTATGAAGAGTCTACACCAAAGGTACAGTGTTGATTTGACACAGAAATATACATCCTGCTTTAGACAGAGCTAAAGCAATGGTACATTGTTGGTTCTTCTGTCTAAAAGTTTAGTTTGTGGGTACAATTACAACTTTGTAATGTAATTATATTGTTGTATTTTTTTTATCTTTCTCAGTGAAGCTGTCAGTTTTTTCAGTTCTAGAATGTTGTCTTCTTCAAAGAACAATCTAGAGCTGTGTAAGCCGAGCTGCTTGTCTCTCCCCTTTTATTTAACCACCTTTCTCTTCTCTCTTCTTCACAGTTTTGCCATTGTCTGTCCAGATCCAAGGCTTATTAGACCCCAGCAATCCCAGCATGCATGAGCAGGCAGACCTTTCTTGGCTTTGTTATTGGCAACAGCTGCACAAGGCTGAGTATTATTACTGTGAGCAATGTTATTGTCATTTTCCCCTCACTTTCCTCCAGTGATCGTAATAACATTGCACTGCCGAAGCAACATTAGCTGCCTTTTGAGCGAGACAGTTTGCAGGTGAAAGACATGGCATGGTAATAAAGGCATTAGTATGCCCTGCCATGCCTGCCTTCCATCAAATCCAAACAAAGCAATTACCTCTAACTGGGATTTGATGGTCTTTATGTAGATGCTTATTTTCTGCTGTTTGCTTGATAGAATACACAACTCAGCAAATGTTGCCCTTAAAGAGACTGCTGGCTGCAATGATGCCTCTTTGCAAAGGCAATGACTCTGCAAATACAGCGAGGACTGACAAGGTGGTTGTTTTCAAAATTGTCTGTCAGACAGGGTTTCTGCATCCCATGAAAGCCTCAGCTGAACTTAAGTAACATTTCCAATCAAAATGGGTGAACAACATGACACTCTCATTACCTGACATATTCAGACATATGCATTTCTAGACATGCAGTACGTGGCCACCAGAGGAGGGAAGAAAGGTACTGATACCTCAGTTGACCTGGATCAACTATCAATTATAACTTATATTGGTTATGATAACACTGACTCACCAAATTAAGTACTGACATCTGGAAATACAATGATGTTGCTAAAAAAAATTCCAACAGTGCAAAAATCCTGAACAGGCGATCATACAAGTTGTCCACAAACTACCCGCTTACTGAACTCATTTGAAATAGAAAATAAAAGTGAACAGTAAATGTATTACCCAAACTGTTTCTTGTAAACATCCTTCACAGTGTACAGATGCACCTCCTGCTGCTTCATACTGTAGTTATGTGCACACACCCTCCATGTGTAATGAGGGATTATAAGCAACATGTGTGCTTGCTTTCAGGCTACATCTGCAATAATACGTTTTCATTTTAATGCATTCAGTCTATCCAACTAGCCATGTTTACGCCTAGTGTCCACACTACTCTGGTGTTTTGGAGCCCCTAAAATGGAGACCATTGAAAACACTGCTGAGCCTGTTTTAGTTTGAAAACTCATTGTGTTACATTTTAGTCTGGACAGGCAGAAACTGAGACTTTTTTAAGACACCCTCGTTCACTTTCTAATTGGATTTCATCAGTGTCAACATTAAACAAAATATTATAGCTGGGTCTACATACCTCTTATGATTTTATCATTCTTGTGTAGGTATTCCTTTCCAGTTGCCATGGCTTCCTACAACAATAGATAACACTCCTGGTACTGACCTAATATGCTGTAACAACTCTGTTTTCAGCTACGTTGACCACCTTACACTTATGTGTTACATTCAGTAACAGTTCCACCTCATTGTCGGTCCATTCAAAGAAATCTCCGGTCTTACTTTTTGGCATCTCCGTCGTTTTCTATGTAACTAAGTAACCCACTGCAGAGTAGACAATCTGCTTCCTGCTTACATTGGTATACGCATACTCAGTGAATGTTCATGTGAGTTCCAGGCATGTTAGTATGGACAGAGATAATTTCAGATATGGTGTGAAAACACTCCTGTATATGGTGATTGTTTTCAAAATATATTTGTGTGGATGGGACCTCCATTTCAGTCTGATCATAAGTATGTATATATATTTGTGTGTGTGTGTGTGTGTGTGTGTGTGTGTGTGTGTGTGTGTTTCTTATGAAGCATAATGAGCCCAGTAAACACGGTTCATTAGTCTTTGATCTTAGTCTAGTCTTTGATCAAATGCCTAATTTGACCTATAGACTTATTACATTCAATTCAAGCCATCTCTTGTGGTTGTATGAATCATGACTCTTGTCTGAAAGGTGGAAGTGGCATGATGCTATATGTAATATCAATGAGTTTGCTCAGTTGTCAGGGAGACAACTGAGCAAACTTCCTCCTCAGTACCTCTTGAACTTTATGAAAAAGGTATGAGAAGTGGTTGACAGGCCAGAAAAAAAAGTAGTAATTGGACTTTAAAAAAAACTGCTATCTCTCAGATCACAAATACATTCAAGGGTAAAAACATGGGTCTTTTCGATATTATACTTTCACTTTGCGTGTTACTAGTGCAACTTTTGATTTGCAGGCCTATGTAGGCCTATGTAGACCATTTAAAATCAGAACTGCAGTCACAGTAAGTCTTCTGTATTCAACAACAGAATACAGCAAATACAGTGATTTAACTGTAGTATGCTACCAGAGTAAGGCTCCCATATAATATTTCTGTTGGGTGACAGGTTATTTTCTTCACGGATTATTTAGTGATTGGGATAGGTTATTAGCGATTGAAATGGGACAATAATTGATCATCATTGGAAATAACAATTACTTCTTGAGTCCTACATGATTTCAGGCTGAGTGCAAAACTCATGTGCTTAATGTTCATGGAAGGTCAGTGCCCACTGAAACCTGCTGACCAATCAGAACAGTGCACAAGTTTTTATTCAAACAATGACATCATTAAATTCTCAGAAGACACTGCAGTCTTAAATCTATTGAAAAAGAACTGCGACCCATCTGGCTACTTTTTGGAGGTTCAAAGGTTTGTGAAATGGTGTGAGGACAACCACCTTGTGTTGAATGTCAATAAGAAGAGATGGTGTTTGACCCAAGGACAATTGTCGACCACAGGCCAGTGGTCATCCACAACCAAACCATCGCCCAGGTCCCATCATTTGAATATCTCAGTGTCACTGTTGACAACTCACCAACCTGGAACACACATGTTGATAATCTTTGTAGCATATCACAACGACGGTTGCATTTCTTACGTCGTCTGAGAGTTAATGGTGTTCATCAAAAATGTATGATTTTTTTTTTTTTACCAGGCACTCTTAGAGAGCCTAATCAGGTACAGTATCACAGCTTGGTACGGAAAATGTCTCTGTGAAGTTAAAAACCAAACTGTTTTGATTGATCCATACTGCATGGAAAATAATTGGTATCAAAGAGTACCTTTCTATGCAGACTATTTTTGAACATGCTACTCTAAGTCAGGCCAATAAGATCATCAGTGACTCATTTCATATTCTTCATACAGAATACGAGCTGCTGCTCTCTGGTTGGAGATTTAGAGTACCTTGTTGCAGACTGAACAGATTTAAAAACTCATTCATACCTATGACTATAAAGCCTTTGAATATTGGCAGATAAAACAAGAATTGGCACTGGATTATGGTGGTTTAATGAGTTGCGTTTTTGTAGAGGTATTTTTAACATTTGATGTTATTTGTTTATCTTTTTTTATATTGCCACATTTGGTGTATAATGTTGATTTGTTTATGCACTATGCTGTATGTTGTATTTTTATGGCTGCAGTATGGGTGTAGAGCCTAAGACAAACTTGAAGTTAATCTTGATCTTCCTACACAGTTAGGGAAGTCAATGGTTAACCGCCCAGAATATTTTTTGATCAGTTATGCATGTTGGTCTATAGGTCAATTTTTCTACTCTTCATTTTACTGCACGGCGTACCACCTGGGCCTGGTGGGAGTTAAAATTAGTTAGCAGTGCTGCTCATTCAGTGATTAATGCTTGCAGTTTTAACAAATTCCATAGACCATCTGTGAAAAAAATGCTTACCACTAGCTTTCTTCACTAGTATGTTCATCTAGGTGTCTACTAACACCTATCATTTATGCAAACCCAAATCCTTGTGGAAAATTCTGGGGAGCCAATCAAAATCAGGGTGCTCAGAGGACCTGGGCAAAAAAATGGGAAATTAAACTTTTGCCAATAATAGCTAGTGAGATGTCTATCTAGGGCTTTTGGGGGTGCTGAATTGATTCCAGTCATTATTTATCAGAAAAAATCACTCCCTGATCACATAAAAGGTATTTTATTAACATAATTAAACAGAACTCAACTCAATGGAAACATTGTTTTATCAGTTTTCTAGTCAACCTTATTTATCAAACTCCCCAGGATCTCCCTCACTCATCTTGTCATCTGGCTGGTTAAGTTCTGGCAAGAGTTGCCATGACAGTTGCCGCAAGCTGAGATACACCTGACTCCTTGCTTTTTACAGCAGCACCTGAGTGTGCTTCAGTCGCCTGCACAGTTGCAGCTGACAAACGCCAGGAGGTAGTCTGGTGCAGTGGGGTCTGTTGAAGGAACCAGTGCATATCCTTGCTCAGTGAGTTGCCATCCACTGTCCAGGGCATCCAACGATGGACTTTGCAGCATGTTCCAGTCCCTAGTCTGGAGGTAAGCCCGGAGAGAGTGTTGTCCTGCAGCTCCTGTTGTCAGGGGGAGTTTCTCAGGTTTGATGCTCCCAGCAGCAGCTCGCTTGCTAAAGATGTCAAATCGCAAGTCTTCCAAGTGTTTAGGTGGTTTGCCATGGAACATGAGCATGAAGGGTTCACAGCTGGCTTTTATGATATCATCTTTCTTGGCTTGGATGTCCATAAACACGTCCATGGCCCTCTCTGCTTCATCAGTCTCGCAGAGGAGCTAAAGCCAGAAAATGCAGACACTGTATCACAGCAACATTGCGGTATCTCTCTGGGAGGGCCTCTCGGATCTTCCTGACATTGTAAGATGCGTCTTTGGCTGTTGTGAGGAAGATTGGATGGTCTGCAGCACGGTGAATCAGCATAACCATGATGTCAGTGTCCTCAGCCCTCACCTCAACAGAGGACTCTCTTGCCTCATCTAGAGCAGCCCGGACGATAGAGGTGTCTGCATCATCAGAGCACTGTTGTACACTGATCCCATTCCTACCGAATGTCTCAGCAAGTAGCAGAACGAGCTGAGTCTTGTTGCTTTTGTTGTCGAGGAACTTTTCTCTCGGAACAATGACTTTGATGTCTGGATGGATCTGAATGTCACAGCATGCATTCTTTGTTCGTCTCAAGTGATCATGGTCCTTGGTGGAGCTGCAGTATCCATCAAAGACCACAGTGATCCGGAGGCGCTGGCTCCCCATGGACCTCACAAACCAGAGGTAGCTCTCACCGATGTATGTCCTTCCAGGTGAGGTTGGCCTCCCACTTGACGTTGTGCAGGAGCCGCCCACCATCAATCACAAGGCTTGTGCAGAGAGGTTGTTCGACAGGTTCGACATGTGTCTTCAGGAGCCTGGCTAGGGCAGCCTTGTCTGGCTTTCGCAGCTTTTGGTTTTTGTCAAACAAAGACATTGGGGTTGGCGTCAACTCGAAGCGCAGAGTTTCTTTGGTCCAGACTTCCCGCTCACTGATGATGATGAGGCGGTTGAAGAGCTTGAGTGAGTCGATAAGCAGCTTCTCTCGAGTGACTTTAGGTCCAGCTCTGAGGCTTGCTAGTGATTTCACCTTGTGCTTCGTTTCCATTGGATCCAGAATAGTTTTCCCATCCATCTTGGCCTGTATGGCTCTACCAACCTCCTCCGTCTGATCAGCATTGACTGGGTCTCCAGGGGAGCTGCTGAAACCAGTGGAAAAGGATGCCAGGGTCTTCTTGTCTCTTGTGGCATCAAAGGGGTTGACTTCTTCCAACCATCCAACTATGGCGTTGACAGCATCATCATCTCTCTTTATCTGGGCTTTTTTGACATCTGTGTGGACAGGCACCCCACATTTGACCATGCTTCCTTCCAGCTCCTGGTGAATGAACGAAACGTGGTTCAGAGTCTGAACCCAAGACTTGTGAGCAGACTTGTTCTGGAAACGCTCTCTGTTCAGGCCACCAGAGGATTTAGCCTCACGCATGAGTGTGGTTTCGATGGTGATGTCAGTCCATGTGCCTGACCACTCATGGTCTGAGAACCTGACTGCATGGTTGCCGTACTCAGTAAACTTTGTGAGAGTTTCCTGGAACACAGGACTGTCCTGTCACTGTTGCATCAGCTGTACATACAGCCTTGCTCCCTTTGCATACTGATGGTGACTTTCCTCTGGAACGACGAGAGCAGAGGTTTGAGAATCCTCATCCATCTCATCATCATGACTCTCCTTTTGCTCTTCTGCCTGTTCTGGTGATAGGACTTCATCAACCTCAGCTTCTTCAGTCTCCAAGGCTCCTGCTTCATCCTTATCTGCAATCATGGTGTCCTGATCCCTGCTTTCAAATCCGTTTTTCACGTTCAAGTAACAATACTTGTAGCAATGGAGCTCAGCATATGACTTAGAGTATCCTAAGTGATGACAACAGTCAATCAGCCACTTTGATCCAAACATGTGGTCAAGCTGAATCGTGAGTGCGAGTTGACAGGGCATCACTCCTGATCGAGGCTGGTAAGCTTTCAGCAGGTTCTGGCGGTTCTTTTCATCTGTTTTCACAATTGGCTTCAGTAGCTTCTGGAGGCTGTCAGGAATCAGAGCAAGCTGGCTCTGTGTGTTGGTCATGCTGTCCACCAAAGGGTACTGCTTCTGGTCAAGTGGAACTCTTGCCAATTCTCCACAGGTAAGGTTAATGGCAGTCGACATTATGAGCTCTTTGAGTTCAGCATCGTCCAGGGTGTGAGAGGGGTTGATGACCTGCTGATGGTAGTCTTGCAGAATTGCATTTGTTGTGTCTTTCAGACACACAATGTCTGCTCTTCTCTCATCGTAAAGCAGAGAGACTCCTCATACTCATCCTGAAGCTTTGTCTTCAGATACCGCCGACTGTATGCCAGACTTTTGTCCTCTGTGGGGTCCAGCTCTACCATCTTCATGTGGATCTCTGCAAGAGTTGTTACACCATGCTCCACTCCTTCATCTATCCATCCGCACAGTCTCTCAAACAGCAATTGTCTCTCTTCATCAATAGGCCATTCGACCTGAGAACAAAAAGATGATTTTTAATTAAGATTAAGTAATCAAACAGGTAGCCTACATCTCGTCTTTAAAGTCAGTCAGAGATCCAAAGAGGTCATTAATTTTGGAACTGAAGAGCGCACATTTATGCAAGATTGATATGAGTCCAATGACCAGGGGTAATATTTTAGTTGTAAAGCATAGTACTGTAAATGGACGATACAAAAGTGTATATTATTTTTATTATTGAATACCTCAGGGTTTGTAACTGAGTGCTCGAATAGGGTCCGGCACCGAAGATGATACAGTGCTTCTTCTGTAACCAAATCTATGATCCCAGATAGGTGACCGGCAACCTCAAGTCCCCAGACTCGTCTCATTGCTGTCTCCATCAAACTCTTTTTCAGTCTGTCCTGGTGGTGATAGTCAGGTGCACAATACACTTTCCGTGCTCTGTCTGGGTGATGCCACATATATGCATGATTAAAGTATTGCACTTTGAGTAGGACAGTGAAGACAAATAAATAAAAGGAATCCTAAAAATATATATTTGAAATTTTGCAGGACCCTGTAAACGGGCAGTTTACTTGGGTTTCTTTCCAATGTTCCAACGTTGATGCCTTCATTACAGAGTATGCAGACCACACGATAGACAAGATGTGCTAATGGTGTTTTGGACGTGGAGCTGGAGGCACTTGAGGTACTTGGCCCAGACAGTGTCCAGTGTCTTTTCACCCTGTCTGAGCATTGGCCCTCCTCATCTTGTTCTAGGGAACTGATTGTTTAGAAAAGATGATTTGGCTTATTATTGTTCTTTTTATTTGCAATGCTATATTTCTTCTGAATGATGAATATTAAAAAAACTTAGGATTAGCAGTTAGAGTTGCAGTGGATATACTTCTAGCATGACTGTACAACTCTGTTCTACAATCTAACATAGTGACCAGTGCTAAGGGGGTTTTGTAGCTCAAAATGAAGCTTCTTACTCACAGAGGTGATCTGGGGGGAGATCAGAGGGTGGCCAACATGTACTGCAGCAATGCTGAGCTGTCATGGGGGAGGTGTTACCAGCGGTAATTTAATAATAATCTGTGCTGGTAGCTAACTCCCAACCAACATGGGTGGTGTGTAGTGAAGAGCAAACAAGGCTAATGTTGACTAGCCAGTAGAGGCTGCAAGGTGGGCCGTGGGCGCTATGTTTTCAGATGTTAATGAAGCTAGCCGGATGTCTGTCAGTAATGCCAGCAGAAAATAAAATAAAAGGCAAGACATTTACTGGACATTAAAATTTCACCCTGTCTAAATGGATAATGCTTTGAAATGTGGTGAGTCAGTGGAATGCTGGGCTTAAGGGAAAGCAGCTTTTTGTTTTTTATCTTACAAATTAACCAGTTAGTAACAGGTTAATGGATGTTACTGAAAGCAAAATTAACTGAAACTGGCAACCCTGTACACAACAGTGTACAGTATTTGATCATTGGAAAGGTTACATTGTCTTTGAATTGACCTATGGCTAAGCCACGCCCCCCTCCACTCACTCAGACAAACTATCAACATTCAGTGCTATGGCAGGTGTCACAGTACACGGCATTTCGCAGGAGGCAGTTGATGATTTTTGGGGACATAATTGATCAGATGTCATTGAGAAGTAACCAAAAGGGCCTAAACTACGCATTGGAGGGATATATTAATCATTTTATTGTTGAGAAGGTCGATGAAAAGCTTAAATTACAAGCCAAAATTTACAGGTCACGGTGCACACTTGTGCACCGCATCTCGTTGCCATCGCCATCAAAGACAACAAGTTGAAGTGCCACTGAAGTTAAGGTTTTTGGCTCAGAATATGAGAAAAGGATAACGGCCTTTTTACCATCTTTACCAAGAGTGTCTCTCCATTAGTTTGGTGCTACAGTATTTAAATTTAATCATTCAGCATAAGGTTTGCCAATCTTTATTATCTTTGCGATTACAAATAAATTAATGAAGCTAAGCTCCAGAAGTTAACGTTAGCTTTATTTCTCAAGACAGATTCTGCAATTTACATTGTAGAATGCTTTGAGTTTGAACATGCTGTGCTTTAGCCAATCACAATGGAGGGGGCGGGGCAGAGACATCCAGGTGTCCCCAGGAAATGTGTACCTACAGAAACAGCAAGCTCCACGTTTTTTCCAGCGGATGTCTTAGTTACAACATGACTGGAGCTGAAGCTAACTGGAGTAATTTCATGTCATATCCGACAACAGGAGGCTTTTAACAGATGACGTCCTGATGTTAGCTTTGCTGCTAGTGTTAGCTGTCCCTGTCAGCTGCAGCCACTGATGCTTTCTAGACATCGTGATTTCCCAAAACTGAATAAATACCACACATAGCAACACAAAACTGCTTTGCTAGCTCAATCATGTTGTAACTAAGATATCCGCTGGAAAAGATGTTTTTTTCACAGACCGTTTATTGAGTTACTGAGTTACTACAGACACCGCTAACGGGGCTAACAACTAACGGTTAGCCCAGCTAATCTACGATAACCATGTTATTAATTACAAAACGTGCACACAGAAATAGTAATGTTTGTTCAATCATGTGTTTACAGACTTTACAAACATCAGAGTAGTCTAAACGGTCATATAGTGACGTATATGTATATAAATAAACTCTGCTGGTTTTCTACCTGGAAGTATTTGTAAACAACAAGGCGATTCCCTGGGGGCACCGCCGGAAGTGAAGGGGTTGAGTGATCCCCGAGGCCCCTGCACTTCCGTTAGTCGAAAAACTACGGGCAGTGCCTCCAGAGGTAAAGGAAGAAAAAAAAAAAATCCTTTTTTTTTTTTTTTTTTTTTATTTATTTATTTATTTTTTAACCAATGGATTTCCAGATTGACGTTAGCTTAACTAGAGCCCTATGGACAACAGCTAACAATGATGTACGATCACCAAAGTACAACAACTAGAACAAAATAGGCTAGTGAACTCCCAGCAAACAAGGTGACATGATAAACAACGCAGCTAGGAGCTAACGTTAGGCTAACTTTAGCAAATGTTAGCTAGAGATGTTAAAGATAACTTTATATTTCTTTCCAGCAAAGTGACAATATGTTGCCTCAAACACATTGACTTACCTTAAAACAGATTTAGATATCATTGTTAATCTTATTCACATTGAGTTGATGTTGTGGTCTAACGTTACCACACAACTTTATCCAAAGGAGACACTTTTCTCGGTTGAGATGTGGTTTAAAGTGTAAAAAATACACCCCACCGCCCAGCCTCTCAGGATACCTTGTGTCGGAGTTGCATGTACCCCATGCACACCGTTTGTGTGTCGGAGTTGCATGTACCCCATGCACACCGTTTGACCATTTTTAAACTTCAAAACTCAGAAAAAGCTGGGGCGTCGGTGGCTTAGTGGATAGAGCAGGCGCCCCATGTACAAGGCTGTTGCCGCAGCGGCCCGGGCTCGAGTCCGGCCCGTGGCCCTCTGCTGCATGTCACTCCCCCTCTCTCTCTCCCCCCTCACGCTAGACTGTCCTGTCAATTAAAGGCTAAAATGCCCAGAAAAATATATTTAAAAAAAAAAAAAATCTCAGGAAAAGCTCATAAAACCGAACAAAACTGACTCTCTGTAATGCATTTTAATGAACGTCCTGGCATAGAATGTCCGAGTGTATGGGAATGGCTATAAGCACTGTGATTGGCTCATCGTGTTTGAGGGCGGGACTTAGCCATAGGTCAATTCTTGGCAGATGATCAAGACGATATGACCGAGAAAAAAAAAGGGAATTCATAACATTCTCCATGCCTGTGATTATCAAGATGTTAAAGTAAACACATGCATCAACACTTAGGGCAGGGCCTTGACTAGGCATGGTGTGTGTCTTGCCAGATATTGACTCATTACAAAGATTTAATGGGATAGAAGTGTAGTGATTACTGTGTCCATGATGAAAGCTTTGTTAAGAGGATTAAGAACAGAGAGACTTGTCTCCTTTCATGCCAGACGTGACCAAGACTCCAAGACTTCTCACCTTTCCAGTTGAAGCTTTACGCTTTCACTCACTCGATCACTCAGGGGCAACACTGGAACTAGATTAACCAGACCTGACTGTCTGCATTAGCTGATGGGAGGAAAAATATATCAGTTTGATACAGTGGCCCTGGAAGCCACACTGCCCACAGCCAGCACACTGCTTCTGAAGAGGACATGAGCACATGAAGAAATCAACAGCGATTTAACAACATGTGCAGCATTTAGATGAAAAGTGCTGCAAAACAAAACCAAATATAGAAACATGGTGCTTAAACAGAAAACACAGGGTCCCAAAGAAAATGTTAAGAATGCTATCTATTTAATTAAAAAAAAAAAAAAAAAAAAGACTCAGCCCCTCCCCTTACTAATAAGGTTGGGCCCCAATGATAGCCTCTCCTTCTGCAGGCTATATAGGTTTGAGTCAGATAAAGTAGAGATGCAATGCAGACACACTCCTCCAAAACAGACCTGAGCTCCCCTGGAAGCACCAAAATATCCTGCATTTGGGTTGCAGCTCTCTAAATATTGAAAAATATCCAGAGAATTTCTAACGCAGCAGTAAATTAAATCAGAAATACATACAATTGAATGAAAAGCAAAAATCCTATCATCTGTAATTTGTGTGTGTCCTGGCCAGTGCAGCTGACTTTATTTGCTGACAATATTTTGTGTACATGATTGATCTGGACAGTGTGTGTTATGTATTAAGGCTTATTGGCTTCTTTGTACCTCTATGCTTATATAAGTTGGTTTGCATTGCTGTACATTTGACTACTTTAAATAGTCAGATACATTCACACTGTGAGGAGAAGCTGTGCTCTCCTTACACATTCTACCCACTGACGCACGCACGCACACACGCACGCACGCACGCACGCACGCACGCACGCACGCACACAATCTGTCCACCAACACACACAAAACTGGAAGCAGTGTGTCTCGTGACAGCAAAGTGGCAGAATTAAAACAGTGACTATTGTTTTTTTGTTGCCTTGGTTTGTGGCTGATGAAGTTACAGTCTGTCAGTGCTGCTGGAAAATTTACTAATATTTTTATTTTTTGTTTAAACATTTTGAAAGCTTGATTCAGATATTACTGCATATATAGGCATTATGCCCTCTGGCAAGTTAAATCTAATTATTTATCTGATCTGATTTATAACAACAGATTACTGGTCTCTCTGCATTGCTATCAGTTCACACAGGACCTGATTTCGAAATCCTTAAATGGACTAGCTTCCTTGTATCTCTCCAGTCTTATTTCCCCATATACTCCATCACTCCCTCTGTGTTCCCTTGATGCCAATTACTTAACCATTCCTTGCTTTAATGAAAACTCTTCTGGTGGTCGAGTCTTTGCCCACCAAGCTCCACTTCTCTGAAATAATCTCCCACTGCAAATTCGTCAGGCAAGCTCTGTTGATACTTTCAAATCCAGGGTTAAAGCACATCTTTTTTTTCTGCTCACTATGAGCTCTCTCAGTTTCACTGGCTGGGAACCCAAATCTCAGACTCTTTTACCTCGTCAACAAGTAGATAAGATACCACTATCAAATCAACCTTGTTGTCATTCTGACATTATTATCTGAGTGCGTAAATGTGCATAGAAGTGTGTGTTACACTTTTTTTACATGTAATATCGTGTGTCTTATCTGATGTTGGTTTCACTGATTTGAAAGGTGTACAGAGACTCGCTGGGTGATCTGCACTTCAAATTAACTAAAGTTGGAGCTACGGTTGAAATAATGTATATGTTTATTGGCATACAGAGCAGGGAAGTGAGGTCAGATCACAAGTGGTCACTTGAGATGCATGGGGATATGTATTCTAAAGCCAGGTGTGAACAGACAGATTTAGAGCTGTCCGCTTGCGATTGGACCCCCAAAGATGCATGTTATACCAGGTGCAGATAGGCTCTTTGTCTCTTCTCCCTCCTGTGTGAATTGTGAGTTTGAGATCTGCCTCTTGTGAGTTTGTGTGGTTTGTTTTCTTTCCAGGTTTCCATGGTGGAAAGGAAGTCATGTGACATTCAAGCAAATGTATGGTTTGTAATGTTGGGCTATATAAATGAAACTCAACAGACTTGATCATTTATACCACCATGCCATTCAGTGCTGATTCTGACTGCCTTCAGTTCAGTAGTACATACATTTTGCTGCTAGTACAAGCTGGAACATTCAGTTCAGTACAAATCTAGGCCTATGGAAGCACTTTTTATAAGGTTATTAGGTCAGCAGCCATTGACTTGCAGCACAGTTGCCACATTGCAATTGTTTCCTTTTCTGCTGCCTATTTCTCCGCTTCATCCCTCTAACTCTTTCACTAAGATTGTCCTCCATCGTTGAGCACACCAAAGAGCAAACCTGACTCCTATTTATGGTGTTCAAGCTCTGATTTCAGTACGATCTGACTGGTTACATGCCGTTTTGAATGATGTGTCTAATGTAAAGAAGTGATTTTGGTGTTTTGCAAAAAGTGTGAGGCTTAGAATGTGCATATAGCTCTACAAATCTGGGCTGACCATTTGCTCCTTGTGTGTTGAGTTTCATAAAAAACTGTAAAATGTTGCCCTTATAAATCAGGTGAAATTTCCCACAGTTGTGTTTAAAGAATGCTCATTAAATATGAATGAAGTAAAGAGCACAAAGATAAAAGTTAATGAGACCTTGTTTATTCCTCTTGTCAAACATCATATGGTTGTTAACATGAGGGTTAACAGGTGAAGTACACACCAAGGTAAGTTTAGCACAAAGTACATCATTCATCCATCCATTTTCATCTGATTATCCGGGGCCGGGTCCCAGGGTCAGCAGGCCGAGCAAAGCACCCCAGACAAACCTCCCCTGGCAACACTTTCCAGCTCCTCCTGGGGGACCTCAAGGCGTTCCCAGGCCAGACGAGATATGTAATCCCTCCAGCATGGTCTGGGTCTGCCCTGGGGCCTCCTACCAGTGGGACGTGCCCAGGAAACCTCCAGCAAGATGGACCAGTAAATTGAAAGCTTTGCTTTCCGGCTCAGCTCCCTCTTCACCATGACGGACTGGCGCAGCTCCTGCATCACTGTAGAAGTTGCACCGATCTGCCGATCCATCTCACGCTCCATTCTACCCTCACTCATGAACAAGACCCCAAGATACTTGAACTCCCTCACTTGAGGCAGTAACTCTCACCCAACCCGGAGAGGGCAAACCACCGGTTTCCGACAGAGAACCATGGCCTCAGACTTGGAGGTGCTGACTCTCATCCCAGCTGCTTCACACTCGGCTGCAAAACACCCCAGTGCATGCTGGAGGTCACGGTGTGATGAAGCCAACAGAACCACATCATCTGCGAAAAGCAGAGATGCAATTCTGAGGTCCCCAAACTGGACCCCTTCCTCCCCCCGACTGTGCCTCGAAATCCTGTCCATGAAGATCACAAACAGGATTGGTGACAAGGGACAACCTTGGCGGAGGCCAACACCCACTGAGAACATGTTCGACTTTACACCAAGTATGCGGACACAGCTCTCACTTTGGTCATACAGGGACCGGATGGCTCGTAGCAGTGAGTCTGGCACCCCGTACTCCCATAGTACCCCCCACAAGACCCCCTGAGGGATGTGGTCATAAGCCTTCTCCAAGTCCACAAAGTACTTGTAGACTGGATGGGCAAACTCCCACGACCCCTCCAGCAGCCTCACAAGGGTAAAGAGCTGGTCCACTGTTCCACGGCCAGGACTGAATCCGCATTGCTCCTCCTGAATCTGAGGTTCGACAATCGGTCGAGCCTCCTTTCCAGCACCCTGGAGTAAACTTTACCCGGGAGGCTGAGCAGTGTGATACCCCGATAGTTGGAGCACACCCTCCGGTCCCCTTTTTTGAAGATAGGGACCACCACCCCGGTCTGCCACTCTGCAGGCACCGTACCCGACCTCCACGTGACACTGAAAAGGCGTGTCAGCCAAGACAGCCCACCAGTGCCCAGAGACTTCAGCATCTCAGGGCGAATCTCATCCACACCCGGCGCCTTGCCACTGAGGAGCTTTTAACTACCTCAGCAACTTCTGCCAGGGATATGGGCGAGAGTGCCCCCAAGTCTTCAGGTTCTGCCTCGTTCACAGTGGACGTGATGGCCGGGTTCAGAAGGTCCTCAAAGTGCTCCTTCTACCGGCCAACGATGTACCCAGTTCAGGTCAACAGTTCTGAGATGAGCCCTGCTTACCCTTCCTGAGTCGGTTAACGGTCTGCCAGAACTTCCTTGAGGCCAACCCAAAGTCCTTCTGCATAGCCTCCCCGAACTCCTCCCACATCCAGGTTTTTGCTTCAGCGACCACCACAGCTGCAGCTGTGTTCCTAGCAGCCGCCTCCACAATGGAGGCTTTGAACATGGCCCATTCAGACTCCATGTCCCCAACCTCCCCGGGGATGCACGAGAAATTCTCCCCGAGGTGGGATTTGAAGACCCCACGGACAGGGTCCTCAGCCAGACGATCCCAGTTCACCTTCACTGTTTGGGTTTACCAGGTCTGTCTGGCAGCCTCCCCGCCATCTGATCCAACTCACCACCAGGTGGTGATCAGTTGACAGCTCTGCTTCTGTCTTCAGTGTCCAAGACACACGGCCGCTGCTGATACGACCACAAGATCAGTTGATCTTTGGCCTAGGGGTTCAGATCAGGCAGGCCGTTCCTCCCAGTCACCCCCCTCCAGGTTTCTCCGTCATTGCCCACATGAGCGTTGAAGTCCCCCAGGAGAACTGTGGAGTCCCCAGCCGGCACCCCTTGCAGGACGCTGCCAAGAGACTCCAAGAAGGCTGGGTACTCCGCACTGCCGTTCGGTGCATAAGCACAAACAACAGTCAGAGACCTTCTCTTTGCGACCCGCAGTCGCATCGAGACGACCCTCTCCTTTCTCCGGGGAGAACCCCAACAAGGCGGCACTCAGCCTGGGGCTTGTGAGTATCCCCACACCCACCCGGCGGAACTCCGGAACTCCGGAAAATGCGAGAGTCCAGCCCCTCTCCAGGAGTTTTGTTCCAGAACCAGTGCTGTGCATGGAGGTGAGTCCAACTATATCTAGTCGGTACCGCTCCACCTCCCGCACCATCTCCGGCTCCTTCCAACACCAGAGAGGTGGCGTTCCACGTTCCAAAAGCCAGTCCGTGACGCCAAGGATCGGCACACCAGGGGCCCCGCCCCAGCCTGCCACCCAGCACACAATGCACCCAACCCCAATTTCTGTCCCTGCGGGTAGTGGGCCCACAGGGCGACGGCTCTATGTTGTCTTTTTGGGCTGAGCCCAACCTGGCCCCATGGCCTAAGGCCCGGCCACCAGATGCTTGCTGGCGAGCTCTCCCCCTGTGTCTGGCTCCAGGAGGAGGCCACGGTGTCCCCATACCGGGCGAGGTACTCTGCTCCTGAAAGGTCTGTTTCATCGAGGTCTTTGAATT
Organism: Epinephelus moara; assembly: GCF_006386435.1. Lineage (NCBI taxonomy): Eukaryota > Metazoa > Chordata > Actinopteri > Perciformes > Serranidae > Epinephelus > Epinephelus moara. The sequence goes on along the minus strand of NC_065509.1, from coordinate 6,805,379 downwards.
GCTCTTAGTCTGGTCCCTCCCCCGGGACCACTTTGCCTTGGGAGACCCTACCAGGGGCTATTAGCCCCGGACAACACAGCTCCCAGGTTCACAGGGACACTCAAACCCCTCCACCACGTTAAGGTGGCGATTCTCGGAGGAGAAAAAAGTACATCATACGTAAACAAAACAGGTGAGTGTTGTCTCATTACAATATTGTTGACAGTAAACAAAATGCTCAAACAAAGTGTTTTCCTTATGACTGAATAAAGTGAGTGATCATACTGGGTATTAACTACTCCAGAACATTAACCAATATCAAAATCCAGAGCTGCTTGTGAAATAGATAGTGATAATGTCACAATTTTCTTTTTTAGAGGCAAAAAAGACATAGTACTGAAAATGATTGTCTGTGCAAGTGTACCCATGCACTGTAGTTTTACATGAGCACTAACCACAATGAACTAGACCAGTTAAAAGTTGTATGCTGAAGTGTTACTTGCAATTAACTTGGACAGGTGAGACACTGGTTATGCAACTGCCGTGAACTGACACTTGCACAAATCTTCTCATAAGGAGTCAGATGATGACTTTTTCTGGGTAGTTATATTTTGTTTGAATGTTCACAGAAATAAACATTATCACAGTTAACCATAGCTATAAAGCACCACACTGACCAAGCTGGCAGCTAATGTCAAGGTTACCTCTACCCTGTTGTCCAAATATGGTAACCTCCGGCTCTAAAAATCCAAGATGGCGATGGCAGAAATGCCAAACTCAAGGCTTCAAAATGGGGGTCAACAACATGGGAGTTAAAACAGTGGGAGCAGAGGCTACATCCATTATTTCAGTCAATGGGACTTGCATGCTCAAAATGACTGGCTGTGACGTTTTACATGAGAACTAACCACAATGCATGGGAACAAGCAAAACATAGGTTTGCGTCATATCTGGCTTCCCTAAAATCACAGCAAACACAGCAAAAGCTATGTTTTCTGAGACCTTATGAGCTTCAAAGGTAAACCTCATCTGCTTTGGATAATCAATGTTCATGGTACACAGAGGGCCAAAGAATCATGCAAAGACAGTAGAGAGGTCTAGTAGGACATGCAGTACAACGGCCATTCCAACAGAATGACCACGTATCTCATGTTTGGTAATATGGTGTCGTCACCATCTTTAAGGAAGGGTAGGATGGCAACAAACACACGTCTGAGCACTCCCTCATCAGGGAGGGTGTCCTGGGGAAAAGTACTGGATGCATGATTGAGAGCTGGAGAAAATAAAAAGATGGCCCAATCCCAATTCCTATCTTAACCCTCAATCTTAATTTTCAAACTCAACCCTCAATCTCACTAGCCCTCAAAACCAAGTGTTAAGGGCTATTTTGTGACTTTAAAATGGGACACCCCTCAAAGGCAAATATGTCTTAAGACTGTCGGGGGCAGCAATATGCCAAAACTCCGTCCAGTCTGTCAGTTCAAAGAAGAAGAAATATATGTTATCAGTAGTCGTCGACAAAAAGACGTGATGAGTTTTTTTTTTCAACACTTTATTTCAATGCTTGTACAAAACAAGCAGTGACAGACATGAACAGAACAAATATGCCAGGGTCAAGAGAAAAGAAAAAGAAATAAAATAAACAAATAAATAAATAAAAAAGTTCAGCAGCTCAAACAATTAAATAGTTCACATATTTTCAGAGTCTTTATAGCTTTGGAGTTTGTGGAGTGCTGAATGGTTTCTAAGTATTGCTGCATTTCATTCATAAAAATTTTGAACAAGGGTTTTCTGTTACAAAATTTTCTCTTATGAATATGGAATTTCGCTAAGACAATAGATAGATTAATGATATAGAATTGTTTTTGTTTTGAAATGCTGACATCATAAAATCCAAACAGCACATCTTTGTACAGTAGTGAAAATAGAACATACATGTTGCAACGAATATACTCGACAAAATCTTCCCAAAAAGTGACAGTATAGGGGCAGCTCCAAAACAAATGTACAGTTACCAAACAACAATCTTCGACAATGCCGTCTGCAGCTGTGCTGATTTCATATTGAAACAGAATGCTTGATCACTAGGGGAACAGTTGCCGTTGTGACTGAGAATTATGTTATGAATATGAACAGTTCACAAGTTACAAATTACTCACTCCCATAGTTTTTTTGGAGCCTGCTTGCTTTTTGTAAACTTGTCTTCATTGGTGGCCCTGAAATGAATCAGGGCTTGTGTTTTGTCTGGTGGCCCTGAAATGGAACAGAGATAACAACATTACTTTCTTTTATTTTTTATTTTTTTGGGCTACCTGTCAGATATTCGTTAAGTTATTAGTTTAGTTTCATGCAGTATTGCAAGTATTATCACAATGAATACTGTAGTCAACATCCAGCAGAACTGGTGAGGCTGTTTACACAGTCACACAAGTGTTATCTGGTGACTTTCATCCACGTTAACGTTTCACTCTTTGTGTTATAAGTTGATATTCAACCAAATAACCTGTACCACAACAACCGACGTAACTTATTCAGCGGAAAGTCACCAGATAATACGATCACTAACGTTAACCTGCAGCTGTAACATTACCAGCTGCATAAGTTACTCTACGGCTACAGGAGATGACACCGTCCGGTCATCTTACAAACATTTCACGTATATTAAAACAACTTAACAACTACATTATCACTGAGAAAAATGAGTTTTGTAACTGAATGACAGCATACTCGGTTATCAGAGAACCGGGGTTACGTGCGGCGGGGCATGGCAAGCCGTCGCCCGCGACCAAAAATATGTGTTACGCTACAAAGATATTATATATATTATATTATAGTCCATAAAATGACGTTAAACTAAGATAATGCAATGGTTATCATAATTTTAAAACAACTATTAACGAGGAAAATACTCACATTTATAACTCTGCTTCCTTACGCTTGTCGCCGCCATCTTGCATTGACTGAATCGTCTGTACTCGGCTGGGTTCGGCTGAGCTCGGCGGATCATACACAAAGGATTCTGGGATAGCACCTACTGCCAAGGGTGGTCCTGGAAAATCTTAAAAGTGAGGGCCATACAGCCCTTATTCTTGGCCCTCAACTCAACACTCTGAGAATCGGGACAGCACTAGCACTTCGCAGGAGTGCGGATTTTTGAGACTGAGGGTTAAGATTGAGGGTTAAGATAGGAATTGAGATTGGGCCTAAATATATAAGTACTGATTCTAACTTTAAATTTAGTATCTTGCTGAAACGTTACAATTTTGACTCAACAGATGCATCTCTTTCCAGAAACAGTGACACAGTCTCTATCACCCACCAACTTTGAATTAAATGTGGGTAGTGGTCAGTGAGGTGGTGTACTGGGGAAGGTATTGTGAAAAACTTGCAATAATTCAGTTGTTTACAAGATAAATAACACAATGTTCCTTCTGAGAGTCTGTTTGATTCAAGAATGTCAACAATTTCCTTAATTAAATTCTCCCATGCAGGCTCCTCTTCTGTTATATTACATCCAATTATAAGAGGAAGTAGGTGTATTGATGTCCAATTTTTATGTTCATTACCGCCAACAGTTCCTTTTTCAAAGCTTCTTTCTGAAATATTTTATGCCTTGTTTACCTTGTCTAAGAAACGTGATCTCAAAAGATTCCATTAGATTTGATGCATAAACTACTGCCTACAATCATTTCCCCAGTATTCAAACATGAGGAAAATTCTACAGGGACAACGTTGAACCCTTCAAAAAGGTCATGTGAAACATCTGGAGGAAATCAAGTTACTGGATGTAAGAACAGAAGATGTTTGCTGGTTACATATTTCTTTTTAACCCATTGATGCTTTGGGGATTTTTATTCTGCCTTCGCTCTTCCAAAAAAGGGTTGTTTTGACCAACACCCCTCAGTTGGAAATCATTAACTTCAGTGGTTGCAATTTGTTCTTGACATATCAAACAAAAGCAACAGAACTTGTCAACAATAATACTTTCATAAAAAACTGCCAGACCTGTTCTACAAGGTTATCTGCAGACACACAAAATATAGTACCCATAACAAACTGACTACAACTTCAGAAAAGTCCATTTTGTTCTAGACACCTTATATCTTTTAGTCAGTGGCTCAATAAACTTTAATGCTTGACATTTACACTTTTATCTGAGACAGCTAGCTGAAATGAAGTGAGGTTTTTGGAACCTGGCTGGTAAATTAAAAACAACCCAATATCTGCAGTTATCTTAGGAAGTTTTTGAGAGTTGCCCAGGGGGTTAAAAACTTCAGACAACAGACCAGTAAAACACTGAATAAAGCACTCTTACGTTACAAATTAGTGTTTCTCTAATGCTGTTTGGCATGTTGGAGACAGGCTGCTAACTTAGCACCTGCTAATGAGTGCTTTTTCTCTTTTACCTTAAGATCAAGATATTCAGGGTTTTTTTTATCAGGAGCTGAATTATCTGTAGAGGTCTCTTCCCCTCCAAAATGAACAAACCCATTGATTTAAACCAGTAAAAATAGTTTTTCCTATGCTCTCATGGCCGAGGGGCTTCTAACTATGGTGGCTGATGTGAAAATGCCCTATCTACAGCCAGTGTTTGGTTTGTCTGTCCTGGGCTACTGTAGAAACATGGCAGTACAACATAGCGATCTCTGTGGGTGACAGTTACTCCCTGTGTAGATATAAATGGCTTGTTCTAAAGACATTACACAATGGTTCTTATTTTCAAGTTATTATACACTAAAGAAAACATTACTTATTGAGTGCTCCAGGAATGATGTTTTTGTGTAGGGCAGTGTGGAAGTTAGTATCACCCTGGTTTCCTCATCAATTGGATTGGATTATTGCCAAAAAATAAGCTCTGTGGCAAACAACAGTTTATGATACTTGGACGTTTTGTTCGGCAAGATAATCTTCACCAATGAATACCACTTTTTTTAAGCATAAATGCAATCGCCACAAGTAAAAAACTAACATTATGCTGTAAACCAGCTACATTACGGGCCGCCATGACTTAACGTTGCCAGCACAACATGGCTTGAAAGCCAAGTTCAGGGTGATGACATTCTGTAGATTTGTTTAGCCACTTGTTAGCATGACATGGACTGACATGTAAAAGCTTCAAAATGTACTACAGGGATATTTGGTGATATATTCCATGTTGTAGAACAAAACTTTAAAGTCTCATAGGCTTGTGTTAACCACAGACCTTATTTCTGGCATCTAACCAAAAGCCCATTTAAAAATCCTATTGACTTTGAGACAAGGGAACCATGAGGGCTAAAATGCTAACTCATTTCTAGGTTTTAGGACTCAGTCCTAGAGCACTCCATATATCCCTCTAAATCTTACACACTGGACCTTTAAGAGTTTCGATAAAGCTTCTTGATGTAATACAGTTTTGGTTGAAGAAATCTGCCCATCCTATTAAAGTATCAAGTACCTTAATGACAGATATATAAACAAAAGCATTTAAATAGGCTTTGTTATAAATATATTCCAGTCTTAGCTTTTTAACAGAAAAGTGTTCCTTGAAATATATAAACTCGGTGATCTCAGTGACTTCAGTGATCTGTAGATAGTGAAGCTTTCTGTGTTGTTTTGAAAAGGAGTGGATTAGTCTGATCTATAACATTAAAAATGTCTTGCAAAACATAATCTTTCATTTCAATTTGATATTTTGAAGGAATCTTTTTGACACTTTTGATAGTCTGAATATTAGAAAGTGGCAGCAGGTTATGTAAGTCCTCCTCAATCTTTTGTGCTGCACCTGTAGAAACATGTAACGCTGTTTGCATACAAAGAAAGAGGCCAATTTGTGTTGAAGTGTCTCACTGTCCATATCTTCTAAACTCTCTTCAACCTTGTTTGGTCTTACCTATTACGAGATGATGTCCCTGCTTGCTTATCAGATTGTTCACCATCATTTACCTCATCTTTCGTATAAGCTCTTGCTATTGTTTGAAAATCCTTAAGTGTACAGTTTTTGTGGTTTCTGTGAGAACTGAAAGTTAGGCAAGTGATTGTTTCAAAGGTACATCATACTATATTGTACAATTGCTTGATTATTGAAATAATGTTCAACAGGGTTAAAAGGGTTTCAATTCTAACTGTAAATGTCACACAGTTCACATTGCAATGTTGAATTTTCATGGACTTTTCCAGTTGTGTGTTACATTTAGAGGTAAAATTGTGATGAACCAGGTGTTTAAAATGCACATACACTCTCATGAATGTCAGCCATGTATACACCATGTAAATACAGAGCCCAGAAGAAAACTTAGGCACTGTACATTTCTGCACAAATATGTTACATCTGCACATTTTTTATGTATCATATCAAGCTGTTCAGCAAGGAGGCAGGTTGGGATGGTTGATGGGTCATCAAACAGAAGACTTTCCCCCAGACTTTCCCTAGATTGAACTTTGAGTCATTTTAAAGTATGTCCTCATGATGTTTCCTTATCCTAAACCTAACCATAATAACTTTACATACCTAATCCTAAAGATGCCCACAAAACACAGGACTCTTGCGTAGGACTCTTCCTAGAAGGCGGGTGTTTGGAACTGTGTGAACTTTGAGTGATTTTTGAGTCATTTTCAAGTATGTCCTAAACGTGTTTCTTTTCCCTCAACCTAACCACAGTAACTTTAGTTTCACTTTACCTTAAGGATATCACTTGTAAGGTGCTAATTCGTTGGATATCACATGAAGAGTTCTATGAGGATACATTGATTATAACATTTATAAAGTGACATAGTATATAAGCTGACTTTGTCATCAGAGGGTGGATGGGATGGGGGGTGGCGTGTTAGGGTCGATGGGATCATGGATGGCTTGTCACATAGGTGAGATGCCTGTCAAGTTGCAGACCACTGTTCGAGACCAACAAACAACAAAACACATTGTGTTTTAGCAAGTCAGTGTCATGTTTTCAGTGACCTTTTAGACACCAGGTGTGGGTGGCCTGTTGCTGTTTTTCCACCAAACAATTATCTTTTCCTGATCATAAGCAAGTGGTTCTTATACCTCAACCTAACCACAAGTTAACAGCATTGTGGAAATACAGTTTCAACATATCTGATATATTTTTATGTAACATATGCATGATTTGCAGAATGCCAACACTTTTGTCTGGAATTCTGGAAGCTGACAATCTTTTAAAAGTCTCTTGACTAGATGTGAATTAGTATAAAATGCTCTGCATGCAATCCACCCCTGAAACACAAGGCACATATAGGACATATTCAGTTTTGCAAACAGCATTTTTGCTGCAGGCCCTATAATTTGCAAATGTTGAATAAATGACAGGATACACCTGTATTTCACCAATATGAGACGTATCTCATTGAAATCATAACAACCCCATTCATGTTCCATGACTGAACAGACAATGGCCAGGTTGAATCTGTCATAAAGCAGGAAGAGGACGTGCAAACTGGCCAGCTAAAAACTCAGCAGTAAGCCACTTGCTTTAAAGGAATACTCCAACGATTTGGGAGTTATGCCCTTTCTCTATCATTTTCATATTGAGACAACATGATTGATATCTTTTTTGTGTCTGTATGTCCAGTGGCTGGGTCTCAGTGGTTAGCATTGCGCTTATAGGGGGTCAGTACCCTTCTCGGTAAAAGTGAACAAATAAACGTTACAGAAACCCTGAAGCTGGCATTTCTGCACGTGCATTTAAAACAAGCATGTTTAAACATTAATTTAAAAAACGAGAGTCCTTTTTAGTCGTTTTAGAAGAAGTTTGATACACGGAACTATAGTGTGTTTACGTCCTGCGCGGAGGGATACACCGGTGAGCAACAGCTGCAGCTAGCTCTGGGACAGGTATGCTAGGTCACTAAAACCAAACAAAGAGACGACACGGACGATATTACTCACTCGACTGAAATGTGTCCATCGGCTCCTGCAGGCCTGGGGCGTTTTTCCAGTTTATCTTAGGAACATGAAAAAAAGTTTCAATCATGCCAGGATTAGTGATTGCTGCAAAGTTTTCACTCCTTGTGATGCACTCTCTGCGGCGGTTTTCCTCCTGATGATAATGATATATCTCTAGCCTCCCCAACGATGGTAGCACCGAATCCCATTCTGTGCAGCAAAATGATTCCACCTCCGTAGGCATAGGTTGGCAAGCCCCGCTGCTATACCACCAATCCTCCCCTGACCTCCGTCTCCCCTCGGCCCCTTGCTGTTCCGCTGCCTTGGAGGATTCAGCCTCTCTTCTCACCCGCTCAGCATCCAACACCTGGAGTTCCTCATCTCCTCACTCCGGCTCAAACAGGTATGGCTCTGCAGCTACTATAGTCCGGAGAGATATCGCTAGGCTAAATAAACAACTGAGTTTTGTTTACAGGCTATGTCTGTGCCTGTGCCTGCTGATCCCTCCGCGGATCACAGCGCAGGACGTACTGACGCCCTATAAGCGCAATGCTAACCGCTGAGACCCAGCCACTGGACGTACAGACACAAAAAAGATATCGATCATGTTGTCTCAATATGAAAATGATAGAGAAAGGGCATAACTCCCAAATCGTCGGAGTATTCTTTTAAAGAATGGCACTGAAATAAAGTGAAAGTAATTTGTAATTTTCTTACTTAGCACAACATGTGATGTTTACAATGAGAAAGAGCTCTTCGAAACTGCACTAAGTAACATTATTGTATAAAAACACACCCAATGTTTCTAAAAATGACATGTTTATCATATCAAATTGCTTGTCTATAATCGTTTCAGGAGTGCAACGAGCTAGTAAAATATGTAAGAAGACTGTGTGGCTAGAGAACACCTGTCACATGCTCACCCAGACCACATTTTGAAAACTATTTGCTTTGCATTTCAAATTACTTTTAATCATCTGCTTGAAACCTAACAGGTAACACAACCTCAAGAAAACAAATGGACTGCATTTATATAGTGCTTTTCTGGTCTTATTGACCACTCTAAGAGCTTTCCAACACAATCACCATTCACCCATTCACATTCAGTGGTGGTCAAGAATTCCATTCAAGGTGCCACCTGCTCATCACATTAACATTCAAAGGCACTCAGTACCTTGTTCAAGGACACATGTAGACTGCAGGGGCAAGGGATCGACCCACAGACCTTCCCATTGGTAGACGACTGCTCTACTTCCTGAGCCACAGCCGTCACACATAAAACATGAAAAAAGGAATCAATAAATGTGGGCGCCAAATACATCAAAAAGATAAAAACAAGAAGACAAGATAAAAAGTATGTTAGAAATAATATATATAATATATATATATATATTTTAACAGGCTGCACGGTGGTGTGGTGGTTAACACTGTCGCCTCACAGCAAGAGGGTTGCCGGTTTGATCCCAGGTGTGGGAGCCCTTCTGTGCGGAGTTTGCATGTTCTCCCCGTGTCAGCGTGGGTTCTCTCCGGGCACTCCGGCTTCCTCCCACAGTCCAAAGACATGCAGACTGGGGACTAGGTTAACTGATAACTCTAAATTGTCCATAGGTGTGAATGTGAGTGTGAATAGTTGTTTGTCTCTATGTGTCAGCCCTGCAATAGTCTGGCGACCTGTCCAGGGTGTACCCTGCCTCTCGCCCGATGTCAGCTGGGATAGGCTCCAGCCCCCCCACGACCCTCAAGAGGATTAAGCGGTTAGAAGATGAATGAATGAATATATTTTAACACTCTTCCACTGTCAGTAACAAAAATTCATTTATTCAGTCATTTTCCATAACTGCTTATCCTGTTGGGGGTCGTGGTGGGCTGGAGCCCATCCCAGCTGAAATTGGGCGAGAAGCGGGGAGCACCCTGGACAGGCCGCAGACTTTGCAGGGCTAACATATAAAGACAGACAACCATTCACACCTACAGTCAATTGAGAGTCACCAATTAACCTAACCTGCATGTCTTTGGACTGTGGGAGGAAGCCGGAGTACCCGGAGAAAACCCACGCTGACACTGTCACGTACCAGTTCAAGGAGGACCCATATGTAGACTAACAGGCATGTTGAATTAAAGGCAAGCTTTAATGCAGCTGATAGAAAACATCCGGTACAGGCAGGTGACTAAAAGTCAAAATGCATGCAGAACCAAAACTAATCTGAAAACCAACACCAATAATACGATGAACTCAAATCAAAACCCGACAGAACACCAATGCACAGTAATCAATGCTGGAGTGAACGCAGGAATGAACACAGGATGAGGAACACAGACAAACTGACCGAGAACAAAGGGAAACACACAAGTATATATACACAGAAAACTAATCATAAAAACTGAGACACAGCTGGACTAGGAAGACATGGGCAAAAGGAGGGAAATGGAGATTGGCAACAACAAGGGTGTGGAGGGGAACACTAGGATGGAGCATAAAGACTAATACAGAACAGGTGGGAAGGGCAGACTGGAAGGACTGACGAGGCAGGTGTGACACAAAACAGGAGGGAAAACACACAAAGACAGGAAGTAAAACCAGTCACGACACACGAGGAGAGATAGCTGGTCTGGCATACTTCAATGAATTTGCGATTTATCTCGTCCAAATGATGGACGGACCAATGAACGCCGGGGTTCTAGCGATTAGCCACTCAGCGCCACGCTGATGTCAAGCTGTACGCCGGTGGGTAACTGGTAAGGATAGCAACAATGGCGACCGCTACAGATCCTACAGACCACATTAACGATGCTATCGAGGTATTTCGCCACTACTCGGGTTAATGGAGGACCAAATTAAGGAAGCTGCTAAACTGGATTTAACGGCGATGCAGCTGGGCGTGCACGACGATGGAGACATTTTAAATGGGCAATGCTCGCTTGTTTTCGGCACCCCCGAGGCATGGATACTAATGACGTCAGATTCTGGGTGAGTCGTTGATCTCTACTGATTGGTTAGGGAAAAATCAAATTCCCTCCCCCTTGTAAATCGCCTTCAATGGAAGCCATGTCAGACTGAAGGTTCTGGGAGCTTCAGTCTGACACTCAGGCTAGAGGAGAGAATCTACAAAATAAAACAGGAAGCAGATTAAACGTGAATGAATAACATGAAAGAAGGAACAAAAACAGAAAACTCCAAAACAAAGTCCATAAGACAACAGAATATAAACAAACCCAGGATCATGACAGACACGTGGAGAACACGCAAGCTCCGCACAGAAGGGCTCCCTCACCCTGGGTTCAAACCAGGAACGCTCTTGCTGTGAGGCGACAGTGCTAACCACTGCAACACCGTGCCCAGTAACATAAATGCAACCATGAATTCAAACGTGTTTTTGCTTACTTTAATTACACTAATGAAACCATTAAGTTCAGCCCAGTACTAACTAAAAACGTAATATGTATTCATACAAATGCATCAGTACGGTGTACTATGAAGACAAAATTGTCGAATTGAAAATTAACCAATCCTGCATCTGACTTGATGTAAACCTTTCCTGCTTTAGCATCCAGACAGTAGTCGGAGGGCAAGGGTAAACTTTTTGTTCTGCTTCAGGGCCGAATTTGTGGCTATCTTTGGGGCTAACCCCCTTCACTTTAACTGAAGCTATCTAGCAGGAGCAGGACAACATCTCTACCAGAGGGAGCAGGGAGTTTGTCGATGCCGGGGTGGTACAACAGATCCCCTGTCAAAGCTTCCCCACTCCGTACTAATCGGCTAAGCTATAAGCAGTCCAAGCCTTGCACATTGGTAAAGTTTTTATTTAAGTATCCCTTAAATGCAAATTTATGATGGTGTGAGCTTGCAAGTGAATCAGCACTTAACAACCATGGGGTCTTGGGAGTTGCATTTATTTACTGACAAATAGCCAAGACAGTAGCCAACTTACACTTCACAAAACTACACAATAAGCTCTTCGGTAAAGGAGTTCTGCCATATACGTATGTACATAAAGAGTGACTTGGCCTTTGGATCATACCTCAACGTAGCTTCCACATTGGACCCGGTAAGACTGGTCTGTAAACACATACAAACTTGGAGAGCTGCCTAGTCCAAGATGGCGGCAAAATAACCTTTTGAAGCATTTATTAAGCCATCTATATATGAGCTACGCTACCTGTCAACTTGACCAACCCACCCTTGCCCCCAACCCCTGTGGGGGCTAACTGTGCGTGGAGCACCACAATCCAAATTGGCAGTAAAATGTACCTTGTACCCTTCTTTTTACACAGGCCAAAGACATGCATAAACAAGGAGTATCGTAGGTTCAGCCATAGTATGGTGCCCCTGGAGCAGTTGGGGGGTTCAGTGCTTTGCTCAAGGATAACTCAACATTGGCCAGGAGGCGAACTGGCACCTCTCCAGCTGCCAGTCCACACTTTGTTCATACAGGACTTGAACTGGCACCCCTCCAGCTCCCAAGTCAAGTTTCCATTGACTGAACTGCTGCCGCCCCAAATAGACATCAAAGGACTGAAAAATTGTCCAACATGGTCCAAGGTGTTCTCACAATCATTTATAATGGGACAATGTAGTGTGTGTTCCTGCCACTGCAACAAAAACAGTTGGTTACAGACTAAGGGAGATCTTATTGAGTTTAATTTCAGATACTGAGAATAAAAACATAGAAACAGCTTATGAAACATTTTGGTACTGGACTGAGTGACTGACAGGAGCATGTGGTTGGAAAGACAGTGAAACCAGCTGTACTGATCAATCCAGACAGTCAACATGCTGAATACTTGATGCCCGCTTCTTTAACATCTTTCCTCTGTCTGTCTCCACACATTTCATATCAGTCCAGAAATACTATGATGAAAGAGTCTAGTTAGTCTAGTCTAGAACAAAATATACAGACCAGAGGTCAGTATGTGATTAGCTGATGCAAGGGGGGAAACAGCCAGCCTGTCCGTGGCTTTGTCCAAATCTAAAGCTCAACATATCATATTGAAACAAAAATGTAAAAATAACAATCTGTCTTTGTGCTTTTGTGGCAAAACTATTTTTGTTGACCAAACATGTATCCATCTGACCAGTATCTTGTGTAGCATCTCTGGCTACATCACAGTTTGTCAAATGTGGTTGGTGATTGCAAGCTTCGGTTTTAGTAAGGAGGCATGATGGTACTGAACCTGGCAGCCTCGCTGTGACGATGAGACTTCAGCCCCTAAAATCACAAATTATCAATTTAACAATTCTGTTTATGTTAAGTTAAACAAGCACAATGCAATGAAAAACCTAAAACACATGGTAAAATTTTATTTACTGAGTCCAGAATTTATTTAACCCTTGAAAAACTGAAGTAATTCTTTTTGCAGCAGAAATAAGGCCACACTGCCTGCATGAGCAGCGAGATCATCTTGTATTTTTTTTTTGGCACATGTATTCACAGGTCAGAGCAGCCACACTGCCCATGCGAACAGTATTGTTCAGGCATGGCTCGCCAGCTGCTCAGGTGCGTCACATCTAGAGAGTAGGAGATTCACTGACTTTTGTGTAATGCATGCAGTTTTCAGTAAAAACACACTGTGAAATTTTTCTTTTGACAATCGTATTGGCATCGCACACCTCTCACTACAGTTCCAATGTCTTTATCTTTCACAGACATGAAGACATCTAAATATTTTTGTTTTACTCAACCTTTCCTGTTTCCATTTCAAAAAAGTCCACTGACAACATTACTGTCGACAGAATTGCTTCAGTTTTTAACACATGGCGTTTTATTGTGAAATATTTGCATGACCATGTTGCTGAAAATGTAGTGGTTTGCATAGTATGCCACTCCATAAAAGAGTGGTGTCCTGGCTTTTATTTGTGGAAATACAGTAGTTATAGCAGCAGGCAGCTCTACAGCAGCACTATAGCACCAATGCTGTCTGTGTTAACAGCGCAAGCATGCAAGGCGCAGCAATGTAGCCGTCAAGCACTGCTCATGTAGGCAGTGTGGCTTGGGCATAATGGCCACAGGAGATCCTTGTTCACATAATCCTATATTTATCTATCTAAAATTGCAGAAAGCTAAGGCCTCTGTCTTTTGTGTCATCATATTGTACACTCATATTGACATCATTCTTCTATGTCACGCAAAAGCACACACAAAAACGCATGTTGCTGCCAGAGGAATGAATGACAAACCTTTCACACCTCGTTACTTTGCTCATAAAAAAAAGATCATATCTCAAAATATACATAATGTATATAGATTAAATAACTTATGGAGGGTTAAGAAATATTTTGTTAATGTTTCTACATTGTTTTCTACATTTCCATAAATATGTTTGTGTTTATTTAGTAAAATGTGTCCATATTTTGTATTATTCAATTTGTATGTTATTACAATTATTTTATCAATTATTATGGATAACTGTTTTGGTTGTACAGATTTTAAGAATATGAAGCATTCGCAGATACTCCAAGAAATGACATCACAGTAAACAAAAATACCAGGCCCTGGCGGACCACTTCTATTATGAGTTCAAATGGTTAAATTAACACAACTGACAACTGACCTTCAGGATGGTCTTGATTTATCACCTGATCTTGAGGTCATGTCTTGAAGATGCTCCCAGTGTCAAATTCTAGTTTCATAACCTTTAATATTTTAGTTTCGTGCTGCATATTCCTAAATGAATTTGTGTTTAATTAAACGAACACACACCAAAGCAGGCCAGGTCATATCCCTGCATAGAAAAACTGTGCACGTCGTTAGCAGACAGCGAAGAGGAACAAGGTTTTAATATGGATTTTTCAACCTGAAATAAACACCTGCAAACAGACTCTTTCAAACAGCCCAGAAACATTGGATACCTCTACAGGCAGCCGAAGTGATGAGAGCTCTTTAGAAATCCTCCCATTTAAGGTCAATGTCATCCTTGTGCTTTACAGCTGAAATACCAAAAATCTGTGGTGGTATTTTCTCTGAATGCCAGCTCCAGCTGCTAACAAGCACAATAAACTCCCCAGCAAACAAGTGCATGAAAATACCTTGCATTGTGCATCATACCATATTGGAAATAATAATAATAAAAAAAACCTACAAAGAGAAAAAAAGTGTATCAGGCTTTTGTGGGAGAGAAAGGGGGAGAGACTGCGGGGTGTCTGAGCGCTTCAGCCGTCTGTGTTTGTCGTGCTGCTGTGGATAGAAGAGGAAATGTCATTCCTGTGGCCTTTTCCATCCAGACCAAACACACTCAGACATATACACACACCACATGTGCCTGTCTTCAAACCTATCTATTGACAAGAGAATAGTTTGTGTGCATGTTTGTGTGCTCGGTGACAGTGTTTGCAGGCTGGACTACAGTGTACATGTGTGGGTGTTGGAGAGAGAAGCTGCTCGGCAGGTGAGTGAATGTATGAAATGATGATATGTTTTTTCATCTTTACGTCTCATCTTTTCTTTATTCCTGTTCCAATGACAACACTCATGCAGACACACGGACATTTTGGATGTGAGATTCAGAATGAATAGAATGGCAGAATAAAAGCCAGTTCAAGTATTAAACATTATTGATAATACATGCTTTTGATCTTGTTCCCCACAGTTAAAATGATGGCTCTGTGTGAACTGGTTTGTGTCATTGTTAGTTTTCATTTATTATATCTGATGTCTCTGTGATGTAGTCACTGTTCATTAAAGGCTTGTATGAGATCTGATCTCATCCTTCACATGAAATAAACTCGTTGAGATAACTACTGGTTAACACGAACCTATGTCATTTCAGTTTTCAGATGATGTTCTTTATGCAGTTTTATAAAGCATTATATTAATTACATTTCAGCCAGTGCTTGTTATGGTTTTTTTTTTTTTCAAAAGACAGACTCAGTTAAGAATATCAACATTGAAGCATTCTAGGATATCTAGACGTTTAGTCTGTAGTTAGTCGTTTAGTCAAACTGCCAAGGGTTCCACCAAGCTAACGGTTAGCCATCGGTCAATATCAAGCCACTGATCAGTGTCTGTCCCTCTAGTTTTTGCGGTGTTTCCTGCACTGTTGGCACTAGTCAGGCCTTGTCAGTGTCAGAGCCAGCGATGTTCATCACTGAGAGAAATCACTCTGATTGGCAGTTCAGCTCAGCGCACAAGAGGAGAAATGGAGGTGCGGAAAGCAAACAAACACCTGATGTCAAGAATGCATGACAAAACAAACATGTTACATTAGGTAGGATCTTTTATTAGCCATTGAGCTCTTCAGCAGTTCAGTTTCTGATTGAAAGTGTAATCGTTCACGAGCACGTGGTAAATGTTATTTGTTCTTTGAACATCCGGTTGTGTTGTTAAAGTGCTAACTGGCTAGCATCTTGAATCCGCGCTGTCGGTTTTCCGGTAACCCTTTTTCAAAGAAGAATACAGACTACTGCCCTCTTTTGGAATGGAGAATTATTTCCTCTCACACAGGCTCAGAACGTATGTGCTAGATGGCTGTTGACTGTAGTCTTTGTGACGTTTTCAAGCACAGCTTGTGGACTGAGACACAAGCTACGTTAGGTGGCGCAAACAATTGGCCATTGTTGCCACTAGTTCTTTGATGTCAGTTTGCTGTGTCTGGGCCTTACAAACCCTGTACTTCCCACACTGACACTGAATAAGCTATCGCAGCCTGATTAACACCCATATCTTTCAAACTCTACACACTTCCTGTTTATAAGAAGCAGGGATGCACAATATTGGATTTATAATATGATACATAACAATTTATTTTACGGATAACCGGTACCGATATTGTTATTTCCACTTTTTTCTCCACCTAATTTTAGTGATCATCAAGTCTCTTCTGTAATAGAATTAACATTATATTATGCATGCATACTCTTATCGTAATGGCCCAGCAGCAGATGAGACATGAAATACAATGCTTTTCAATGTATGTAATATTCAGTCATTGTGCAAATTAAAAAAAAAAAGCATGTTGGCCGATTCTCATAGTTCATTTTACAGCCAATATAGGCCGATACCGATAACGTGCCTAATAAGAACATTTGCTGCTGGTACTTTCAGGTTCAGGTTGTTCACCTTACCCATACCTGGCATCACAGTCCAATTCCCAAAAGTGCATTACTTAGTCTAGAACTTTTTTTTAATTCCAAGGGGCGCTTTCAACAGCCATAGATCAAAATGCCTCTGGACGCAATTGAATAGACTCAAAACAAATCAGAGCAACAAAACAACTTACATATAGCCCTGAGGGACAGTCAAATATGAACAGACTCCAGTGTGCAGAGATGAACTGTGATGGCATAGCATCAATATGTCTGTGAGCAAGTGTTCTGGTCTTTGCCATCACAATTTGAAAAAGTATTTAAAAGATGCAGTATGCTATTCTCAAGAAGGATAGTTGATTGTTGAGTCTCATTCCCAGGTCATCAAATAGCAGCGCTTTGGGTTGGTGGTTCAGTCAGTCCGACTATGAAGCCAAGGTCATTGGTATTTGACAACCTGGGAATGAGACTGAACAAACAACTATCCCTCTTGAGGTTCATACTGTACCTTTAAACAAAAAGTCCCACATTAGCTGCAGCTCCCTTTGGTCGAATGGCTCGACCCGAGCCAAAACGGCTGAAAATCTGTCTGAACAGGAGGGGGACCAGACATATAGCCAGAGCAAATAAAACATGAGCTTGCAGATTGGTCGGGTTCTCAGCTAACCTTACCCATCACCTGTGTAAATCAAGGAGGCAAGGCAGTCCACACAGGAGAACTACAGCTGTGTCCTATTTTCATGTTTGTCATTCTTCAAACACAAATCTAAGCTGTTTGGTATGACTGGCAGCATGAAGTGATATGAATGCCATCAGTGCTTGTTTAAATGTTATTGGATGTAAATATTTGGTGTCGAGCCAGTGTGAGGCAACTGTGGGGACTAGCTAATGATGGGCGTGCAAGTGTGTGTGTGTTTGTGTGTGTTGGGCAGCTACATTAGCCTTTGTATTTATACAGTTGTGTGTGTGTGACCTTCTGTCTGTGTTGGGACATCAAATCCCCACAGCTGAAATAAAGATAAATGTGCACGGCTCCAATGATGTGAGAGATTATTTTTAGATTCATGATTTTGTGACAACATTAATTTTCTTTTTCTTTTTTTTTTCTTTTTTTTTAACAGTTTTGAATGTGGCTCCCAAAGGTGTAGCAGAACTGTTGGTGTGTGTATGTACTACGTGTGTGGAGGATCATAAGGAGCTGGCGCAGGTTACCTCCACTGTTTCTGACTCCAGTGTTTGCCAAATATGGATTGTGCGAAAGGTCGCTATTAGCATAAGGCTCCCTGTGAAAGTCCTCCGCTCTCCCCCAGCATGCCAACTGGCTGTTTGTGCTCTCTGATTGAAGAAGTGTCAGACGCAGCACTGCTATTTGCACTGACTACTGCTTTACTACAACACCAAGAGTTATTGTAGTCAGCATGTGGACAGAGCAGAACTTTGAGTTAGTCATTTTCCTGGCTGGCAGCAGGTGTGGGCTGGTACTGTTGATCTGTTCCATCTGTCACTCTCCCTCTCTTCATTATATACGTTGACATATTCTGAACTATATTCATATTGTATTATATAATACTGAACTTTATATTATACTATATTATACCCATACAATACTGACTTTATATTTGATTCTATTCTATATTCGCCACCTCAGAATCATAAGGCTCTATCTGCAATCTGAGTGGTTTTAAGATATTAAGTTTTGCATCCAAATAGCAAAATGATATGTGGAAAAAGTTTATTTGATACAATTGAAAATTGCAGACACTCCAAAGTAATTCTAAATGTAAAATATCAAAATCCTGTCAATTTGGTAAATGGGGTTTTAGGGACGCATCAAACGTTGATCGAACCTTCTAATCCTAAGAACTCACTCTCTGTTTGGAATTATAAGGTTTTATCTTGCAAAACATGAAAAGAAGCTATGATTTTCGAGGAATACAGTTTACTTATAATTTGTTTTAAAACATCAATCAATCAATCAATCAATTTTATTTATAAAGCCCAATATCACAAATCACAATTTGCCTCACAGGGCTTTACAGCATACGACATCCCTCTGTCCTTATGACCCTCGCAGCGGATAAGGAAAAACTCCCCAAAAAAACCCCTTTAACGGGGAAAAAAAACGGTAGAAACCTCAGGAAGAGCAACTGAGGAGGGATCCCTCTTCCA
>NC_065509.1:6782753-6782911 GCF_006386435.1 Epinephelus moara | reverse complement strand
AGTCCGTTCCGAAATCATCATGATGCCCTGTGGTTAAGGTCTGGTTAGGTTTAGGCACAAAAACCACTTGGTTAGGGTCAGGAAAAGATCATGGTGTGGGTTAAAATGAAAAAGAAAGTGACAAACACATAAGCCGTGAGCCTGCTCCACCTCAAGCC
>NC_065509.1:6760424-6782651 GCF_006386435.1 Epinephelus moara | reverse complement strand
CCGGTCGCGGCGCACCATACGCCCGCCGCGAGCCGTTCAGCACCGCGGACAGTCGGACTAATGGGATGTCGAACCAATGGGCTGTAGAACCAATGACATGGACCCCAGCTTGTCCACTGTGCAGAGCAAGACTAGCTAACCAGTGAAGAATGGAGGGTAGGGCTTTGATTTATATCAGCACTGACACATGACAAAGAAGTGTAACCTGAGTGGTTGTCTTGTGTGCTTTGTCAGTGATGATTGGGCCACGGATAGAATCTTACAGAACCAAGTAAGAGTTTGATTTTGGAGAGAACCTTTTCATTTTCTGAATAAAAAGTCCAAATTTATGAACATAAAGTTGCCGACTCTATGCCAGCGTTACGCTGATTGTAACCTGTGGATGCTCTTGCCTCATTGTGAGTAAACTATTGTATGTCAGTTTTGTGCCGTCCTTTTGCGGCCATGCAGAAAAAAAACACATACATACACGGCACATGCATTCTGTTGGTTCCAAAAAAAAAAAAAAAAAAAAAAAAAAAATGAAAGAGGTCAGGATAATGTGCCCAGAAAAGACACACACAAATAAGGCTAGTAAGGCTAATCAGCTTCATACTGTATTTACCGTAAAAATTTGAGTGGCTGAACTGACTTCATAAAATGGGCATCAAGATGCTGCCAATGTGGATGGCTTACATAGAAAACAGTAAGTGTTGGTGTTGTAAAGTGCCTCAACCCCACCAACTCTACATCAACTATAAAGCAGCATGTCAAGAGCAGCAGCAACTTAACTCCTCTGTCAGTGTCAACACGGGATGTACTCAGGCACAGTATTGAGTGTAGCTCACTTATGCTTTTGCAGCCCAACACACAAGCACTGAAATTATGTGCCTGAAATGGAGGAAAATAAACCTGAAGCCTTCAAAGATGCTTCCGATTTTGGTTATGAGTGTAAAGCAAAAACACAACCTATTACACCCATGTCGACAGCTGTGTTGATTAGATGAGTATCTGTTGCATCAGGTGCTGCTGAGGCTGTTAAAAAGTGGCTGAAACACCTCCTGAGCAGACAAGCCTTTACAGCTAACATGGCTGTGACTCCATCATGCTGATTAAGACCCAAATTTAGGGACGGCAACTGAAAGTTAGACACTAAAATTTGATGGTGTGGTAAATATCAGGCTGTTTGCTTTTACCCTCTAGTTTGAGGGCATTAGCAGTAAACATTATTGGCAGAGCAAACAGTTGTTGACACACAGCAGTGATCGTAAAGCTGCTGGTGAGGGACTGAAAAGGTAGAAAATAATGAGCTGTGTGTTGTATGCATAGCTTGCTGGCAATATTATGTGTATTAATTATTGTCCACAAATCCTATTAAAGATCCAAACCAACAATGTCTGACTCTGTCTCTCATTATTTGTCCCAACTGCTCTTTCTGTCTTTAGTTCATTGGTTCCTACTGCTTTTGAAGAGTCAGTAAAGACTAACTACTCTATTCACTGAAGATTTTAACAAATGTTGCTCAAACAGGATGAAATAATGCATTTGTTGGGGACTCTTTTCAGCGGTGGATTAATCCACATTTGGTGAGTACTTGTGGCAGCAAGATGGTGTTTTCGGGATTGAGTCAGAAGCAACTACAGTGTGTGTGTCCATGGTAATGAAGGAACGTGTCACTCACTGCAACAGTATGGCTCACTGAGGTGCTTTTAACAACAATGTAGCTTTATGGCACAGAGAAAGAAGATATATTCACACACATCCCAAACTGTCAAATTCCCCTGTTCATCAGTGATGTGTATGTCTAAATATGATGTGCTAGGAACCCTCCCCTCATCTGTTTTGGATATTTAGGGACAGCGTGTCCATTTACACATGCATTTGTCTTTTCAAAATACACCTCTGTTCCTGTCACAGAAAATGTATAGTTTCTGAATGTTGGATACAGTCTTTCAATACAAACTTACAATGTTGGTAAAACACTTAATTTTCTTAGGTTCATTTCCTTAGGTTAAGGGCAACAAAAGCACATGATTAGGTTTAGAAATAATAAACATAATGGACCCATCCACCTCCCCTCCTACCCTCCCTATACGCACTTTCTTTCCCTCTATATCATGGCAGTTGCCGGTGGCGTTACAAACTGCTGCCACCCAGGGGCATGTCATGCCACTGTGAAGGGTGCCTCTATGCATCTGTGTCTGATGCTGACATCACTGTTAAAGTGGAGGTATTTGATGAGCTAGGAGTGAGAAAGGGCTGATTTATCAGGCTTTGATCCACAAAATACTTAGTAGTATTTTTTAGTGGATACCTTCATTGTTGGTTTGGGTATCTTAATGGGAGTTACCACTTAACTTTACTTAAATTATTTAAGTATGATAAAGTTTCAGGTCACCACTTAGATCCCTCAGCCAAAAGACAAAATAAGTCATATTGA
The DNA here is from genome assembly GCF_006386435.1 of Epinephelus moara. Taxonomy (NCBI): domain Eukaryota; kingdom Metazoa; phylum Chordata; class Actinopteri; order Perciformes; family Serranidae; genus Epinephelus; species Epinephelus moara. The sequence goes on along the minus strand of NC_065509.1, from coordinate 6,780,232 downwards.
TCTCAGTGCCTGTATTTCAGGTGAAGATGTGACACATACAGCAAACACAGTTAGCACATAATGGTAAATGGCTGCATTTATCCAGTGCCCCTATCTTTGCCACTCATTCACCTATTCCTACACACACACTCACACCAATGCCTACCATGCAAGATGCTGGCCTGACCATCTGGAGCAATTTGGTATCAGTGTCCTGCCCTTTGACATGTGGACAGGACAAGCTGTGGATAGAATCAGATAAAACCTGAGCAGTGCTCCGTGATTAGCTGCTCTGCTGCTTCTCTCCGCATTGCATACACAGGGCATGTCAGGGAGGAATGCACTGCTAATGGGAGGAGACATGTTAACACATGATGATTATGTTTTCTGCTGGATATACAAAAGTCACACAAGGTGTTTTATTGCCCTGTGCCCTAATTGACCCCAGACAGGAGAAAGACAGTCGGCCTGTCTCCAAGGAGATCATGTGAAGTGATTCAAATGACTTCACTTATAAAGGGGTCCCCCTCTCTTTTACACCCCGACGTAACATTTTAATTACCAGCTCTACTTTGAAAAACAATGCACCCTTTGATGACCGCATCCTGCCACTTACATGTAACTCCAAAGAGACACAAATGTTCTATTGTAACAGGACTGAAATGTATGTGTCAGATCCTTGTGCCTTTTTATTACCGTTTAACATGTCCTGATTTGTATGTGCACATGACCATGTGTTATATGAATGGTACTTTGCTTCAACTCTGTTAAGAACAAAGTTTTGATATGTGGCAGAATTAAATATTAATTTCAACTCTCTAACATATAGCCATATTGCCATCTTGTGGCGGAGTTAAGAAGAATTACCGTAAGGAAGTCCACTTTATATATATATTCAGTGAAGATATAATTAGGTATTATTAATCAACTTGTTGCATGACTATGTGTTCCTCCATTCTGTTTCTCATTATACATTGTCATTGAATTAGTCAGAGTGTGTGTATTTAACGTAGGCTAGCTGTTATCACGGCATAATAAGTGTATTTTGATTTAATGTTAATGTGTATATTTAATTGGATGCTAAGAAACAATGTGGACCAAAGTGGGAAGAGTAAGCGACCTTGTATCAGGAAAGAATTAAAGTTTCCCCTGATTATATCTCAATAGGGATATATTCCTTATCACGAGGAAAAACCCCCTTCTTATCAGGCTCGCCGCCCACTTTTTGACTCCGTGAAATACCCGGGCGCCGCTTGCTCTCATATTCTTCTCTGCTTCTCTTCTCTCAAACCCTTGTCTTATCTCTTACTTCCTCTTGTCTACTTTCTTCTGTTAATTTCTCTTGCTCTTAGCTTCTTCTCTTAATTTTTCATCTTGTCTTGTTTTACGTGCTCTTAACTTTTAACTCTTGCTTCAATTTTTTTCTCGTTTTTGTCTGCCGTATTTGTTCACATTTTACCTTTTTGGTAGTGCGTAATTTCCGTTATTACGTTTTTAACCTTTTGTGCTCACGAGCAAAGTTATTTTGAACTTTGAAATTTTATCGATCCAGTTTTCTTTCATCTCCAGTGTTTTCAACATTTTTACGCGTAGTAGTAACTTTGACAGCAATATCGAACGGCCAGCGATATTGTTGTCACATTATTATAAACAAGTAACCAGAATGAAGCAGACCAGCACCTGTCGACCACCTCTTCGCTCCAGATTCCTTGGAACCGGCTGCCTGCCACTTGCCACAGTGGTCCTCCATCCAGCCAACAGGCCTTCTCCACCGTGGGCCAACCAGCTGGGTACCCACAGGACATCGCGAATTCAACCGCTCTCCCGGCTGTGAAACAGCCGTGCTATTCTGCTGGAAAACCCAGGAGCAGCTGAGCGACAGTCCAGGGACCCTGAAAAAGCTCCACCGGTGACCCCCGCTGTTGAAAGTAGGCCAAAAACTTCCATAATCTGAGTTAACTGCTGTGCGGTGAAGAGAGAGGTTGAACAGGAGGCTTAGTTAATTATCCCGATTTTAATTTAGGTTTCATTAGGTACAAGTGAATGGTTTTGCGCATTCCTGCGGTCCCCATTGATAACATAGGCTGTTTTAATATAGGCTACTCTCCCACTATCGCCAAACTAAGCAAATCAATCAATCAAATCAAATGAGTGTTACTTCTCATTTCATTCATATATATACTGTTAANTCTAGTCTTAAATGTGGAGACAGTGTCTGCCTCCCGGACCGTAACAGGAAGATGATTCCACAGGCTAAGCAAATCAATCAATCAAATCAAATGAGTGTTACTTCTCATTTCATTCATATATATACTGTTAATTTTGTGTTGTGTCATATAATCATCATTTGCTATTCATTTACTCAGTGTTACCCATTTAGTTAAATAAATCTTCATTTATTGCCAAGTCGTTGTTTGTGATGTATATCTTGTGTACAGGAGCTGAGATCACTGTCTAGAGAATTCATAACCCAGATATTGAGATTGATTCATTATTGATAAGCGTGCTGACAAATTAATAAGTAATTTACAGAGTTATTAATTTGATTAGTCGCTTCCCTCGTTAGGAGGTGGTGCACCAAATTCATTATTACAAGTGCAAATATTCTAAAAGAGGTATTTCCCCTACAAGAGAAACTGATGTAGTATAAAGAGCAAGAAAATCAAGGGTGGGAGGGGAGTTGGATGGGTCAAACAAAATAGGACTTTCACTCTGGAGACCGCAGTTCATGTCCCATGGGACACCAAAGGTCAGTGTTGTTTTAATATAACTTTAGGCCATTTATGTACTGTCAATGGGCACTGACGTCACTCATGTGCCATATTTATGTCACATTAGGTTCCGTAAGGAACTGGTTGGCTTATTTTACGCAAAGACAAGATTGTTTTTCTGTGGTATCGCAGATAATCATTTGTTGTTTGTATATTTACACTTATTATTTACATATTTACATTGGTTACAGTGGATACTCCCTGCAGAGAGAATTATTAGTCCTTGGGTGTTATGTTGCAGTACCTAAGAATCCAGCAGAGGGCGAACTGAGACTGTTAGAGTTGCTAAGGTCAATGTTATGCATGCAGAAGAAGTAGAATGCTGAAGGCACGAAGCCGGAGATATATATATGTGTTATGCTGCAAGACTGGTTCAGTAAAGACCTTTGAAACAAGTTCCCTCGTGGACAATGGATTATTTATGAAGATGCAACATCTTTTTGGCGACGAGGACTAGTCTGGGGGAGGACAGCCGTCGGAAGGATTTTAAAAGAAAATCACGAGGGAGTCGGTACAGGTTCGGCTAGCTAACGAGTGACTGCAGTTAGCTTCCGGCTAAGAAGAGAGGTATGGCTACAATTGGCACGCTAGCAGCGTTTGATCCCAAGAATCAGACCTGGGATGAGTATACTGAAATACTCGAGCAGTTTTTCGCGGCCAGTCAAATTGACAATGCAGACATGCAAAAAGCTATACTGATAAGTGTCGTAGGAGCATCGACCTACAGCCTGATGCGCAACCTTTTCAGCCCGGACAAGCCTAAAGATAAATCCTTCCAAGAGCTTGTACTCCTGATGAAAAATCACTTTGATCCAAAGCCCAGTGAAATTGTGCAAAGGTACAAATTTGACTCTCACAACCGCAAGCCCAACGAAACAGTCTTGGAATATGTGGCCGAGCTGCGCCGTTTAGCGCAAGATTGTAACTACGGCAATACCCTGCAACAGATGTTAAGAGACAGGATTGTTTGTGGGATTAATGATGACAGAATCCAGAGGCGTCTCCTGCCAGAAACAGACCTCACTTTTGAAAAGGCCCTGTCAATCGCTGTATCACATGAGACGGCAAATAAAAATGCACAGGACCTGCAGACTGGTGCGTCGGCAAAATGTTTCAGCATAAACAATGAACAGCAGGAGGCTCGCACCTTTAAAGGGGACAGCAGAGAGTGCTACCGGTGCAAAGGGACCAGGCACACTGCAGCAGACTGTAAGTACAAACAAGAGAAATGTCATGCTTGTGGTAAAGTTGGACATATAGCAAGAGCTTGTAGAAGCAAAGCTAAACTGAACCAGAAAAAACATGGACTTGCAAATGAAAAGAAAGACAAAAAGCGGAGTTCATGCTACCATTCTCACAAAGTACTCGAGACAGAAGATGAAAGTAAAACTGATGACTCCTTCACATTGAACTGCATCAAGTGTAGACAAAAGCATCAGAGCAAACTGTACAAATTAGGGCGACAGAGCGCAGTGCACCTGAGAAAAGTAGACCCCTACACTGTGGATATGAAACTCAATGAGAAAGATGTAACCTTTGAAATTGACACTGGATGTTGCCTAACAGTCATGAATGAAGAGACATTTAAAGAGACATGGAGACACACCAAACTACCTAGTCTGAGGCCCATCAAAATTAATCCTGTTAAGGTGATTGGTGCCACACTTGTCAGAGTCAGATATCAGCAGCAGAGAAAGAAACTGCCCCTTGTCGTGGCCAAAGGGGACGGCCCCAGTTTGCTAGGGCGAGGCTGGCTAGAGGACATATATCTGGACTGGAGAGAAATCAAAAACAGACGCAAAGCTGGAAAGGTGCACAAGATCAAGACAACAGAAAACACACTACAGCAAGTGTTAAACAAGCACGAGGACGTGTTCAAAGAGGAGTTGAGCACCCTGAAAGGCACCAAAGCTACCATTCATGTAAAACAGGGTGCCACCCCACGCTTCTTCCGCCCACGGTCTGTTCCTTTTGCCATGCGAGCAAAAGTAGATGAGGAAATAGACCGACATCATCTAGCCAGTGAAATACGCTGAATGGGTGGCGCCTGTTGTGCCAATCCGGAAGCCTATAGGGACTGTAAGACTGTGCGGAGACTACAAGCTTACTGTAAATACAGTGGCTTCCCTGGAACAGTATCCAATACCCAAAGTGGAGGACCTGTTCGCAGCGCTCTCTGGAGGAAAGCAGTTCTCCAAACTAGATATGAGTCACGCTTACCAACAAATACTCCTGGATGAGGAATCCAAAAAGTATGTGACAGTGAACACGCACCGAGGTCTATTCACGTACAACAGACTGCCTTTTGGAGTGGCGTCTGCGCCAGCCATATCCCAGAGGACAATGGAAGGCCTTTTGAAAAGGATACCTCTGGTGGCTGTTTATTTAGATGACATTTTGGTGAGCGGGGAGGACGAGGCAGACCACCTGAAGAACTTAGCCGAGGTGTTGAGCAGGTTGGAAGAGGCTGGTCTGCGGCTGAAAAGAACTAAGTGCGCCTTCATGCAAAAAGAAGTGGAGTACTTGGGGCACAGAGTGGATGCACAGGGGCTCCACCCTGTGGAGAAGAAAGTTAAAGCCATCATGGATGCTCCTACTCCCACAAATGTCACAGAACTCAAAGCATACTTGGGTTTGTTAAACTATTACAACAAATTCCTCCCCAACCTGGCAACCCTGTTGGCCCCCCTACATGAACTTTTGAGACAGAATGTAAACTGGACATGGCAAAAGAAACAAGAGGAAGCGTTTCAAAAATCCAAGACGCTGCTGAACTCAGCTGATGTGTTAATTCACTACTCTGCCGACCGAGAGTTACTTCTCTCATGCGATGCGTCACCATACGGTGTGGGAGCCGTACTGTCACACAGGATGGACGATGGCAGTGAAAAACCGCTGGGGTTCATGTCACGCACACTCTCACCTGCTGAAAAGAGGTACTCTCAGCTTGACAAAGAAGGCTTAGCTGTAATGTTTGGTATCAAGAGATTCCACAAATACTTGTACGGCCGAGTTTTCACTATTTACACAGACCATAAGCCGCTGATTTCTCTTTTCAACATGAAGAAGTCTATATCTCAGATGGGCTCACCGAGAGTGCAAAGATGGGCTGTGACATTGAGCGCTTATGAGTACAACATCGTGTACAAGCCAGGCAAACACCATGCAAATGTGGATGCGCTCAGCAGATTGCCTGTGCCGGAAACAGTGCCTGAAAAGGAGATGACCGAACAAGTCTTGATGATGGATGTACTGGACGACACACTAGTTGACACCACGCAAATCAAACGCTGGACAGCTAAGGATGTCATCTTGTCCCAAGTCCATGAGTACACCTTAAAAGGCTGGCCTGCACAAACAGAGGCTCGCTTCAAGCCATATCAACAAAGAAAAATGGAACTGAGTGTGAGGGATGGATGTGTGCTCTGGGGAGCCAGAGTAGTCATCCCCACCAAAGGCAAAATACTGAAGCTTCTGCACCAGACTCATATGGGCATGTCAAAGATGAAAGGCCTGGCAAGGTCATATGTATGGTGGCCAGGTATGGATGAGAACATTGAAAGGGAAGCGCAGTCGTGTGAAGAATGTCAAAAACACCACAAGTCACCACCCACTGCACCATTACACCCATGGGAATGGCCAGAGTCGCCGTGGTCCAGGATCCACATGGACTATGCAGGGCCTTTCCTTGGTGAGATGTTTCTGCTCATTGTGGATGCTCATTCCAAGTGGATGGACATTTACCCGGTGAAATTACCTACATCACAAACCACCATCGAGAAACTGCGACAGAGTTTCAGTGTGTTTGGTCTGCCGAAGATGTTGGTATCAGACAACGGAACATGTTTCACAAGTGCTGAATTTGAGGCATTTATGAAACAAAATGGCATTGATCATGTAAGGTCAGCACCTTTCCACCCTTCCTCCAACGGTCTGGCAGAGAGGGCGGTGCAGACTTTCAAGGAGGGGATGAAGAAGGTAAAAGGTGACACATTGCAAACCAGACTGTCCAGATTTCTGTTCAGTTATCGAATCACACCGCATGCAACAACAGGCTTGTCACCTGCAGAACTGATGATGTCACGGAGACTCCGATCAGCTTTTGACCTGCTCATGCCTGATGTGAAAACAAGAGTGCAGCAAAAACAACTGAAACAGAAAGAGAATCATGACACAAAGAAAAGACTGAGAAGATTCGTACCAGGGGACAGTGTGTTCATCAGAAACTACTCCTACAGTCCAAAGTGGATCCCAGCTGTTATTGCGAGCTCATTAGGTCCAGTGTCGTACACCGTCACCATCAGAAGTGGTCAAACCATAAAGCGGCATGTGTATCAGGTTAGAGCCAGACTGACAGACACTGTTCCCAGTGAACCTGACACAGAGCTGGAGCTGCTGCCTGACACGGAAGCAGGCTCCGAGGGCTGCTTGCCTTCAGTGATGGACACAACACCGCAACCTCCGTCATGTGAGCCACAGGAGTCACAGCCTGCTCCACGCACTCAGGCTCAACCAGACTGACTAGTTGCACCAGTGGTGCGACGTTCCCAGAGAGAGAGACGGTCACCTGTGCGTCTCAAGGACTTTGTTAGATAGAGTGAGATCTTTCCAGGAATAGAGCAACAGTGCGCTCTGGATCTCACTGAAAGGATGTACCTCAGGAAAGGACAGTTTTTAAAAAAAAAAAATTATAATTGTTCTACTGTCCTATTTTAATGTATGTGTATTATTCAGCATATATATACATATATATATATATAACATTTTTGTTTAGAACAAGTTGTTAACTTACGGGGGAGGAGATGTTGTATCGCAGATAATCATTTGTTGTTTGTATATTTACACTTATTTACATATCTACATATTTACATTGGTTACAGTTGATACTCCCTGCAGAGAGAATTATTAGTCCTTGGGTGTTATGTTGCAGTACCTAAGAGTCCAGCAGAGGGTGAACTGAGACTGTTAGAGTTGCTAAGGTCAATGTTATGCATGCAGAAGAAGTAGAATGCTGAAGGCACGAAGCCAGAGATATATATATGTGTTATGCTGCAAGATTGGTTCAGTAAAGACCTTTGAAACAAGTTCCCTCATGGACAATGGATTATTTATGAAGATGCAACATTTTCAAACCTAACCAAGTATTTTTTTTAATGTGTCAGCCTAACCACAACAATTTCACAACATTAACCATGTGTTATAATGTGTTTCAGCTGTGCAGCACATAGATATGTAAAGAGTGTTATGTGCATTGCTATGAGACACCAAGGGGCTTGACAAAGCATTGGCATTGTACAGCCTGGGATTGACAACAGGTTGGTATATACCCGGAAAAAAAAACCAATTATTAGAAAAATGAAGCAATTAGGCTATTATTAATGAACACAATATGATAATTGTAATGCAAACAAGTGGTACAGTTGTTAGCATCGTCGCCTCCACCTGCTGCACTCTTGTCTTATTCTATCACTTAATCTCCTCTTATTCCCATGTTAAATGCATCCTAATGTAGAGTTTAACCACGAACAAAGATAGTTTTGTAATCATGATCACTATGTTATTATTTCTTTTCTAAGCTTAGTGATCTGATAGAATCCTGAGCTGATGAGCTCTCCTCCCCTCACAGGATGCTTCTTGGACTGGACTCTATAATGAACACAGTAAACCAGGCACTAAATACACACAGACTGTGAGTCAGTAAAAATGCAGCACACATTTGCTCAATGCCATTTTCTTAGTAAATAGGTAGGTGTTGGCTCTGTGTTCAATATTATCTTCCATTTCTTCTTCCATGTCTTCTCACATGTCTTCTACACCTTTAAATTAACCCAATTGCCTGTATTTCTTTTCTAACATGGCTTAACGAATTCCATTTCTTCATGCATAAGAAGTGATAATTACACATCAACATTCATTGCAGCTTGCCATATGTTTGTGTGATGAAGGTGTCGGGGGATTTGTTCTGTAGGGAAAATGTCATTTTCTTTACCATTTCTGACTTGTACTGCGGTCAAATTAGCAGTGTGAGTTGAATTACACAGTCAGAATGTAAAAGAAGGGTTTACCAAACTGAGTTTGGATGAAAGTCCCAGCCTTTGGTTTTGGCCTCAAGGTCATGATAACTTTTTTGAAACAGAAGTTTTACCCAAGTTAACAACTCTTTACACTGGGGTTGGACACAAAAGCATAACTCAGACCAGACAGGTGAAGTGAAATGTTTAGCTTTATTCGTAGTAAGAAAACAGGGGGGGATCAATACCAGGCAGGCTTGGTAGAGACAATAAACCAGCAAGAGAGCAGGGAAGCTGGGGTCCAAACAGGTAGGCACCAGACAGGCAGACAAAAATGGTAAAACACATGGAGACATGCACAGAGCACCCTGTCAGCACTTCATTCATTTTGTCCGTATTTGTAAAAGCTTAAGGTTAGGTTTTAAACAAATCAATAATATAGTGAAATGAATTCTCTGTCCACATGTCACAATGTATTTAATGGCTTCACAGACCACCAATGTATACAACACTTCCTCAATTAAAAGGTCCATTATTATGACCTTCTCCATCATCGCCTCGTTTGTTGTTGTGAAAAACTTTTGAGTCTGCCCTCTGGTGCCATTTATTGGCTGTATGTATGACAACGTATGGATGAATGGAAGTATAAGGACATGAACATTTACAACATTTGGAACGGATGCATCTATTTTCATATGTAAAGGGAGTTTAGATGAGCCGTTACAGTGATCACATCTGTCAAGTTCAAACTGATCACTATGAGCAGATGATTATTGTAATTACCAGTGCTGGTACCCAACCTCACAACACCCTGGTGCCAGACACCACAGAGCACATCCCAGAGGTCCTGTATCCATGCTTTGACAGGTCAGAACCAAGTCTGATCCAAGGAGGATCACATGTATATAAATAGTTTATCATATAGTAAGTACTGTAAACACATGTATATAATATTGCTGTTTTTTAAACTATATTATTTAGTACACTATAATTTCTTATTGTTTATCTAGCATGTGAAGTGGCCAGTGCATAACATTTATTCCTATATAATGTATAAGCAGCAGTATTTAGGCTACTCTAAAATAGAGTCCTACACTGGTCTGATTTTCCCGAGGTGACACTGCAGTGTACAATATTGCACCCTCCCCACTACCTGCACATATGATAAGTTGCACAACCTGACCTGACCTGTTGGCACAAGATCCGTGGCCCACACCGAAACTGCATATCTATAATTATCATGCACTGTTATTAAGCAGAACATCTCCACGGTTCACACGCCTGTTAGCAATATGATTGAAATGGCTCTCGTATTTCAGGTGGCACAGAAGACAGAGCCGACACACGAAGGCTGCAGTCGGAGGATTAAAACATTAAATTAGATCATTAATATTTTCATTGTATTTTAATAAATTGCTCATCCATCCGGCCAACATGTCCTTTGTTTAATCTAGAACCAAACCTAGAAATAAAATTGGGACAAAATCACCTTTATGGGTCACCCAGCAGGTACCCCATGTGATGCAGGACTGTGCGCATAAATGAAATACTTTTATTAAAGCCACAAAGCAGTACGGTACAGTTCAGTTCAGTTTGGTATGCTTTTTTTCCATTTCCACTGTGGAAAGTTGTGGATGAAGATGAATCCGCAAAACCAAGTTGCGGCATTATTTGGAGTGAGCCCTAGTACCATCTGCAAACTGAAGGCCAAGTTCCATATAGCGGGGGATGTCAGAGACAGGCCGTGAAGTGGGCGTCCCAAGAATATGGCACCCCAAGAAGACGGTTTCCTCATCCTGTCAGCACTTAGGAACCCTTGGTAGTCTTCTACAGATTTGCAGTCAAGGCCTGCTGGACGAGGGAGGCCTGCCATGACTGCCCTTCACTATCAGGTTTGTTTGCACTGTTGTCAGCAACAGGTGCACAGGAACCTGAACATGTGGAGGAACAGCGACGAGTCCAGATTCTGCCTATGGCAGTTGGATCATAGAGTCAAAGTGTGGAGAAGACACAGATGTGTACTGATTGGAAAAATTAGGCAATCTCAATGCAGAGAGATATTGAGATGGAACCAGTGGCAATCCCATATCTCCACAGTCTGGGACCGAACTCTATTCTCCAAGATGACAATGCTCACCCCCACAGAGCGGGGTTTAACAGAGACTACCTCCAGAATTTGGGAGTGGAGAGGATGGAATGGCCAGCCAGCAGTCCCGACCTCAACCCCATTGTACACTTGTGGGATCAGCTTGGGCGTGCTGTTTGTGCCAGAGTGACCAACACAACCATGTTGGCTGACTTGCGACAAATGCTGGTTGAGGATTGGGATGCCATCCCACAGCAGTGTGTGACCAGGCTGGTGACCAGCATGAGAAGGAGGTGCTGGGCTGTTGTGGCTGTGTATGGTTCTTCCACACCCTACTGAGGCTCCTGTTTCTTAAATGAATAAATTGTTAAATTGCCAATATGTCTTGTCTCTTCAGACTTCAATCATCCAATCCACTAAACAACATCAAACAAGAATCAACGGCAAAAAAAAAGAAGCTGTTTGGCATTGGCAGAGAAGATTCTTTTTTTCATGGGCGCAACCCACATACTCAGCTCTGCTGCTCATCCCACAAATGCATGTTCCATACAAATGTGGCACCATTTAAAAGGGACATAAACAAGCTTTCCAACGGTATAAGATTTATCGCCAAGAAGCATAGAAATAATCTACTAAACACAAATTTCCCTACTTTTTGTGCTTAGTTTTATACATAAACCTGCTATTTTAAAATATCCCATGGAAAGAAACTCTCACTCCAGCCTGTTCTTATTGTTTTAAAAATGTCAGCATGCAACCCTGTTCTGTGGATGAAAAAGGAGGTGCAGACCCTCTGTGTTATCGCAGAAGAGGAAATACAGCAAGTGCAAGACTAAGCAGTGCCTGACAATAACCCCACCCACAGTTACAAGTACTGTTTGCAATGGAAACGCTTAATAAACTTAGGGGCTAGGTACCATGTCTGAAGGTTTACCTTTGGTTTCAGAGGTACTGAAAGTATTTGGTGGAAACATGGCTTAATAATGTCTGTATTGGCAGTGCCCTCCCTGGTATTTTTGCCAAGGGATCAAAACTAGAAATCGTAGATATTCATGACTGCCAGCATCAAACAACCTCAGCTCGAGGTTCACTTACAGTCTTGTTATAGAGCTTTTGACTGTATCGTGCTGTTTTCTCGGCAGATTGACTTTGTTCAGTTGTCAGGGAAGATCTTCAAATTCAACACATCAAGAATTGTTTCAAAGATCAAAAATGAACAGCAGACCTCTGAATCACTTGACAAACAGTGTGAGTTGGCCAACCACAGAGCCAAAAGGCTGACATCACATCCCCAGATGTGTAAAGTTAATGAGCTTTACATCTTCAATGTGACAGTGCCATCCATGGGTGTGAACAGACTCTCTTTTTCCAGTGAAGGGACAGGAGATATGTGATGTATCGAAGTCAAAGCTCCCTGCAGATGATTTAAACAGTAGCCTTGTATCACATTGATGAATAATGTCCAGCAGCCACCCCTCTGTAGGAACCTCCCCTTCTATTTCTTGTGTAAACCTCCTCCCTCCTCCTTGTTCTTCCTCCTTCCCAGAGCGGAGGGAGGATGTCCAGGGTTACACCTAAACTGCTTCAGTAACCAACTTTAATCAACGACTCAGCCGTTCCTTTTATAGATTTAGCCTCTCAGTGTGCTACACAGCACCTTCTCCCCATCTCTCTTTCTCCCTGTTTTTCCATTCTGCCTTTCTACAGGAGCGGATGGTTCAAATTAAGCGTGAACCCAGTGAGTGCTGGAGAAAAGGGGGCACAGCTGGGCGTATTTAATTAAGATTACAGACGTGTTGCCTGTACTGCTTTGTATTACTCTTTCTTCCACACATTACAGGCTCAGTGAGCATGACATGACTTATGGCCGTGGTGTTTGGGCCGTGGGGTGAGTTTTAATTAACCCTGGGAGGATAGGCGAGACTGATACTTCCTGCCTCACTCTGCATGTTGGCCAAGCAGAGCGGGCCCCTGAGGGCCGGTCAGGGGAGCCCCTTGGATCCCAGCTGCTTCTCTTCTGGCACAGCGGTGATGACCAGAGCTTCACAGATACTTCTGGGATACTGGCATGACTGTTTGCAGAGCAGCTATAGCCTGATTACTTCAGCAAATGAACTGATCCTGGTTCACCTTTTAGGGATGGAATTTGAATCATGGGGGTGGAGCTTCAAGGGGGACGAGTAGGTATATATTACAGTTTGTTTGTTTCCATAGATTTGTATGTTTCCATGTATTGAGAGTGTAATTTCCACTGAGGACCACTTTGGAAATAACTGTTTTTAGTAATATTAACTGCTATCCTCTGGGATTTTTGTATCATAATACTCCCGTGTGTCATCTTGCTCTCAGATTCCTAATAAAAAACAAATCAGATCAGACAGCTCCACTCTTTGTATTTGAAGGGAGGAACACTGTGTCAGATTATTGTAACACAAACTGCAATCACCGAAAAGACACAAATAATTATGAGCAAAATTAAAAGCATTGTCAGAAACTTCCACAGAAATTGTTAATACAACCTGACATTGTTTGAAATACCATTTAAAAAGTAATCTGTGATTAATCTTCCTGTGAAATCTTGTTAATCTTAGCAAAAAAGTAAAATGATGTGTTGCAGGCTCAGAATGACACACTATGTCGAGACTAATGGAACACATTTAGTGACAGGGTTACCAATATAAAACCTATTTATGACCAGTATACAATTTGAGCGGGATGCCGGGGGACATCCTCCCCTTGTTAGCAAAATGAACAAAATGCGTCGCCCTTCTTAACCTGCCATCTCTCTCAGGACCCTGATATTGTCCTATCCAGATTCAGACCCAGACCCAAACTCACAGACCAGTTGCATACATTAGTAGTCTCACATGATGCTACTCAGCCAATCAAATCTGTGCACCCTGATAAGCGGTGCCACTCAAGTGAGTGAAATGAGATGAGACAAGATACGACAGTCTGAGAAATGTAAATTCACACGCACTCACACACTGATGGAACAGCCATCAAGAGCGAGTATCTTCCCCAAGGATACTTTTTTTTATTTAATAACTTTGGAATGAGAATGGGCTGTAACTCTCCGTCCAGTGAAACAATACCTGTGTCCCAAATCCATATAATCTAGGGCTTCACACTGGAAAATGGACAGGCTTCATAGTACACCCAAAACATTCAGTAGGGCCTATGCAGGCTGTGTTCTTAATGGACACTTCTTTTCCACAGCACAATTTACAGAGGAAAGGAAGAAGCTGCTCACTGCTGGTAAAGAAAATTAAACTAAACGTGGATAGTGATCAAACATAACAGTAAACTCAAAATAACTGATTAATTTTTCAAAAAACATTTTGCCCTACAAAAAGTGTGTTTCTCACCTTTTCTATTCACTCTCAATGAATATGAAATGTGTCACTCCATTTTCTTAAATAAAAATACAATTGGAGTTACACCAGGTTATTGGCAAAACATTGGTTTGGTTCATATTTGCCTTATTGACTGCCATTGGCCCATCAGCAAATAAGATGACATTCACTGATAGCATTTGGCTTATGTTTTTTTAATCAATTTTTGCACAGGCTAAAAACCAGGGCCCCAAACTAACAGAGTCCCATCATCCCCGGAACAAGAGAAACCTTGTTTAGGACTATCATAGGTCTTCACAGGGATGCTTGTGGGACGAAAAGCCACAGTGAACTCATGATTAATGCATCAGTGGACACACCCTATTGTTTAATGCTACTATGTAAACAATGAATCCGTGTTGACATGACAGCTAGTAAACGTTAGTTGCTATCAGCTGGTGGCCATAACTAACTGCTGATGGAAGTTGCATTGAGTTACATTATGATGCTCTCAAAATGAGTATTGGGTGAAGGTAGTAGTAGTAGTATATACTGTATGTATGTATATATATATATATATATATATATATACATATATACATATATATATATATGTAAGGGATAATGCCCGACGAGGTGTCCATTATCAGAAATGAATGGACGACACAGAGGCGTGAACCGTCCTCCGCTTCGCATCGGACGGTTGCTTCTGCGAAGTCCATTCATTTCTGATAATGGACACCTCGAAGGGCATTATCCCGCTTATACCATGGTCACTTACGAAAGAAATAAATATTAAATCAATTATTAATATGTTAATGTTGTTTTTTACCCTTAAAATCGTAAGTTTTTCACAAGAAGCGGCTGAGTGGACTATTTAATATCTCTCGCTGTGACGCGTTGCCAAGGTAACCGGCTCTGGCCACAGAACCTGCAGCTCGGTCGGCCGCAGCTGTTATATTAGGCCTAATCAGTGGAGGGAAGTGAGATGATTGCTTAACGTTATGTTACGTGATACAAAGTATCATTTCAGAGGGCAAGTGCACCTCTTACCGCTTGTGTGTGTCCAGAGGATGATGCGAAATTTTGTTTCAAATAATCAAAGTCCACAGATAGTTTCCTAAATCGTTTTTATTGCAATAAATATTATCCACCATTCACTCTGATCATTAAATGTGTATCAAGCAAGTAAGTCTATCCTAAATCGTTTTTATAAATATTATCCACCATTCACTCTGTATCAAGCAAGTAAGTAGCCTAAGTAAGGTAAGCAAGACAGAAAGACAGGCGACGAACTATTTAAAATTAAATGCAACATTGCCGTTGATCGTGAAATTTGATAGAGATACTGGCATGTCCATCATAGTGGCATTTGAAGGACGGAGATTTAACGTTTGTGGACCCTGACCACTGCTGGTTGGGACGTTGCGGGACGACAAAATGTTGCTCCATTCTCGTCTCTCCTGGACTGACGGAGCCCAATAAGCCTGCAGGCTGCTTTCACAGCGATGCCCCGTCACAGACATGATCTGGCGTGTCTCCAGCCCGGCGTCTGAGAGTCGACCCACAGCCGTGCTCCGGAGGCTGTGGTTCGTGTAAATCCGCGACAGACCCACCTTAAAGAAACAATAATAAACACACAGGCTATTAATGAGGGCAGAAGAGGGGTTAGGCATAATACATAGGGCTACATTATTAGAATTGTACAGACCTCTTCACCGATTTTTTTTAGCATGTCTCCCAGGTAGTGGACACCCATCGGCTCCCTGGAGTACCACACATCAGATGCCACGGTGATGGAGCGCTTTGGGTGCAGATAAAAAGATTTTGCATCTGGGGGACATTTAGAGATGTCAGGATTATGCGCTAGACTGACGTATTCAACGCCATCCTCGTCTCTCTGGATGCTGAAAGATGTCATGGTCAGCTCACGGTTCCCCTCCCTGCCACGCTGAGCCAAACACAGCTGGATGTCAAACCACACCTTTCTGACGAGGACGAGGGGCGTATCGGGAGACAGCGCAGATGAACATCTGATTATCTCAAGGTCCGACTCAGGGATACGAGGATGGTGGAAGCTGGTGTCTTTGCCACTCTTTCTGTAACGCTTCAGTCTCGCCTTAAAAACCGCATTACTGCTCTTGAACACAGTGTCGCTGATGATGTTGACGTCTCTTAAGTGGCGATTAATGCCGGCTCTCAAACTCCTCAAACTGGCAACACTGTATTCTCCTCCTTCCTTAGTCGACTGGACAGACGCATAAAACAGTCACAAAATGTCATTGAGAGTAGTGGCAGTGTAGCTCTCAAAGTTGATGTCCATGTTTTTCTGAACCAGGAAGTCTCTTAATGTTTTAACTGCCCATTTCGTGGTTTTTTTTGTGTTTACCTCGTCCTTGTCATCCTCTAAATTGTTCAATTCCTCCGGTGTCACCTCCTTGTGTCGCATCTCCTTCTTCTTATATTCTCTTCTCTCTTTCTCTTCTGCTGCATCCCAGTCTTCAAAATTATCAAATTCACCAAATAGGTTAAAGGAAACTATAAAATCACTCATGTCTTGTCTACTGTCTTGCCGTTGTGATAAATAAACTGTGAAATAATGTATGTTAATTTATGTTCTGAGTTTCTGTTGCCACGGTTACCAACTAGCGTTTGAGCCAGCGCAATAATTTAGAACAATCAGGCTACTTGACTGGAACTTCTTTATAGGTGTCCTACAACACTTTTTAACGGACACCCTGCAGCCAATCACAATCGAGTATTCACCCAGACCATGGTATAAGTATATATATATATATATATATATATGTGTGTATATGTATATATATATATGTATAGTATACAGTTTGGTTATTTATAATGAATTGTGTATAATTTTGTTTATATACTTTGTTTACATGTATATATATATATATATATATATGTATAGTACACAAATTCGGTTATTTATAATGAATTGTTTATAATTTTGTTTATATACTTTGTTTTCCTGACACAAAAGGAGGAATAAATGACAACAAAAACAAAATAAACAACAACAACAACAAAAAACATCAGTATTGGCTATCTGCCAAATTGTTATTTTAAACATGGATATCAATATCGGTTAAGAATTTATCAATCGGTGCTCCCCAAAATACAACAGAATTGATTTCACATACTGGTCAACTGTGACTGGTCCGCTCTGATTCACATCAACACAGCTGACAGTCAGGTTTCCAGATATCAGTAGTGATCTGGGAGGAGGTTCTGGGATTTGTGGAAGCTGTTGAGTGCTACAAAAAAAACAGAGTCTATCTTTAACATAGTGTTTCATTTGGTTAAGAAGCAGGCCATCACTCCTGGCCTCCCAGTGACTCATTCTTCTCACTTGGCGAGGAACAGACCATCAGAGAGGGATTGATCTCCAAGTAGCTTTATTTTATTTATTTATTCGTTCCAGCAGCCCACTAATGCACATTATGTACACTCATCTGAGAGAAGCCTTCAAGAAGTAGCTTTTTAATCTTTCCTCAGGACAAGCTAGAATTACTTTGACCCTTCTTTGTCAAGGATGAAGTGTTCTCTCAATCCATTTCTGCAAGCTTCCCAAGGAACCATGGCAACAACAACAACAAAAAAATGCCTTCATTAATCAAAGACATTTACCATCTCAACAGCGTTTGGCAGCAGAAAACAAAGCAGCTCCTCTAAGCTGGCCCCTATTTAGCACAGCACAGCTGCCTGGATGAGGTGGTTTATTTAGAAGAAACATCAGGTCCCTTGGGGGAAAGCAGCCGTAATGGCAGTGGTGGTAGTGGGAGGTATATATATGCATCCCCCCACACTTCTACGCCTTTATGGGATGCCTTTAACGATGGGCTTGACAGTGTATTAAAATAAATCCTCAACACAGAAAAAAAAGGGAGGAAAAATATCTGCAAGCATCAGCATCAGTGTTTGGGCCACAGTGTGATTGATTTCTCTGTCCATTCCCTGTTGGCTCTGCCAGAGAGAAATCATCAGGATAGACAGGCAGCCACTGACACTTCATCCCTGGAGAAAAACAGTGCCAAGCATGGACACTGTTTATGCATACACTTGGCAAACAGCACATAGTCCCACTTTCGAAGCAAAGGAATGTTGTTGTACTGAGGAGTAGCCACAACACAGATCATGTTGTGTTGAGAAAAAAATCTTCTTTTGTAACTTAGGTAACCTTTAGTTGTTGGTATACTTCATGAGAACTACTTGATGTTTGGTCGATTTGCCTCAAAAAATCCCATACCCAACATCTTTTAGCAGTGTTTGGCTCGTTACTCAAAAAATGTAATTTACTTGTGTACTTAAGAGTTGAGCTGAATACTTGAATGAAATAAGCACCAGCACAGATAGTGTACTTTTTATGAGTTCGAGTATCATTCGGGTAAAAGTTTCAATATCCGTACATCTGATGAAGGAAAATCCTCATTTGGGTACTCTGGTGATCAAAAATGATCTGTAAATACTTTTCTATTCAATAACAAATATAACAACTTATGTTGCTATCTTGGTTAAGTCTCACCAACTTCATGTTTAACTACCGCCCATTCCGAGTAAATATACAAATTTAGATCATTTAGGTGGTTGAATAGATACAAATACATCTAATGATGTACTTGCTTGCTCCTAGTATAACTCATTATTCACTACACTTTTCCAGTGTATTTTTTATTTTACTTTACTTCCTGCCAGCAGTAAATCATTACACTATTAAATATATTATTTTTGTGTTGCTTTGGAAATGAGTAATTTCTCCTCAAAATTCAGACTTTTCATGTGTCCTCTGTGTGAATGTCAGGGTAATCTCCGCAGGGTGCAGCAAATTCTGGACAGGTTGCTAATGATTTTTTTTTTAACAGGGAGTCTTCTGTTGCCTGTGACTGGTATTTTCCCAAGGATCAGTCTAAAAGATGGAGAGTCAGTTGTGGAGATGCACTACATTTCATCCAACACATATCCAGCCACAAGCTTCATCACTTCTTTGTAGCCTGCAGCTGTCCATGATTAAATTCTACCTTTGGTTTTTTTAGCCATTGTAAGGCTGTAACAAGGTAACAAATTCTTAATACTTCTCATTACTGAGAAAAGTAATATTATTACTGTAACGGGTTACTGTGCATTACTACCCAACACTGCTCTTTAGACATCTGAACTGGGCTATGTACGACCAGTTCTATAACTTTACAAAACTGACAAGTCTACATTCACACCCTCATTACAGTGATTGGTCAGCTGTGTGGAGGTGAGGATGGGCCCAGGATTTCAACTCCACTCTCTAGCTATTCTTTAGAGGCAGTTGAGTCTCAGGAGGAAGACAACTGTCTTTGTCACTTTTCATGTGAACAGCAGATTGCAACACTATGAATCCAGGAGAGGAAATTTGTACAGTTTCCCCATATTTCCCCATATAGTTTTCATAGTTTTATACAAACGGTGTCTGTCCCCCGACCACCTAAATTATTTAAATCTAAAATTAAACAAAGAGGAGTTGTGCATAACAACCTCATAAAAATTAAAACCTCTTCTGTGACAGAAAGACAAAACAGGAGAATTAAATGCGGACTGTTAAATATCAGGTCTCTATCGTCTAAAGCACTGTTAGTAA
>NC_065509.1:6735638-6757324 GCF_006386435.1 Epinephelus moara | reverse complement strand
GAAGAGGGATCCCTCCTCAGTTGCTCTTCCTGAGGTTTCTACCGTTTTTTTCCCCCGTTAAAGGGGTTTTTTTGGGGAGTTTTTCCTTATCCGCTGCGAGGGTCATAAGGACAGAGGGATGTCGTATGCTGTAAAGCCCTGTGAGGCAAATTGTGATTTGTGATATTGGGCTTTATAAATAAAATTGAATTGAATTGAAAATTGAATTTAACTATCATCACATCTCCAGTCTCTCCATGCCAGCTGGCATTTTACTCTGCCTTTCAGTGTCTTCCCGGTCTTGTCTTAAAGGGAAACTTTGGCATTTTTCAACCTGGACCCTATCTTCATATGTTTTGTGTTGAATGGGAACAACAGTTTTTGAAATTGATCCAGTATTGAGCAAGAGCACTGCTGCTAAACAGGATGCAATATAATCGTCAAGGTAATAGCGCACTGTCATGGAGGTTCACTAAAAGTGTGTTTTTGCTGGAGACAGGCTCAGATTGTTCGTGTCTGACATTATAGAGAGCACCCTACAGAGAAATATTTTTTTCTTTAACTTTTGCTTGATCTGGTCCATTTGTTATTGTTTTCCTGTGACAACTCAACTCTCCAATGACTTCAGAAGAAGACTTCCCCTTTAGAGAGACTTAATTGGATGACAAACAGACCAGATCAAGCGAAAAATATTGTTATTTCTCTGTAGGGTCCTTTCCATAATGTTGTCAGATACAAACAATCTGAGCCCATCCGTGGCAAAGCAAGCACTGTAAGTGTAAGTACATTGATGGTGCGCTGTCGCCCCAAAGGATGATTGGTGGTCTCGCTCAATACTGGACCAATTTTTCACCTGGACATAAAAACATGGAAAAATAGGGCTGAAAAATACTAACTTTTTATTTTAAGTGAGAGTGGAATTCTCGTCATTCTCTGCTTGCACCCATTAGTGCTCCACACTATTTGTGTGATGCCACCTGATTCTTTTAACCTTTACGAACACATCTACACTGTTCAAAGACATGCCTTTAGCTCAAACTATGACAATTAGACCCAGATTGCAAATTACCAGAACTTTTCTTCACTGACCCAAATGACTTTAGAAGTTTTACTACACAGCACAAACACCATGACTTGATTTTCTAAAGAGAGAGAGAGGGAGAGAAAAAACAACAATACAATCTCCAATGAAAGCAAAAAAAATAATTTTCTGCTGTTCAGTTCCACACAAAAAAACCCCAAATAGAGTGGAACAGTATAGCTCAGTAACACAGAACAATTTGTTTTATATGGGCCCACATAAGCCCCGAGCTTCCTGTTTTCACAGCTGAATAGAGTGGCATGGCAAGCCGTAATGTGTCAGAGCCAGCCATGTCATTCAAGAACAAAAAAACACGAGTAATGAAAGCCAAAATGACAGCAAAGCAGCAACTCTCTCCTGGAGCCAAAAGGGAAAATGACACCAGGGCTGTGGCCCGCGTGCTGTGACACATGTCGTGTCACTGGCTGTGAAATTACTTCATCCCTCTGTTTTGCCTGAGGAGGACAGGCGACCCGAGTGGAGAACTGGACTCCTTTGAAGGCTGAGAGCTGTGATTTAGTGCTGAACTTTAAAAGGACTGCTGCTTTCCTAGGCACTGGGCATTGGTGGTAATAAGGAGGATATGAGGGAGCATTGGAGGAAGGATATGGGGGAGCAGAGGGCACTGTCTGGGCACTGGCCCCTCTGTGCTCCCTGTTATTTGAGACAGTGGGAATGCTGTGAAATAGCCTGTCTCATTACAGCTAAGCCCCTCTGGAACAGGTACGCTCCCAATGGACACTAGAGATAAAAGGCTGTCTCTATGATACCTTCACTGCCTGACTGAGCAGAGGAACCAAAGAAAATCGCTTCTATTCACTTAGATTTGAGAATGTAGGGAACACAAAAAAGGTTATGTATCTTTTTTAAATACATTAAAAGCTCAGTCAACAACAGTGGAATGACGTGGTAATCGATGTGTAAAATAATGGACATAACCACTGTGACGTCACCCTCTGGTTTGTGGACTCCCATTTTGAAGCCTATAGTCTGACATTTTGGCTGTCACCATCTTGGAATTTTGAAGCCAGAAGTGACCATATTTGGATGAGAGGGTGGGGATAATCCTAAAGCTAGCTGATAGCTTAATTAGTAATTACTGAGGTGTTTAACTTTGATAACAGGTGAGAGAAGAGGATTCCCACACACTGTCCTGTTACTTAAAAAAAAAACCAAAACCTTGATTAGAACACTGTTTGCTTAAAAAAGTTCATTTATTTTTTAATTTATTGCGAGTAATAGGACCTCTCTTACTTGTGGACTTTTTCCTGCGACACACCTGTCCACAAGTTTATGAAGGTGTGCATGAGCCTCCACATTCAAATATTTAACTTGATAATGCTAATGTTAATGCTAGTTTTGGCCACCAAATAAAAGTTTAAAATCATTAAAAAAAAAAAAGAAAAGAAAAAAAAATTACTCACTGGAAAAAACTGAATATCCGACTTATTTGAGAGTCTTTTAGAACAACAAAATACTGAACAAGCCTTTTTTAGGCAACCAAAATGTTAAAATTAGCGTTAGTGAAATGAAAACACACTGATATAGCAACAGCGAACTAACAGCTAGCCTATACTGTGTGAATATGGGGTTACCACTTGGTTACGTTATCGAACCAATGTTCTTGCTTTGGTAGTGACGTGGCAATGCACAGCACCCACCTGTCACCCAAAGTGGCCATGCCCATGTTGTTAGTTTTAGAAGGTCGAATTAATTGAGGTAGGTGTTTTACTGCTAGATGACCTTTAACCTCTTCTCAGTCGATGCCGTGAGAGGTTTTCATTCAGTCTCTTGTCCACAGTTCTTGCTGTCTCACTAATGCAGTGTTCCCCACAGCAGTCACATGTGGGTAACCTGGTGTGAACATCAGTACAAAATCAACTGGGAGGCACACAGTTGTTTATTTTACATCCATTAAACTTCATGGATGTAAAAAATTTCTAAAATCAGCTGTGATAAAGTTTGAAGATTATCAGTCCATTAGCCTACAGTCTGTACCCTGCTGCTGCTTTTCAGGTAGATTTTTGGTTATATTCATCCTGAAATGTGTCACATTTGTTGTCCAGGAGAACTGATTTGACCCCAGTGCTCCTGTATAGAGGACTTGTCTTGAGGCCTGTCAGTCATGCCACTCAGCAGGATTTGTTACCACTCAGATGGGATGCAGTCTTCATGGCTGATGATTTACCTTTGTAAACATCAATGTTATTTTAAGAAGCTTTGCGAAAAACTTCCTTAAGTAACTGAACCTTTCTGAGCACCAGTCTGGGGTTTTCTGTTTATCTTGGACATCACTGTGTTGTACCTCTGTCTTCAGCTTGTACTGACTTTTTGCCCGTGAAGATTTGAAGTGTTTTTTCCCCCCACATCAATACTGCGCATTAATACACCCTCAGTAACTACACCGACTTAGTTAAATATGATTTTATATGATTTTTAATATGATTTTATTATTTATTTATTTATTATTATGATACGACTACTCTGAACGATACTGCTTATAGATCTGGTACTTTAAATGGTACTCTTATCGGTCCTTTTGGGTTTGTTTTTGAAGAGAAAAAACAAACAAATTAAGAACAGAATTAAGATTGCTTCATTTTCAGCATTGATTAGAATTTAATTTCAATTTTCAATTTTCTAAAGCCCAATATCACAAATCACAGTTTGCCTCAGAGGCTTTACAGTGTACGACATCCCTTTGTCCTTGGACCCTCACAGTGGATAAGGAAAAACTCCCCAAAAAAACCCTTGAACAGGAAAAATGTTAGAAACCTGAATAAATTACTATTATAGACAATATCATATTTGAGGTGGACCTGGTAACGGGAGATAAACTACAAGCTAGGCGATCGAAAACAGTACATTTCTCCACCTGTATGGTATGGTCGTGTTTCTGCCCTTACATGCAGATGTTGCTGAACTTTTGCCAATAAGCAGTGTAAGCATCAACTCTTGTGAAGTATAACCAAACTTTGGAGCGTTTTGCTCACTCCGCCATTGTCACTGAGAGCAGGGCCTCTGTGTGTGTGTGTGTGACACAGAGTGGCAGAGCTGGCCCCACCCCTCACACACGCAGCAGGCTGTGAGGCTCCGACACAGAGAGCTCTCCTCTGGATTGAATAGCAAAAGTGCAACAGTGATTAATGTCTTAATCTTATTGCAAATTAGAAACGGAGTTGGAGAGATAAAAACTGTACAAGATAACATATATGAAACCTAAATGACCAAGAAATATGTCTTCTGAATTTCTCCAATACTGATAGCAGAACCGTAAACGTCTGAGCTTATCAATACTACGGTCTTTAATAATTCGGCCCCGGGGCCCGTCTCATTTATCCAGTCCTATCCTCAGTACTCCCTGAACACATGCAATTTTGCTTAAACCTTAGAATTTTAACACTGAAGTGAAACTTATCTATGCTGTCTTCAAAGCCAGACTCCATTGACAAAACAGTCATTTTACCCGGCTGAACAAGAGAGCTGCTGCTCCACCGCTTCCTCAACTGGTAGTTAGTTTGTGTTTATGTGACTTTGGTGAATTTGAACTAACCCTTTAAGTTGCACAATAACACAAACTAACAGATCTGACTGACTGAAGTCTTGGCTCAGCTGTGACATACATGACTAAGCAAAACTGCTTTTAGGGCCCCAAATGTTTGATGGATAATCATAGTATGTTCCTGTAAAGTTGTCTTTTATGTGACTGTCTGCAGAGTCATTTCAAATCTTAGCAGACAGACAGCAGAGAAGAGAACAAGTATTTTTCACTCAGCACATACCGAAGGTGATTTACACAACAGCAAAAGCACTGAACGTGTGCTGCAAAAAGTTTGACAGTTGAGGCAAAGGTTGTCTCATCACGGCGACTGCACTCTGAGTACCACATCCTCCTACTCTCCAGTCACCCTGACACCTAGTCTACATTTACTGATGACACACTGCAGTTGGCTATGGGTTCTGGGTGACTGGCTCAGAGACTGGTAGCCACTTTGTTTGTAAAGATAGCGGAAGAGAGTCTCAAGTGTCAGGGAGCTAGAGAGAGGGGCCAAAGAAAAAGAGAGTGTCAGCATGAAACAGAGACTTCTTTGGCCGAGGAATCTTGACGAATTGTGTCGGGCTGTTAAATAGCGGAAGGACCCAGCTTCTGAAACCCACAGCAGGGCCAAGGGGAAAGCCCATGGGCCTGACCAGCTTCAGTCTGCATCCTTACAGTCCAAATGTCACAAACAATATGAAACTTCTTGATGCTCGACTACAGTAAAACACTGCTCGTGAAATTAAATGCTGCACAGTAAATGTTGACTGGGATAAATGACTAGCTGAACGACTTTCAACAGACTTCTGGACTGATTTTTTTCCCACATGGCTAGTGGGGCTTAACACTGGCAAATTCAATCACTCTAGTGTGTCCATTTTTTTTGCCCATCCATCCAGCACTTTGGCCCAGAGCAACATGACTCAGGCCAGATTGTCATAACCCTTGGTGGGATATTCATGGAGATCCCTGGCTCTGACCTTTCAGTTGGCATCTATCAAAATGTCCCTTGACCAAAAACTTTGGTCCGTGTTCAACATTTTGGGAAATATACTTATTCATTTTCTTTCTGAGAGTGAGACGAGAAGATGGATATCAATCTCATGTTTGTGTGTTAAATACAAAGCTGGAGTCAAGATGTGGTTAGCTAAGCATAAAGGTTGGAAGCAGGACGAAGCAGTTAAGCAGTGTCACGATTAACAATAATTTACCAGTTGCAGGTATATAGGGCCATATGAAATCTGTTTTTTTCAGGTTCTGTTTTATTTTGTAACAAATTTGTATTTTCTGTTAATTTTTTCTGAATTCTGTGTTTTAAGCTTATCGTGGTGGATAAATAGAATTTCAATAGTTCAATGAGAACATATTTAAACTTTAATACATATCAATACATTTTTAATGTACAATAACAGCCATAGTTTCAATAATTCTATGTTTTCCCTCGCAACTTAGTATTATTTCTTATTTCATAAGGGATGCTGGTAATGTGTTGCTTCCTGTAAGTATAATCCAGCTAATCGCATTTCCACATATGCATTTACACTGTATTAACATCTTATATTGAAAAGCAGACATAGTCATATGTGTATCCTGGCCTGCTTCAGTGCCTTAAGGCAAAGGGTCAGAATAGGTCTACTTCAATCCCCCAACTTTAGGAGCAGACGCTGCCTCTGGATGACCCGAGAAGCACAAGAGGACAGGATTTGTCCTAGCTTGGTTGATTGCAAAAAAGACTGCGTTTGAGCTCATGTTTGTTGTCGCTTGCATATCTGTGATCAAACCTGCCAATGCTAAAACTGAGACAAGAGACAGGCAGAACAGAGCAAAGCCTCGGCAGCAAACTGGGTTGTCGGAGGCCCTGCTGGTGTATTTGGGGAAGTTGAGCCCTGCCCTTGATGCAACTCACAGAGAGCAGAGGGCAGACGCTACATACTGTCATGATCCTGGGTTTTTGTTTATATTCTGTTATCCTATGGACTTTGTTTTGGAGTTTTCTGTTTGTGATCCTTGTTTCATGTTATTCGTTCATGTTTAATCTGCTTCCCGTTTTATTTTGTAGATTCTCTCCTCATGTGTCGTGACTGGTTTTACTTCCTGTCTTTGCGTGTTTTCCTGCCTGTTTCCTGTCACACATGTCTTGTCAGTCCTTCCCTGTTCCCAGAGTCTTCCCTTCACACCTGTTCTGTATAGTCTTGTTTGTTCCACCCTGGTGTTCCTCAACAAAAAAAAAAAACCCCAAAAAAACAAAAAAAAACCCTGGTGTTCCTCTCCATACCCTTGTTGTTAGCCAATCCCAATGTCCCTCCTTTTGCTCTCCTAATCCAGCTGTGTCTTGTTCTTGGGATTCATTTTCTGAGTATATATACCTGTGTGTTTCCCTTTGTTCTTCGTCAGTTCGTCCTGTGTTCGTTCATGTGTTCATCCCAGTCTTCATGGTGTCGTTTCTTCCTGTTTGGTTTTCAGTTTAGTTTTGGTTCTTTTTTCATTTGGACTTTGTTACCTGCCTGATCTGTATGTTGTTGTTTTTTTATCAGCTTTATTAAAGCTCGCCTGTTGTTAAACCTTAAGCTTGCTCGCTGGTCTGCATTTGGGTCATTCCTGCACTGATTTATGACACATACAGTACATACCAAAACATTGTGGCATAGTGCTGTTCTTTCATCTTAGGCACTATGAAAAAAATGCTTATAATAATAGGGAAAATATTGTATATTATGAATTGCATCCATATTTTGGCAAGTTCCAAAAAACTGCACATTTTACAGTTGATTCAATTTTTACTGTCAAATTCCATGATGCCTTATATGTTTTCTGAATTGCAGAAATCATAGGGCCCTAGATATAGTGGCTTACTGCTACAAGATGCTTATTCAGTGGGCATATCACTGCTGCTGACCTGACAGCAGAATGTATGCACCCAGATTCCATCTGTGGGAGAGAAGCCAGTTAAGAGCCTGGGCAAGATCTATGACTGCACCTTGAAGGACACCGCAGCACTCCAAGCAACATCAGAGGAGTTGGGAACCTGGCTGACAGCAGTGGATAAGTCAGGATTACCAGGCAAGTTTAAAGCATGGATCTACCAACATGGCATCCTGCCACGACTTCTCTGGCCACTGCTGGTCTATGATGTGCCACTGACCACCGTGGAGTGCTTCGAGAGGAAGGTCAGCTGTTTCCTGCGGAAGTGGTTGGGCTTACCACGAAGCCTCAGCAGCATCGCCTTGTACGGGAGGAACAACAAGCTGAAACTGCCCTTCAGTAGTCTGACAGAGGAGTTTATGGTCACCCGAGCAAGAGAGGTGCTGCTGTATAGGGACTCCAGTGACGTCAAAGTCTCCTCGGCTGGCATAGAAGTAAGAACCGGCAGGAAGTGGAAGGCTCATGAGGCAGTCAACCAGGCTGAGTTCCGCTTGCAACACAGTGAGCTGGTGGGAACAGTGGCGTCCGGACGGTCAGGTCTCGGGAGCAACCCAAGACCTCACCTCATCAAGGCCCAGGGAAAGGAAAGGCGTCAGCTGATCCAGGAGGAGGTCCGAGCAGGGGTGGAGGAAGCCCGCTGCACTAGGACAGTAGGGATGCGGCAGCAGGGGGCGTGGACCCGATGGGAGGAGGCAGCTGACCGGAAGATATCGTGGACAGAGCTATGGCGATCTGAGCCACACCGGATCAAGTTCCTCATCCAGTCGGTGTACGATGTCCTCCCAAGCCCGTCCAACCTCTTCCGCTGGGGCCTGGCTGAGAATCCACTGTGCCCTCTCTCCGCTGGGGCCTGGCTGAGAATCCACTGTGCCCTCTCTGTCAGAGTGCTGGATCACTGGAGCACATCCTGAGCTGCTGCCCAAGGGCGCTGGGGGACGGGCGCTACCGCTGGCGCCATGACCAAGTGTTGCGGGTCATCGCAGAGGTCATCAGCACAGGGATCTCCACCAGTAAACACCAACAACCAACAAGGCAGTCCATCGCCTTTGTTAGGGCTGGGGAGAAGCCACAGCAGTGCCGGAGTCAAGCAGGGGGGCTGCTGGCAACAGCTCGAGACTGGCAGCTGAAAGTCGACCTAGGGAGACAGCTCAAATTCCCGGAGAACATCGCAGTGACCACACTCAGGCCAGACATGGTCCTGGTGTCAGAAACAACTAAGCAAGTGGTCCTGCTGGAGTTGACTGTTCCCTGGGAAGACCGGATGGAGGAGGCCTTTGAGAGGAAGAGGGCCAAGTTTGAGGAGCTGGCAGGCGAATGCCGAAGCAGAGGATGGAGGGCCCGATGCAACCCCATCGAGGTCGGGTGCAGAGGATTCGTAGGCCAGTCTCTCATCAGAGCACTCAGGATTTTGGGAGTGAAGGGACAGCACAACAGAAGAGCCATCAAAAACATCACTGACGCGGCAGCAAAGGCGTCCAGATGGCTGTGGATCAAGCGGGGAGATCCATGGACAACTAAAGCTACTTAGACACAAGCCGGGACTGATCACCCCGGCTGGGTCGCCTGGGCGAGGGTGTCTGTTGTGAGACCTGAAACACCCAGTGAACCCAGGATACAACACTGATGATGTGTCTAAGTTGCACTGAAAGTGTATTTTAGAACTATGGCTCAGTTAAAATGCTCAGTGCTTCCCTGATACTTGGTACTTATATGAACTTGATGTCTTTGGAAAGTTAAGAGACTTGTTGAAATTAATCAAGTCAACTTTTCTTACTTTACTTGCAGAGGTCCATGTATGTGATGTTTATAATATGGAGTTCCACTCATCATGGAATGGTAAAAGTCAATCAACAGACTGTAGTATTTCTACCTCCACCTCTTAGTACCAGATCTGTGTGCTAGGTACCCCAACAGCGGGTTGACCAAAAATGAGGACGGTAAGGAACAGCTCCATTGGTACCATCTACAACTTTTCACAGTAGAAAGGAAAAAAATACTGCTTGGTGGAAACAGGGATTTAGTCGCAACAGTCATGTCTTGGTTTTGTATTTGTTGACCACATTTTTAAGTCTCAAACTGAGTAATTTTGTGATACTCCTATAGAGGTATTATCATTTCATAAATACTTTCTTGCATAAATTAACAGGTGTTAATCACTTTTTTTTAATATGTTTAATTTCAGTGTCTGATATTATTAAGAATGAAAAGATCATTGCTCTTTGAAAGGGTGTGTGTGTATTATTATTCCATTAGCCTATATTGTCATTATATCAGTAGCACAAAATTGTCTCAAAATGACAATAATATCAATTATCGCAATTATTTCTCGGACAATATACCTTCTAACAAAAGCAGTTATCGCAAAAGGTCTATTTATTGATTAGTTGGTATCAATTAATATAATATATACAACATTTAATGACATTTGAATGCGGCATGGTGGTGTGGTGGGTTCCATGAGGGTTCCTGGTTAGATCCCGGGTGGGAGCCCTTCTGTGCGGAGTTTACATGTTCTCCCTGTGTCAGAGGGGGTTTTCTCTGGGTACTCCAGCTTCCTCCTACAGTCCAAAAACATGTAGGTTGGGGAAAGGTTAATTGGTGACTCTAAATTGTCCGTAGGTGTGAATGTGAGTGTGAATGGTTGTCTGTTGAAGTGACAAAAATCGGTGCCTGGAATTGGGCCTGGCGGCTCCCGATCCCGTCCTCCTTGTTTCTTCTAAAAAGTCTTCTGCTGTCAATTCAGTATCTTAGGTTCAGCTGGCAGGTACTTAAAAAAGGCACTGGAGATAGGCAGAATCTGATGCAATCGAGTTTATTGTGTTCACAGGCAACAACACAGACAAACTCATGAGTCAGCCTCCGGAGGACGACTGACTTCTGCTTTCGGTGCTCTGGCTTATATGCTGGTGGAGGTCGAAGAGATCTCCACCCATTTCTGTAGTCCTTCCCATTTCGATCCGTTTCTACTGGTGGCAGACTTTGCCTATGTTCTGGCTCAAACTGGAATCTGCCACCAGTATTTCCGGAATCGCTCTCACTCTATTTTTTAAAAACATGTGATCTCTGGGGACTCTCATGCTACAGTCCCTCGTGCTTCCGTGTAATATGACTCATTACATGTACATCAAGTAATACAATCATTTGAGTGTGTGTGTGTGACCTTTCTTGTGTAATATAACTCTTAAGTGCATTAGGCCGTACAATCAAGTGAGTGTAATATAATTCTTAAGTGCATTAGGCAGTACAATCAAGTGAGTGTTCTATCTTCTTTCACACAGCACGTGGTAACTTGTATGAGTGTCACTGTAAGTTCACAACATCATGTGAGTGTAGGTTGGTGCATTATATCATTACACAGCGCGTGATAGGTTATATGAGTCAATAAGAGTTCACAACTGAGATGTCACTAAGAGTTCACACAGTTACATTGCATATTATGTATAAATGCAGTATTAGTTTTTTGTAGAAGTCTACACACTAACATGGTTATATAACTATTTGTATCTTACCCAACTTATGTGGTCTTAACACCTGATGAGGGTTTTGACTTTTACACTACACTGTCTCTATGTGTTAGCCCTGCGATAGTCTGGTGATCTGTCCATGGTGTACCCTGCCTCTTGCCCAATGTCAGCTGGGATAGGCTCCAGCCCCCCAGCGACTCTCAAGAGGATAAGCGGTTAGAAAATGGATGGATGGATGAATGGGATGACCAGTGGCGGTTCTAGCCTAAATGTATTTTCTATATAGCGCCAGATCACAACAGAAGTCATTTAAGGTTACCTTTCCTATAGAACAGGTCTATACCTTGTCCTTTTATTAAACAAATTCAATAACCTTATGTTATGTATCTTATTTATACCACGGCATGTCATTTCTGTCTCTACATGGTCACACCTTTACAAATCTCCTCTGCTCTCTGTATCTTGCACAGCGGAGTTCGGCCCCAATGCACACACACACCAACACACAGACACGTGTGCACACTTACAGGTGAGTACAGTAGAGCGCGGCTCGATCGCATTTTCCTGACCGAACCGACCTGAGTCAGACGCAGTTTGTTACCTGACATAGCCTAGTTATTGTTAGCACCACCTATAGTTTTGCAAAAAATATATTTAGAATGGTAGATCTAGTTCACATCTAAGGTTCAAAATTCTGTTTCATGTGGAAGATTCGCTGGGGAGATAATGTGTTTTTTCCAAAAAGGACATTGTACAATCTAATATAACCAAAAGGGTTCCAACACCATGATGCTTGAATTTTATATGAAAAACACTCCAGGTGTACCATGTACTAACCAGCTGAAGCTCCCTCCATGGTCTAGAAAATGACATGCCACCTCTCAAGCCCTTGCTGAGGTTATGAAACCCTATTGTGGATAATATAGTACTTCATCAAGTCAATTTTGAGGGATACATGCTATTTAGAAAAAGGTGTAAGTATCCCACATTGTACTGCCTTTTACCATTGTGAAATCTCAGCACACAGTGGCATTGGCCCAGGCACCTGCAGTGTTAATGTCTTTCACACAGTGGAGACTGGCTGCCTCTCGATCCCTCCGCTGTCATTTCCATCATTTCTCCTATCAGACTCTCTACTTAGCCCATCTTCTCCAGTTGAAAGTCCCTGAGGTGAAGTACACAATCATTTCCACGGTACTACTCCCTCCATCCCGTGTCATTACTCCTTGTATCGCCCTCCCTCTCTCTGCTGCCAGTCCTCACAGGTAATACTGAGCTGACAGCTTTCATTCCTGCTCCAACAAAGATCACAGGAGACAGAGAGGGGGCTGAAGCTCAACCATCGCAGTCATCTCCCCTTTGACTCGCCGTCAACTCGTCATGCCACAACTGTAGCAGCAGACAGGGAGACCAGACTGGTGTCAGTGCTCACATATCAACTCCATTCAGGCCTGGGACAATTGGGATGTCTCGCTGTTGTCTGGGGAGAGGCTGGTTAGGGGATGTGCTGGGAGTTCCATGGCTAAGGACTGTAGCTTAATGACTCAAAATACCGACAAAATACTATACCATACTAATTTACTTTGCCAAATATGTTTTGCAAGAATTGCTACATGGATTTCATTCTCTGCCAGCATTTTTTCCAGTCATGTTATTTACAATGACACTTTTACCCCAGGTTCAAGCAGGTGATTCTCATTATCATAATTTTGGCGCTCCAACCTTGTGAACTGGGGCTTCATCTTTGATAAAGGACATTTAAAGAGCCTTACAGTCTATGCTGTGTCACCCCCTATTACCACCTAAGTTCCAGAGCACTGAATCACCACCCATGTCCATTTAGTTCAGTAATGTAAAAAGGTCGAATGTTACACCCCCATGAGGACTGCCCAATGTTCTGATGACCTAAAATTCTGAAACTGTTAGTCTGAAAAATGTCCCATTGGACTGAAAGCTTATTTCTCCATTAGCCTTATCTGAAGTCCCTTTTTTTTTTAGAGAATACACATTCCCTGCAGTTAAACAACCCAATCACCAGAAAAGAAAATTTACATTTTTGTAAACCACGGATACATTACATTTATACATTCTTTTGATGCAGATCTTACTATATAATGATGAAAACTGTCTGTGGGTGTGTATGTGTCTATTCCACGTTTTTCTCCTCACTGAATTGGTCAATCAATGTGAAATTTAGCACAGTGGTAGAGGGTCATGGGAGGATGCGAATGAAGCAATATTACATCAATTGGCCAAAGGGGGACGCTATAGCAACCGACTGAAATTGCAAACTTTGAATGGGCATATCTCATGCCCCGTATGTCGTAGAGACATGAAACTTTGCACAGAGATGCCTCTCCTCATGAGGAACAAATTTGCCTCAAGAACCCATAACTTACGGTCATATAGATTTTCCGCCATTTTAAATTTTTTTAAAAACACTTCAAATCGATCTCTTCCTAGGAAGTTTGACCGATCTGCATGAAACTCGGTGAACATAATCTAGGGACCAATATCTAAAGTTCCCTCTTGGCAAAAGTTGGAAAACTTACTAAAACTGAGCTTCTATAAGGCAATGAATATTGCGGAGGGTGTGGCTCATCACATAAAGGTGTATAACATCTTAAGGGTTTCACCGATCACCACGCAACTTTGTAGGCATATGACCACACATAATCTGAGGGGGACTGACCCAATTAAACAAACAGAAAAATGCTTAAAAATGGCTAAAATGCGACTGATCGCTGTGGCTCCCCCTGTGGCCGAATGATTTTTTT
The DNA here is from genome assembly GCF_006386435.1 of Epinephelus moara. NCBI lineage: Eukaryota > Metazoa > Chordata > Actinopteri > Perciformes > Serranidae > Epinephelus > Epinephelus moara. The sequence goes on along the minus strand of NC_065509.1, from coordinate 6,743,563 downwards.
TTTTTTTTGGTATGACTAAGTCATGGTATGGTATGCTGTACATAATCACGAAAACTGTCCATGTGTCATCCTATCAGTTAGGATCAGTTAGTTTCTACTCCCTGACATGGTCAATCTATGTGAAACTGCACATAGGCACTGAGGATTGGCATAGGTAGACAGATCGCTGTGGCTGCAATCGTACTATCAAATTCACAAAAAGCCTGTCTGAATACGTTGCTCTTCTTAATGGGTTCAGTTGACTATTTAATCTGCAATTTCCTATGACCTGTATCCCAAACACACACCATGTGAAACTGTATGTGGGAAGCTGTGCACTCAATGGGTATGGACTAGTACTTTATTAATCCCAGAGAGGAAATTCAATTTTTTCACTCCGTTGTCATTAACACACAGGTCCAAACACACACATGCACAAACAGGACCTATACATGCAAAAAGTGGAGAGATGTCAGAGTGAGGGGGCTGCCTTGGTCAGGCGCCCCAAGCGGTTGGAGGGGGTTCGGTGTCTTGCTCAAGGGCACCTCAGCAGGGTTCAGGAGGTGAACTGACACCTCTCTAGCTACCAGTCCACGCTCCATATTTGGTCTGGACAGGGACTTGAACAGGCGACTTCCCAACCCAAGTCCCTATGGACTGAGCTACTGCCACCTTACTGAGGGGAGTATGTATTTTCGGAGACTTTGGAGAAAAGTTTGTTTTTGGGATAGCAGTCTGCTGGAGAAATGGTCTTTTGGTTCAATGGGACATTTGTTGGACTAATGATGTTTCAGAATTTTGGCATGCCATTTTCAGAACAATGACATGACACTAAACCCACTGTTGGCTATTTCAGCCTATGGAAAAATGTTGACCAACAAGAGTTTTGCAGATTGGATTAAGAATGAGGACCTACCTTCACAGCTATCTAGCTACATGTTTGAAAAAACAAAGCTGTACAGGTTGTTACTTAGAAATAACACTTAAATCAACATATTTGTTTGCTAGTTGTGAAAAATGCTAACTGTTCCTGGAAACCATCATCAAAGCCATGTAAATTGGATACGTCACTGGCTCCTGATTGGTTTGGGCAATAAAACCCAACAAGAAATGGGTAAACAAGCTCATGATGTTAGCCTGAAAAAATGAGGTGAAAAAAATTGCAATTCTTGGTCAAAGACATGGTCATAGATAAAAGGAGCTTTAGATGTTGGAAGACTGTACAAAACAAAAAATATGGTAGCATGCCCAAGTTGCCAGGAGAAGAGTGTTGTAAGACTAGAAATACATGACAGTAAATGGTTTGCAGCTCCTTGAGTAACCTTTTTATGTTGAGTAATAATTTTTAAACATGTATTTCTTACTTTACATTTCTCACGAAAGATATTGGGCATGGAAGTTGATTCTTGACTTTGGCCTGACCTTCACCCATGAGGTCGTTGTGCTTCCCATTTGAATGTTAAGCCAAACCCTGTTATTAATTTCTAAATCCAACCATTTGTGGGTGTTGGCTAAATTCAACCACGTGTGTTTGATGTTGAAGGAAAAAAAAAGGTTAATTTGCGGTGTTGTACCGATGTAGTAGGTTTATTTTGAAAGAGACTGTATGCAAACTGTACATTTCCTGTGAAAAAGGAAGTGTATTTTGAAAACACTCAATGTCTGTAACAGGCTGAACTGTGTCCCAGAATCTCAACAACCAATGCACCCAGGGTATCTTGCACATCATATGTCAACATGGAAAGTCCATGACCAAATGTCGATATGTGACAAGGTCGGAGTGAGAATTTGTTCTCCAAAGGCCCACTTTTTTAAGGGTTTCAACTGGTTCTCACAGTCTTCATTGGGACATGGAATTTGCCTAGGTTCCAGATGTTTAATCAAGACCACCATCTTTCCTTGACCTTAACTTAGTGATATGAGTTGTTTAAAAATAAGATGAATGTAAAAGTTTATCCTTGTGAACTGCAGACTGCAGGCTGCAACTGAAAGCTCCTGTAAACCACCAAGTGGATCTTTGAACTCAGAGACCTGCTCTGGCCTGCTGAGAGACAGCTAGTAAGAAAAGTGGGGAAAGACATTTACAGCAAGAGAAAAAAACCTTGGCAATAGGGAATTTGTTGTTCATTCCAGTCCCTGTCCCGAGGTAGAACACACAACCCCGTCTCTCATTCTCATCGAACGACTGTTTAAGACTAAAAACAAACCCTTCAACTGAGCCTGCACCACTTTCCCCTTCTTCCTTTAAACCTCTAAATCCTTCAATAATAAAAACAGAGCTGCGAGGCACATGTCGTCCTCGCAGCCCTGCTTTACTCTGAGCCTCTCCCAAACATCACAATTCCTGAAGTGAATCTCTGCTTTGTGCAAGAGACAGCCTCATTTCAGTCCAGCTCTCTCCAAAACTTGAAAGTAATTTAGTCCCGGGGAGTTTTTGAAACATTTATGTGGGCTGGGCCATGCATATTTCATCAGAGGGCGGTAAAGTTTAAAGTAGGACACGCCTACTGTAGTGCACGCACGCTGAGACTAACAGCTCCATTGTTCTCAGTCTTTTCACAGTACAGTGGCCATGGAAAATACTTTCTGATTGCCTGAAAACTCAAATGTCATTGCTGTCAACGCTGTAAGCAATACTAAACATCAGTGAGCAAGGTATACTAAACTGCAGGAAACCATGGCAACAAGACATTTGCCACAACACCAGCAACAGTGACAACAGAAAGCAAATGTAGTGCAAACATTTTGCCTCTTTGTGTAAAGGTCTTGCCATGTCTGAATAAAGCCACAATGAACAATCATGTGACAGACATTTATGTCTGAATGATAAACACAGAGGTATATTATTATAAGAAACAAATGAAACCAGCCATGTTGCTATGTCTGAAGAGCACTAATGACAATGTTATCATGCATGTTTGTCCATCAAAATAAACACATCACATAACTCTTCTCCAGTACAACACATAATGACTCCATACTTGTCAGATACAGCAGCTTGGTCAGTGCTACGCTTCAAACTATGACGCTCTCTGCACCCCTCCAGCATCAGTTTTGGATGCTCACATATGTGCTCATTACATGCTACAGTATCATTTCAAAATAAACTCCCGTGTTGACAGGAAATGTTGGTTTTGGCAACTACTTTGGATACTTGGTTCATTTAAGAAAAAAGATTATGGTGTTGGTTGAAATGAATACATTTGTTACACAACTTTACTCACACAAGTCAAGAGGTACATATGAGACATATGTGATGTGATAGATATACATAACGCTAACTAAGTAACGTAGTTAAAAAAAAAAAAAAACACCTCAACATTGATCTTGGTTTACACACAGCCCCTAGGGGGGCCTCAAAGAGAGCTACCAAATTATTTTTTGGTAATTAAATTAGTTTAAACACCCCATTAACAACAAGTCGCTAAATCACACCTACAATTGACCTATGGCTAAGCCCCGCCCCCCCTCCACTCACTCGGACAAAATATCAACATTCAGTGACCGGGCGCTATGGCAGGTGTCACAGTACACGGCATTTCGCAGGAGGCAATTGATGATTTTTGGAGACATAACGATCAAATTTTGGTGCATCAAAGTGCCACTGAAGTAAAGGTTTTTGGCTCAGAATATGAGAAAAGGATAACGGCCTTTTTACCATCTTTACCAAGAGTGTCTCTCCGTTAGTTTGGTGCTACAGTATTTACACTGAATCATTCAGCATAACGTTTGCCAACCTTTGTTATCTCTGCCATTACAGATAAGTTAATGAAGCTAAGCTCCAGAAGTTAACGTTAGCTTAACTAGAGCCCTTTGGACAACAGCTAACAATGATGTACGATCACCAAAGTACAAAACTAGAACAAAATAGGCTAATGAACTCCCAGCAAACAAGGTGACATGATGAACAACGCAGCTAGGAGCTAACGTTAGGCTAACTTTAGCTAACGTTAGCTAGAGATGTTAAAGATAACTTTATATTTCTTTCCAGCAAAGTGACAATATGTTGCCTCAAACACGATGTTGACTTACCTTAAAACAGATGTAGACATCCTTGTTAATCTTATTCACGTTGAGTTTATGTTGTGGTCTAACGTTACCACACAACTTTATCCAAAGGAGACACTTTTCTCGGTTGAGATGTGGTTTGGAAGTGTAAAAAATACACCTCATCACCCAGCCTCTCAGGATACCTTGTGTCGGAGTTGCATGTACCCCATGCACACTGTTTGACCATTTTTTAACTTCAAATCTCTGAAAAAGCTCATAAAACCGAACAAAACTGACTTTCTGTAATGCATTTCAATGAACGTCCAGGCAGAGAATGTCCGAGTGTATGGGAATGGCTATACGCACTGTGATTGGCTCATAATGTTTGAGGGTGGGGCTAAGCCATAGGTCAATTAGTGGCTGAAAAACTGCTGAACTGAATCAGTGGTCTGCAGCTTTACCATCCATCGCCCTCTACCTTCCTCTACCTGCCTGTACGTCCAAAGCCAGACAAAGCCAGCTCATGTACTAGTATGTACTTTAGAAACATTGCTGAATGAAACGCCAACGTCATCTTCTGGCAACTGGGCTGCACCACAAAGTGGTTTACACTGGAGTTAGTTGAAAGCTGGGTATGCTAAAGGCTACCTTGTATTGACGAAGCTGCCGTATTTGTTACCCTGGGGATGAGAACAGCCTGCCAGTACACCACACTTTATTCGCTAAATGTTTTCAGCTATCTCACCTTCATCAGGGTGGTGCCTGAGGCTGTTTTTGGTTTCTTTTAATCTGATTTGTCATGTGATTGAAACTTTACATTCATCATCCTCTTCAAAAATACTATTTACAAAATCTCATTTCACATTAGTTAATACAAAAACTATATGAAAAATAACCATAAATTCAGAGTATAATACAATCAGCTTTTCATATTATTCTTTGACAAATACACCTCTTCATCTTCAGCCATAAATGGATAATTAGAATGGATATTAGCATTTATGTATTGATCACATGACAAATCAATGTGTTACATATTGGCAAACCTAAAACAGCCTCAGGCACCATCTTGATGACAGCATGATACCTGAAAATGTTTGAATAAAACATGGTGTCCCGGAGAAGAGTTGCGTGTGTATGTGTGTGTGTTAATTTTGACAGACTGCTGGAGCTCACACTGGTCTGCACCTCACTGTGTGTGCTGTCACAGTCAAAAACAGGCGGATGTTTCGCAGGTATAATGCATACCATGTTCACCATCTAGGCTGATTACTTTTGCAGGTCATTTGGTCATAGATGTAAATTATTGGACAAATTAAAACTTATATCTTACGATAGCTCCAGAGGAGAAGTCAAAGGATCATCAAAGTTATTACAATCCCTCCTGAGGGGAACAAGAATGTCTCAATATATCCCATAGTTTCTGTGATATATCACTTGAGACCAGACCCATACCAAGCTTGAAGGACAAGTTCTTAAAGCTCTGCAAATTTTTTTTAAATCGCAAAATACTTTTGATTTTTTTTTTTTGCCAGGTGCTTTATTTTATACAGATTTTTCAGTTTATACTCATTTTATACAAAGCATTGCTGAAAATGTAGTTGTTTTTTTTTTCCAGATTCAACACTTTGTTAGCTGCATTAAACTGTGCTCGCCAGACCATTATGAGGTGAATAACACCCGAAAGCAAAAGTACTACATGTAAAAATAGAATTTCTCCACTCAGCTCGTTTGTTTGATTTTTAGAATGTTTTTCTTACCTCCGATTTGAATATGCAATGTCAATATGGAAGAAAACACTAATGCAAGAGAATACCCTGTTTAGCTGCTGTTTATAGAGCCCTGGGAAATTTTGATCTTATCTGCATTAAGGTTGGAAGTAGGTATTTGTGGTAACACTTTAATAAATGGTTCATTGATAGTTATTTAAACTTAAGTTAATAATTGTTTTATTGTTATCAAACAATGAAAAGATAATGAGTAATGTTTAATAGTTAAAATAATTAACTAAGTATTGCCATTATTTGATAATATTTGCGCTACACACATTATAACATATATACTATATGAACTATTTGTTGATGATTGCTAAATGATTTGTAAACCTTTAAGATTTTTTTTTATTTTTTTATGTTATGTACATATATGGACCAGATATTTATAACCTTGTTACTGGTTATAATTGGTTTATAAACGTCTATAAACATTATGTGGATAGCTATTATAGAGTTGCAATGATTATACCACCCTGTTACAAGGTTAATAAATACATACAATATACATATGCACTGCACTGTGCATCAAAAAGATTATTCTGGTGTCCAATATAAAGTTATAGATGCTCTACACAGTATTTATTAAGCATTTATAATATATTTATAATCATCACTTGCAACTTTGTAATAGTCATTCATGTAATGTTTATAGATGATTTATAAACCAATTATGGACCATTAACAAAGTGTTACAAATATCTGGTTCATATATCTATGTAATGCTCATACAAACGTTTTTTTTTCATTAACAAACACTTGTGAAACTTGTATAAAATGTAATAATGTGTACAATAATAAATAAATTCTAGTTTTATTTATAATCAGTGAAAGTTATTAATTTCAATTGTACTGGTTGTTAAATGTAAAAAAAACAACAACTATTAATTTAAATTAACTATCAATTTACCAATTATTAATGATGATTATAATAAAGTGTTACCGTATCTTTTCTCGTTCTGTGTGTGTGTCTGTACTGTGTGTGATCCCTGTTAGTTAAGAAGCTTTTGTCATTGACAGCTGCCTCGTATTGTGTTGTCCTCTCTGTGTGCCCGTGTGTGCGTCTGTTTATGTGTGTGCCTGTGTTCAGATGGGTTGATGTGATGTTGATTCATGTGTAATCATATGCCGAGGCTGCTGTAAACACATCTCTGTATGAGTGTGTATGCAAATGTGTGTGTTCATCATCCCCATGTGGACCAGCTACAGTCTACAACAGCATGTATATGGGGCTTTACAGCCCTTGTGGGTGTGTTAGAATGAAACGAGAAAAGACATGTAGGCTAACGTACAGTATGTTTGTTTCAATATGAAGAGCAAACTAAATGTGCAGTCACAACAAGTGTTAAATCTCAAAGCATAACACACCCTTCAAATAATTGTTTTTTCTTATCCAAATAAAGGGTCCAAGGTGGCTTTCACATCAGGGACCTGGGCCTGGATCCAAGGAAACCTCACCCCAGTTTGTTTGATTATTTTAAACACTGTGTACTGTACCCGGGCATGGAATGCGATCTGTGCCCAAGTCCGCTTAAAAAAGTGGTCTTGAGTACGGTACATGTGCACTCCAGTACATTATGAATCAGGTGTGAACACCAATTGTAGTCCAGAAGTGGACTTAAATTTAACATTACAACAAGGAGTTTTTAACCAGTTACGAAAAGGTCTCAATTTAATACTGATGACAGTGCAGCCTGCCACAAACAGACCCAGATCTGGCTTTGCTGCCACGCTAACCTTGAAGCTGGAGTTAAGACAGGAGGCGGACAGCTACGTGCCTGACAGCAGTGGCTCCTCCACCAGCCAGTAGCAGAGCTTTGCCTTGCTTTTCTACTGGTCCCTGCTGATGACTGTCCCAGGCACAGCGATGTCCATCTGCGGCACCATTATCTACACTATAACACAACAAAAAGGTCACGTAGAGGGTGATGCAAGTGTACTCAGGTATGGAATAGGGGTAGGAATCACCACAGGCCTCATGATCTTATAATGACGAAAACTCTGTCTGTCTGTGGATGTGTCTGTTCCACATTTTTCTCCTCACTGACTTGGTCAATCCATGTGAAATTTGGCACAGTGGTAGAGGGTCATGGGAGGATGCGAATGAAGCAATATTACATCAATTGGCCAAAGGGGGGCGCTATAGCAACCGATTGAAATTGCAAACTTTGAATGGGCATATCT
>NC_065509.1:6690496-6735597 GCF_006386435.1 Epinephelus moara | reverse complement strand
GACCCCTCCATTATTGACCCCATCAAACAAAATGGGGGCGCTAGAGAGCTAATTTCTTATCAAGGCCCAATCGCCATATTGATTTTTACTAAACTTGGTAGATATGAAGAACAGGACGCCTCAAGGTGACTGGAGAAATTTAACTCTAATTGGCAACTGGGTGGCGCTATAACAACAGAAAAATGCTTCAAAATGGCTAAAATGTGACAGATCGCTGTGGCTCCCCCTGTGGCCGAATGATTTTTTTTTTTTTCTAATTTTTGGTATGACTAAGTCATGGTGTGGTATGCTGTACTCAATGGGTATGGACTAGTATGATATTATTGCGCTATTAACATGTTGCAATGTGCTGAGTACTGCAATATATTGTGATCTATTACTTTTATTACCTGTAAATTAAACACATTCTCACTATGACCTCGTCACATATGGAAATTTGGTCATGGACTTTCCAAGTCAACATATGACGTGGATATGAGTGTGTTTGTTGTTGATGTTCTGGGATGCAGTGTCAACTTCTGCCTGTTACATGCATTGTGTATTTTCAAAACACACTTCCGTTTTCGCAACAAAAATGTACAGTTTGCATCAGTAAAACACAGCTGACCTTTTTTTCCTTCAACAACAAACACACGTGGTTACATTTAGGCAACACAGGCACATGGTTAGGTTTAGAAAGAAATAACATTCAAAGAAATAACATTCATGAAAGTCGCTGGTTGTTGGACCCATCCCACCCACCCAACTTGAGCTTTTCGTCCCCTTAATTTATGCAGTTTTCTGGCTGCTTTCCCCCTGATGCTGCTGGGTGCCGTCACACAATAGCGGTGACCAGCCACGCATCATGATGACATGAAAGGACAGCTTTTTTTTGTCTGTGTCTTATGTCAGAAATCACTGCCCAAGTGCCGGTATTTGACGACTTGGGAATGAGATGTGGTTGGTAAATTTTGTCTCCACAGGAAGACTTTGTCAACATCTCCTTATCTAATAAGACAAAGCTTTCAGTCTATCCATTATTTGTATTTCAATTTGTCATTTGCTTGTGCTTATGCTTTTGTACTGCTGGGTAGGTAGTGTACAGTGGGATTTTTGAGCTTTCTCACTGGAAACAGCTTGCAGGGGTGGCTGAGACTGAACCAATGCAGTCCATGTGCCGTAAAACCAAAACATTGAACTACATATGGCTGAAAAAGCTATGTAGAGTTGGTGAAAGGGCTAGTCTGTGATCTCTTCTGACTGCTGTACCTAATTTGCTTCTATACATAGCAGCAGAGAGACCAGACTGATTGCAGAGAGATGACATGCAACTTGAAAAGAGCTGAATTTGAAAAGGACATATGGGTTCATGGTACACATCGTGCAAACTGAGCAAACTCAGTGTCCTGTTTTTAAGTAAGTGTAAACTTCATCCAGCTGGTACATCACCACCCAGCGAGTGCACCCATGGTGATCAAATACAGGCTCTGCCAATGTCTCGGGAACATCAGAGGGAGGGGGTGCGTTTGTGTCTCTGCATCTCTGATTTAAAGCCTGTAGGTGAACAGAAAGAGCTCTTGTGTAAAGCTAGTTTGATGTGTCATACGTGTTTTATACTGTAGGAAAGAAAGACAACTTGTGTCAGTATTCACAACGTCCTTTTCACCTTGGCCAAACCATCTGTAATCACAATATCCCAGGCTGAACATCTTTAAATTAAAGCTGACCCACCAGCCATTTTGCATCCAAAGTAATTGAAGCAAATACGATTTTAAATTTTGCTCCTGTCATCACTACTCTATTCCACAGTGTGCTTGAAGCTTGTTATGGTCCTAACTGCTGTGAGTTACATGCACTAAATCACTTCCCCTCATTGGAGTCTCACTGGTTGAAGGAAGCTCAATGAATCATCTCCCCCACCTGTCTGCTGTGTGTGACAGAGTGGCAGATGGGAAGTGATTGAGCGTAAACACTGAGGGCTCTGAGGAGGGATGATGTGACAGCGTCCGGGCTCATCACGCCCCTGTAGCCACAGATACACATTCACTACTTTCACAAGCCTGGGAAAGGCAAATGGATTATAGTTCCTACAGTGCAACATGGATACATGATGAGGGTGATTGTGAAGTTAGAGACCAGACTCAGGTGAAAGCTGACAGCATGTTATATTTTCTAATTGTTGTCAAATCCCATGTGCAGATCCAAACCAACAATGAATATATCCTAGTAACACATATTATGTGTGTAGTTTATGACTCAGTTTTAGATACATCTTGCTTCCCCAAATACTCATTACAGCATCAAATATGTAGTAATCTGCCACTGACAATAGTCCCCAACAAAGTGACAATTTACACTTCTTTGATGACAAAGGCGCTATTCTGGGGCTGGTTGGGAACTTGGGCACCCATGGGGAAAATGTACTGTGAGATGACCACATCAGAAGAACAGTAACATTGTCCAATAAATTCATGCATTGTGACTCCAGTGAGTAATGCACCACATGTGAAAGACAAGATGAAAAACAACAGTCAGAGAAGTAATTTGACATGGCATGTTTAAAAACAGAAAAATAGACAGTGAAAAACAGAGCTTTTAATCAAGCATGGACAGACTCATACATGTTCCCTCTTTCTGTGAGCAGTTCAAAACCAGTATGTTCCAAGACCGTGGCGAGTATTAACCTTAAGAGCCTGGTCCCCCGGCGGCATCAGCGGGAAAAGCGGCGGGACAAGGACGATAGTCAAGACAGCAAATGTCCAAGTGCTGTAGTTGGGAGGGGTGGGGGATGAATCCAACAACCATCGACTTTCAATTCAATTCAATTTTGTTTATAAAGCCCAATATCACAAATCACAATTTGCCTCACAGGGCTTTACAGCATACGACATCCCTCTGTCCTTATGACTTTCACCCCTGGTGTTCGCATCTGGTAAGATTCTAAAGCCAAACCCTGTTCTTTTTTCCTAATCCTAACCACTTGCTTTTTTTTCGCCTAAACCTAACCAAATATTTTTATTGCCTAAACCTAACCATGTGCTTTTGTTGTCTAAACCCAACCAAAGGTGTTTGGTTGGGTTTAGACTTGTATTTTGAAAGAGACAGTATGTAAACGTTACATTTCCTGTGAAAATGGATGTGTATCTTGAAAGAAGACAAAGCATGTAACAGGCAAAATTGACACGGTGTCCCAGAATGTCAACAACCAATGCACTCAGGGTACCTTGCACGTCGTATGTGGATGTGGAAAGTCCATGACCAAGCATGTCAATATGTGACGAAGTTGGAGTGAGAATGTGTTGACCTTAAAGACCTAGTGTGTAGAATTTAGTGTCATCTAGCGGTAAAGTTGCAGAATTAAAATTTCTCCTATGTGCCAAGAATGCAAGATAACTATAGTGGTGAAAACGTGAATGACTCAATCTAGAGACAGTGTTTAGTTTGTCCATTCTGAGCTACTGTAAAAAGAGCATGACAAATTCTGTGGAAAAAGATCAATTTTGTTGGTAGACAAAAATGGCTCATTCTAAGGTAGTGGATGCCTGTAAAACCTACACACACGACCTTCAAGATCCCCGCAGGACCGCCAGCAATCTGGGTGACAGTAATGTCAGCAACATTGCTATCTTTAAGAGTCTGTGCAGCTTGTTTTTTTAAGCATGATGGTAGATGTATCATTGGGCCATTCACCCGCTTAAAAACCAACAAAACACCTACTGTCTATATCTCTATAGTTTTGGTGTTTTCCTACAGTACAGTACAATTTTACCTCTCAGTGGTTTCACACAATGATATTCAGTATGTTGTTAAACAAGTGCTCAGTAAATTTCTGAGACTTTTGCAAAATGGGTTAACAGTACAGCCCACTCTTATTCCCAACTTGTTGCTGCTTTGTCAGTGATTTCAGCATCAGACACCAACGCAAAAAGGCACCTTTCGCAGCATCAGTTTGAAACTGTAACAGTGTAACATAAGGAGTTGGAAAGTCCCTAAAAGATGGGCAGGAGGGGGAGGTGGATGAGTCCAACAAACCCCCAGTAGCTCTACATCGAGTTACCTCTTGATGTCTGAGCTCCTCTCCCTATCTCAAAGGCTGAGCCCAGCCACCCTATGGAGGAAATTCATTTCAGCCTGGTCTCTTTCTTTCAGTCACTACCCGTAGCTCATTACCATGGGTAAGGGTCAAATGGTAGATGGACTGGTAAACTGAAGGCTTTACCTTCTGGCTCAGCTTCCTCTTCACCTTAACAGTTTGGCACAATGCCCACATTGCTCCTGACGCTGCACCAATCCACCTGTCCATCTCATGCTCCATTTTACCCTCACTCATAAACAAGACCAAGAGATACTTGAACACCTTTGCTTGGAGCATTAACTCACTCCAGAAACAGAGGTCGTAATCTCACATTTTCCAGTGAACCCTGGCTTCACATTTGAAAGTGCTGAATCTCATTTTGACCTCTTCATTGTCAGATGCAACCTGCGCCAGTGTGTGTCAGGTGGTGATCTGTTGGCGGCTTTACTCCTCTCTTTAGCCATGTCTAAGACTTGCCGCAGATCTGATGATACAACTACAAAGACTATTTTTAATCTTTGCCTTAGAGTATTCTGGTACTAAGTGCATTTATAATTCATCCTATGCTCAAACATTGTGTTTGTTAAGGCCAATCCAAATTTAGATTAGACAGGCCATTTCTCCCAGTTACCTCCAGATTTCTGCATTACTACCTGTGAGTGTTGAGGTTCCCCCAACAGAACTATGGATTCCCCAGATAGTATCATTTCAAGGATGCCACCCAGAGACTATACGAAGGCTGGGCACTCTGTTTGGCACACAACCACAAACAGAAGTTACAGATTTCCTCTCAGCGATTTGCAGTTGCATAGAGGTGACTGTCTCCTGCCCCAGGGAGAAGTCAAACAAAGCACTTGTGAGTGTCCTTACACTTGAGAGAAAATGTTACTGCAGCATGTGATCAGACTGTGTCAGCAAAAAAAGTTCATCATACATAGAGAGATATTATAGTAGGGTGGCAGAGCATAAACCTGTCATTACAAAGATAAATTCACATTCTAGAGGTTGGTGGGAAAACCATAGACACTGGTCTACAGAGTTGTGGAAAAAGTGATATGGATAGATTGGTCATCATTCACCATATTCTCGCAAATGGGTGAGTGCATGTGTGGCATACATCAAGAGAATGCTTGACCCCTATGGTGAGAGGATCTGATAGCAATTTTATGCTGTGAGGGGATTTTGCTGCCATGGTTTGGGTCCACCAGCCCCTTAGAGGGAGAGGTCACTGCAAATCACTGCAAAGTTGTTCTGAGTGATCACCTTTATCCTTATGTTGAAACATTTCTATCCTTGATGGGAGTGGTTTCTTCCAAGATGACAATGCCTCCATCCATACAGCATGAGGGGTCACTGAATGGTTTGATGAGTATGAAAATGATGCTATGGCCTTAGCAGTCACCAGATCTCAACCCCATTGAACACCTATGGGAAAATTTGGACAGACCCCTGTAATGCCAGGGGTCAACAGGTCCTTGCTCCCCACCTTTGCCTACCACCCAGCTATTAGCGCACCCAATGGTAGGCCCACAGGGAAGTCGCTCCATATAGGGCCAGTTATTTTGGGCTGTGTCCAACTAGCTTCCCTGCCAGTTCTGGCCCTAGGAGTAAGTCCTGATTTCTCTTTTCCAAGCGAGATAGCTGCAGCTCCTCTCTAGCCAATTTTTATTGGGTCTGTGAATGTTCTTAGTTGGGCCTCTCCCCTTGGACCACTCTACCTTGGGAGATCCTACCAGGAGCTATTGCCCCTGACAACACATTTTGAAAATTAGAAAATTCCAGAACAATCCTAATTTGAGATTCTGTACACAAGACTTGTGATTGGACATTGAGGTTATCTACCAAAGTCTTACACTCTGCAACAAATCAAAGTATGAATCATTTATTGTCATCTGTTGTAAATGTTGTAGTCATAACATAAGACATCTAATTGTTAGAGTGTAGATGATGTTACATGCACATAAAAACAGTGTCACCATAGTCTTCAGTGCTGAATAATGTACAACATTTTGCCAAACAAAGAAAGCAATCAGTTATATTTTGTTGTCTTAGTTCTGTGTGCTTCTTATCTTTTTGAAATACTGTCTGCCTTTGGCTGATAAACTACAAGTACCAGCACAAGCCTCTTTACACTGTGTCTCTGTGCTCCTTTAGGCTCAGCTGTCAATAAACATGCTCTAATCTGCACACACAGAGGCTGGGAGGCTAAAGAAGCGTGCATTTGTCAATTAGTCAACTCATCCATTAGCCGACCTAAAATTTATTTGCAGCAATTTGGATAATCGTTTACTGGTTAAAGCCCAGTTATCTCTTAAATGGCAAAAAAATGCAGGCTCTCTTGAATGAGAATGTTCTCTTTGAGTTATAGACTGTTGGTAGGACAAAAAGACATTTGAAGGTGTCTTCTTTGGCACTGGGAACTTGTGATGGGCATTTTTCACTATTAGCTTACAATTTACAAACTAAATGATAAATTGACTAATCAAGAAAACAATCAAAATATTCTCCAAAGACCTTTATTTCTTCCTTTGAATTCTAAGAAAATATGAACAGAAAAACACTTAATTACTTGGCCTGACTTTTGACTGTAAAAGTGGATGATTATTGTGCCTCAGTTGACCTTTACTCTATCTGTGTTGATGAGAAAAACATGATCGCAGCTCTCGGTGACAGCTTTGGCTCCATTTCATTCATTTAAACAAAAGAGCATAATTGACATTTCAATTACAGAAATCTGCTTGCTTGTTAATTCTGTTTTGAAGTTAGAGTTTTGCTTAAGCCCTTCAGAGATCCCCAGGAAAACACTGTATCCTCTTGAAGCTCTGCTTACTCCAAATCAGCCCAAATCCCCATTAAACAGCGCGCATTGACACAAGGAAATGGGATGGATACACTGTCAGGCGTCTGGTTATCAAAGGTGGCCTCAGAAACGTCTACTGCCTCTCTCACAGAGTTTTCCCTTCAGCTGGCATCTGGCGGATTGCTGAATGAAGCAGCTCTGACAGGCAATTACTGTATTTAATATCTCTTGGTAGCGGGAAGGCGTCATTGTTTGGGTTTGAGCACAGTGAATCCCAGGCAGGATCAACTGTGACAGCTGCTTTCTATCCACTATCCTCCAATTGTTATCCCCCCAACCTCCTCCTCCAGCCTTCTCTACTAAGAGCTGAGAGCAGCCACCATCCAAATGAAAATGAAGACACATGAATATTTCACCGCCACTGGATCCACTGTGTCTTTAGCAGGGTCAAAAACAACAACCTTGTTTGGAGTGTCATGTATAAATCATGAATCTTCAGAAGTCTTCTGACTGCAGATTCGGAGTAATTATTTGTTGGTCGCAAATTCTTTTTTTCCTGGACTCATCTCAGCGCTTTATGCGATCTCATGTCTTCACATTGTTTCAAATCCGCGGCAGAACAAATGAAAGAGCAATCATCTACAAGTGCCGTGAGCTGAGCAATTTTCAGCCTTCATCTGCACCACAGGCCACAACACAGCCTGGAGAAAACAGCCAAGGCAACCCAAATGGAGTTTTAATGTTTGCTCTATAATTAGATTAAACCAAGTTGAAATATACTGTTTTGCCTTAGGTGACTCGTTAGTGTGTACAGAATTATGTTTCAGACCAAATTACCAGCTCTGCTATCTAATCTGGAGCAGGATTTGCATAATGTTCCTTTTTTAAATATGTATATTAATAAATAGGGGAGGACAAGGGAGGAAAGTGCATTGGTACAGTGTACATTTAACCATCACAGTCCCAGTTTCCCCAACACACACACACACACACACACACACACGCACACACACACACACACACACACACACACGCACACACAGCCAGTTTTATACAACCTCCCTGATTCCCTCCTCTGTCATATTTGGAGTTTTCTCGGGGAATAATAGGGACTCTAGAGCAATAATAAAATGCTCCACTGCCTTCATCCCAAATTCTAAATCACTTTTACCATATTCATGAAGAGGTTGAGATGTGTAGAAGGAAGACCAAACATCAGAGTAAATCAGTCCTTCCAGGAATTTATGGCCATGTGTTTGCATGAATTAATTTTATCCAATACTTCAAATATTTTCACTAAAATGGTCTAATGCTTGCAAATCTGACCAATTATCCCACGTTTCCACTTAACATTAATCCAGTTGGCAACCACTGCTACAATGCCAAGTCAAATAAAATCAAACCTCAACATCAACACATTAATTCACTGGTAAATACTGTATATATTACCATTACAATACCTTGCACAAAATAAAATGCATCAACTCCCAAGCAATTAGCACCAGCAGTATTGCCAAACCTTCTACCCAAAGTGGAGCATCTATAATCTGATAACTTACACTAACTATATGTTCTGTAAAACTTGTCATCACATGTGAAAGCTGTTGGGAACACTCAACCTCCATGGCTGAAAAATGAAGCCAACCTGGAAGTGCCAAAAAGTGCAGTTCTTTGAATGGCCACTTGAAGCTGGCTCCAGAAGCCAGTCAGTCCCCATAGACCCCCATGTTAACATGTCCTACTTTACAGCAGAAAAAAAAAACAAAAAAAAAAACATGTGTACAGCCTGGTACAAAAAATATGTTTTGGTCTCTATGGCTGATTCCCCCTTCATGACAACTGTAAGGGAGGTGAATTTTAATATAACTCACCCATTAACATTTCATTAAGGGTTACAATTAAGCATAATTAAGGGTGTGCTGCTTTGAGTGACAGGCTGTCTGCCAATAGTGTCCTTGGCTTCACAATCACATCATCCACAGCTCCACCCTCTCACCAAGATGGCGACAGCCGAAATGCCAAATTCGACACATTAAATTTGGAGTCCACAAACCAATGGGTAACATCACAGTAGCTAGTCTATTATTTTTACAGTCTATGGTAACTCTACATTAGTGAAACAGCAAGGACAGCTGCTAAACCTGCACAAATAATTCAAAAGACAAACCATGTAATCCACAAAGCACCTGCAAAGGGTGAAATGTACCATTAACTGCACTGCCAAGATAATACCATCGTGGTGTTACTGTGCTATTTGCACATATTTAAAGAAGGTATAATGCAAACATGTTTTTATGCAAACAAGCCTCAATGCAAAAATATTCCAGTTCACAAAGATCAGTGCCGATAGCCATAAGCAGTTAGAGTCAAATTATTAGCATCTTTGTAGAGTTGGTGGTAACTGGACTGCATTTATAATGAAAGAGGTGTCATGGTAAGCACTGACCCAAAGATTGATTCGCACTGTCATGTTTTCTTTCCTTGCCTGAAGTTTTGAGGAATGCCTCTGCACCTCTTAGGTCAGGACCTGTAGCTTGCAGTCTGACATTTTCAGTTTTATTTTTCTTTCTGCCATTGTTCTGTCTGCTCTGTTCTTGGAGCAATGGCGACATATTTACTTTGCCACATGGGTAATTGCAATTGGACACACAAAAAGGACAAAAAGGGCAAATTGCACTCAGCTGCAAAAATGACACAGTCCCACTCCAAAATATGACCACATAGCGGTTTTACAAGCAGAAATTACAACCTTTTTATGTAAGGCACTGACCTCTTGTGTACGTAGTAATTATTTCTGGAGCAAAGGAGGAAGTTAGCATGTATAAAAAAAACTGGGAAAAAGTCCATTTAGGGTGGGAGGGAGGAGAGGACAAACACAGGACTTTAATCCAGGAGATTGCTGTTCATGTCCCGTGTGAACCAAAAATGCAGCTTTGAGTTACTTTAACAACCTCACACAGTATATGTCACATGATATATGTTACATGAGATATGTCATGTTACATTACTTTAATAACAAACATAGTTGTTTTATACCAAACCATTATTTTAAAAAAATAAATAAAATAAACCTAACCAAAGAGGTTTGTTGCCTAGACCTAACCTCATAGTTTTGGTGCAACTGTGACCTTTTCACAATTCAACGCTAGTGTTTAAAACAACGATTGTTTACGATCATATACAAGCTATTCTGTTGTCTAGCAGTAAGTACACTGATTAAATAAAGTAAGAACATACAAGATACGTAGTGGGTTGAAGGACTTTTTTGTGGACTCTTTTGTGAATCGAACCTTGAGCCAGGGCTTATATTGGTTGCAAGTGATACACAGTTCATCATGACATCAGTGGCTGCGATTTTAGCTGCTGCTAACAAGAATGTAATTTATTTTGCAGATACTTGGTCACAGACCAAAGTATGAGACAAATTGAAATGTTGACCTGATGATGGCACTTCTTTCCTTGATTGTAACTTGTTTGAAACTGCGGGACCACCGGTGATTGGTCCTGTATTGATTTCAAATACATTTAAGAACATGCAACAAAGCAACAGGTGTGTGTGTTTCCCTTCAGTGCAGTGTTAGATGATTAATAATACAGCTGAGAACCATAAATGCGACATTTTTCCTTCCTTCTCTCTCTCTTTTGCCATTATTTGTCTTCCTAGTTAGTCAGAGACAGTACAGTTGTAATTGTAGTATTACTGACAACTCAAGAGAAGAATATGTATTATTTGTGCTCAGTGTGTCCAAAAAGCAACGCTGAAAACAAGTGAATTCCCACAGAGTGCAATCAAAAACAAATCTAAATGCTAAAATATATAGCCTACAGTGTCAGATTTTAGACAGACTTCTAAATATGACACCAATTATGATGGAATTCATCCAGACTGCTTCCACACTTATCTTCTTTCTAGCCATGTTCATCTGTTGGTCAGTATAGCCTTCTGTTAGATAGCATCATCTTGCCAAAATCAACAGTGGCCCCTCATGTTTCCATCTCTTCCACCCAGAGGACCCACATCTCCCCAGGCCCTTCTTCTCCTCCACAGTCCAGAGGCCTGGCTCTTTTCCTGGACACCACTGAAGCTTACAGGTGGCTAACACCTGCAGAGGCAGCTGGCTATCTGTCCAGCCATCTGCATGACCACTTTAGCCACACAGACAGTCCACAAACAGAGTTGGACTGCTGGGCCCAGAGCCTGATCCCTCAGGACTTTTTGGTTGGTTTAGTAGGAATGGCAATGTTGGGGAAAGGCAGTGATACAGGTGTACACCTATTGTAGGGCCATACTAGTGGCTGAGCAACTTTTAACTCATAACTATAAAGTGTTCCATTGCTCCTTATCATTCCCCAAATAATGCCATGACTCTTTGGACTGAGCTTCTACCATAGACTATAAAATAATGGATGTAGCTACCGTGGTGTCATCCATTGGTTTGGACTCCTGTTTTAAAGTGTCAAGATCAGCATTTTGGCTGTCACCATCTTGGTTTTTTGGAACCAGAAGTGACCACATTAGATCTGATTCAGACTGTCATGATGCCTTAGGACAGACAAAGCAGCCAGCCTTTAATTATATGTAACTTAGAGCCTTAATAAAATCTAGACAGGTGAGTTATATAAAAGTTCAAGCCAGCCTCACGTGGTTGTTAATAGAACTGCAGTTTTTGGAACTTTTGCATTGCCTTCATTTTTCAGCCCTGACGATTGTCACTTGCCTTCTACCTTTCAGGTAGAACCTAGTTTTAGTTCATTTTGGCATGCTTTAAAAATAACATATCTAAACTAATTCCAGACTAAAGAATAAATACGTCATTTGTTATTGCCCATCAAGATGACCGATATAAGCAAACCCTTCGCATTCCCAGGTCATCATAAACCCATCATTTCTCTCACTCTCTCACACTCTTGGCTTCTCAAAGGGACACACAGAGCATCCTTTACTGTATGTATGTGATGTACATCTGAAACACTTTGAAACACATGGTTAATATTGTGCAACAGTTGCATTAGGTTTAAGCAACAAAGCTCTTTGGTTAGGTTTAGAAAAAAAGATCATGTTTTAGGTTAAAGGAAGTACTTTTGTTACGTAACACTAATGAAACATGATGTAAAAATGTCACCTGATTGACATCAGTGCGCAACAACTGTGCATAAGTTAACGTAATGTTAAAACAACATTGACTTTTGGGTGCACACAGGACATGAATGAAATTGTGTCAGGGTATTTTATGAGAGCCAATATTGGCCTAAGCGCTGGAGGTAGATTTCCTTCTCTATAGCACAAAGCCAAAATACATTGCACCATGCATTTTTTTGTTTTTTGTCATGAAATTGCCAGAACAAGACAAAAAGCAAAAATAGCTCCGATATTTTTTATATGTAATTCCTTAAAAATTGAAGGCAACTTGTTTCAGTAAGAATAAAACCACACTGTTCTGGGTTTGTGATTTATGCTGCACTAACGTTACCACAACCCAAGCATATTTAATCTGACATACCTTGATACTTTCAGCACGTACAATGGATAAAGATGCAACAATCTCTGTCATGGTGATTTAATCTCTGTGTTTCAGTTGTTCAGCCATTCTGTGGTGTGTTTTGTGGTGGAAAAGTGTTTTCTCAATCAAAGCTGATTGTGTTTCACCACAATGTTGCATGCGGTGCAAAACAGTTTTCATGCAGAACATGGAAGAATTGACCTAAGGCTAAGCCACGCCCCCTCCACTCACTCGGACAAACTATCAACATTCAGTGACCGGGCGCTATGGCAGGTGTCACAGTACACGGCATTTCGCAGGAGGCAATTGATGATTTTTGGGGACATAATGATCAGATGTCATTGAGAAGTAACCAAAAGGGCCTAAACTACGCATTGGAGGGATATATTCATCATTTTATTGTTGAGAAGGTCGATGAAAAGCTTAAATTACAAGCCAAAATTTACAGGTCACAGTGTACGCTTGTGAACCGCATCTCGTTGCCGTCACCATCAAAGACAACAAGTTAAAGTGCCACTGAAGTTAAGGTTTTTGGCTCAGAATATGAGAAAAGGATAACGGCCTTTTTACCATCTTTACCAAGAGTGTCTCTCCGTTAGTTTGGTGCTACAGTATTTACACTGAATCATTCAGCATAACGTTTGCCAACCTTTGTTATCTCTGCCATTACAGATAAGTTAATGAAGCTAAGCTCCAGAAGTTAACGTTAGCTTAACTAGAGCCCTTTGGACAACAGCTAACAATGATGTACGATCACCAAAGTACAAAACTAGAACAAAATAGGCTAATGAACTCCCAGCAAACAAGGTGACATGATGAACAACGCAGCTAGGAGCTAACGTTAGGCTAACTTTAGCTAACGTTAGCTAGAGATGTTGAAGATAACTTTATATTTCTTTCCAGCAAAGTGACAATATGTTGCCTCAAACACGATGTTGTCTTACCTTAGAACAGATGTAGACATCATTGTTAATCTTATTCACGCTGAGTTGATGTTGTGGTCTAACGTTGCCACACAGCTTTATCCAAAGGAGACACTTTTCTCGGTTGAGATGTGGTTTAAGAAAGGGTACAAAATACACCTCGTCAGCCTCTCAGGATACCTTGTGTCGGAGTTGCATGTACCCCATGCACACCGTTTGACCTTTTTTGAACTTCAAATCTCAGAAAAAGCTCGAACAAAACCGAACAAAACTGACTTTCTGTAATGCATTTCAATGAACGTCCAGGCAGAGAATGTCCGAGTGTATGGGAATGGCTATATGCACTGTGACTGGCTCATCGTGTTTGAGGGCGGGCTTAGCCATAGGTCAATTGTCTTGTCTTCAGCAAAAACTTTTGTTGGTGAATGTGAGATGTTTGTGTTGTACATGTCTGCATCTTCACAATCAGAAACAATTAAGTGAGCTTGGGTATATTATGCAGGAGATTGTTATGATTGGTGGAAACTCATGTGAAACTATGATGATTGGTCAACTTTGTGGAAAAGGTGCAGTGATTGGACAAAATTGGAAGGTTATTCAGAATCCACAGGGATTTACTGACTTTTTATTAATTGTTCTATTTGCAACATCTCAACATCCTGGAGGAGCTATAATAATAAAGCATTACAAAGGCACTTTCTTATGTTTCACTGAAATTCCCTAATAACTTACATTGGTTATTCAAATGGAAAGTCTGT
This sequence comes from Epinephelus moara, assembly GCF_006386435.1. Lineage (NCBI taxonomy): Eukaryota > Metazoa > Chordata > Actinopteri > Perciformes > Serranidae > Epinephelus > Epinephelus moara. The sequence goes on along the minus strand of NC_065509.1, from coordinate 6,721,561 downwards.
CATTTTTAGTCATAGTCTCTAAGATCTCCCTTTTGTTCTCTTTTGCAGAACCTAAGGCAATAAACGTTAATAGCAGATGTGTTTTTGGATCTCACTACAGATAGATCCAAATATTGTTGCCTGTGTGACACATAGACTGTATAATAAAGATGGACGAGATGATTGCTCCCCAAAAGTAAAGCCAAAGGACCTCAATCACCCCCTGGTGGCTGGCTGTAGTATAGGTCATACACCCTGCCCCCTCCATGTTGGCAGATGGGACATCCGCCAAACTAAAAATTCATAGTACACGTCAAATATATTTTTCTGATAAATTTGGTTTGAATTGGTTATTTGATGCTATAAAAAGGTTGTCTGACACCATGATCGACAGCTGTGTGTGCCAATCATTGTGCTCACAAGTGATGGCGCTACTAACAATTGGTTGGATGGGGGTATGGCCGGGATCCCCATGTTACAGAGATCTCTACTGTGTAGAGTCTGGCTCCCAATGACGTCACAAGCACAAGATGCCAGCGGCCATTCCCAGAATAATTTGGCTTTATTTTTGTACAGTGGGGGTAAGTGGAGACATGTCGTCCATCTTTACTTACAGACTACGGTCTGACACCTTCCCTTCTTTCTTAGTTTGGCCATAGTTCGGCCAAAAAACACGCTGCTTCACACACACGTCAGTTGAAAAGTGAGTCTGTTGTGTTTGCGCTGTCTACCTTCTCTGGAAATCATAATAGCCAACAATTATTCCCAATTGTCCTTTCTTTTCCAGGAGCAATTATGCAGCCATGACAGTGGTAGCTTCTACACGTACAATCAGCTACAGATGGTGGTGGAGGATATTTAAGGGGGAATGAAAATGGAAGATTCTGGAACTGGGGAGCAGAAAGTTGTGACATTCTTGGCATGGTTGTCCATCCCTTTCACCATCTGTCACTGGGTATTCCAGTGTTGAAAAAATAAAACAGCATGTATTTATGGAATATCTTTTAAGTCAATTAAAATCTAAATACTGTAATACAGCTTAAAAGGGCAGTTTGCTTTTGAAAACAGCTGAAAAAAATCGGGCATAACTGTTTCTGTCAGTTGTGTGGGTGTTGTAGGATTCTGTGTTGGTTATTCGCCTCATATTTCAAAGCAAATATATGTAAATATTCAAATTTGATCTATATTTCTTCCAAACGGTTTGCATAAACTCTCGTCCTGCTGTAGCGAAACACTGCCAGCAAAAGTGGAGAGCAGAGAAAAACACGAGTCAAGAGAAGGCTGGACTCTTCTTGGCGTTCTTCCTGTAAATCCCAGCCTGAGGCCACCTCCTCCCACACCTCTCTTCTCCATCCAGCCAGCCCTCCCCCAAACCCCCACCTCCATCCCCCATCTACTTCCATCTCCTCTCATCCTCTCTCCCCACTCTCTCCAAATAAGTGCTTTTCAACCTTGTGCTGGTGAGGCCTGTTAGTCAGCAGGGTTTCAGGACTTCCAGACAGCAGCAGCTCATTTCACTATTTACTTCTTTTCCCCCCTCGCTGGTCATCTTATGTCTGAAGAGTGGGACTGACATATTGTTGATGTGACAGTCTGACTTTGTCATTTGCTTGTCATACCTTAAAAATCTTTCTACAATTAATCTGGGGTCCATTATTGTTCATACTGTAGGCAGAGTCAATACAACTCACGTGTTTATTTCCCTGGATGGTGGATTATGAGACAGTGGGCCACTGGGCACAGATATGCAATGGGCCCCACCACCTCACCTACATAAGAGCCAAACTCACAGACTAGTTTTGTGTCCCTTTGTAGCTGTTATTAATCTTTTGTTGTAATGTATGTCTTGTTGTGGTTGTTTTGTGTCTTTTGTAATAGTTTGGGCCTCTTTGAGGTAATTCTGTAGTGTTTTTTGGTCATTTTACATTGCTTTGTAGACATTTTGTGTGTCTTTGGGGTTGTTTTGACCATTTTAGATTTATGTTGTGTCTCTCTGCAGTTCCTTTGCATCTTTTTGAGGTCTTTTTATATCTCTTTGCAGTCATCTTGACTCTCCACCTGGATGGTATTTCTTAATTTAAGTGACATTTTGCAAGTGAAAGCCAGGGGGCCAGTTGACACTGTGGGCCCCTGTGCCTGTGCCCAGTAGGCCTGTTCAGTAATCCATCCATGCCATCAAGGCATAGACAAATTATTAGTGCAGTATATTGGCCAATATTTCACTTTTACCTTTATTCTTATTTAACCAGATAAAAAACAAATTGAGTTTAAATCTCTGGTGACGTGGCTAAGATGGCAGCAAAGTTATGTCAAATATGTAAGGCATAATGCCCAACAAGGTGTCCATCATCAGGAATTAATGGCTGAAGGGAAGGTGTGAACTGGTTTCCAAGTTCCATGGTGGAGAGGAGGTCCCGTGGCTCATGTTCAGACTGTTAAGCAACACCTGGAAGCTGACTGACATCTTCCTGGATTCATCTTTTTCATACATGTTCACATGTTTTATGTTGGTTATTAGGGTTAAGCCAAATGATCAGAGGGAACTAGTATCCACTGAGGGTGATGTACTTTTTACAAGTATAACTATTAGCTGAGAGACATGTGTCCATATCTGTGCTTGTGATGAAGGAGAATCCTCCTTCTATCTCTTACTCATGAGATCAAATATAACCCCAACTCAATTCTGAGAAATTTCTGTGGCTAGTTTTCGATATCAATTTCAGTCTTAAATTAAACTTACAGTCAAATCCCATCCACTTCCTTTTTAAACTTTGCCGATTCTGAGTATGGATATGGATTCAGATAATTTGGTTGGTGAAACAGACACAGACACAGATAATTGTGTACTCACTCATCCCTATAGGTTATTCTCTACACACAACATCTATTGTATGTCCATCCTGGGACAGGGATCCTTAGGTTTCTTTTATTTTTTTCCCTGTTTAAGGGTTTTTTGGGGTGTTTTTATTTATCTGAATTAAGATAAGGGCAAAGGGTGCTGTAAGCTTTGTATACTGTAAAGCCCCTGAGGTGTGATATTGGTCTTTATCAATAATATTGACTTGACTTGACAAAACCCTTTCTTTTGAGAGGCAAATTAGAAAACTGAGAGCACCTGTGATGTTCCTAATAATCCTTCACTGTACAGGAAAACATTGTGCACCCAACTACAGTGAGTACAGCAGTTCAGAGCTGAAGGAGGACGTGGGTCTGTAAACTGTGATGGCAATCTATTCTCATTCCCAGGGTGTCAAACTCCAACACTTTGTCACACCCCTTGTGGTCTCATAGTGACGCACAGGGCACACTTTAGCATCTCCATGTGACACACAGCTGAAAAACATTATTCCACATGATTAATGTTGTGAAATGCTTAGGTTTAGACAAAAAACTTTACTTAGTTAGGTTTAGAAAAAAGATCCTGTTCTGGGTTAAAATAAGTATCTATTTACGTAACGCAACATGACGTAAATATAAGTCACGTGAGTAATCAAGAATACCATATGCAAGTTGCATAATCTTATGTTAAAACAACGTCATCGAGTTTTGGTTTCACACAGGACAAAAAATGGTCTCTCAGGTTAAGGTCTTGCTTTGTTTGACCCATCCACCTCCCCCTCCTGGACTTTCTCTCTCCTTATACTACTTCAGTTGCTTGAAGCATCAAGTATTGCCACGGATGGGTGTACATTGGAGTTGAAGGCCTGATGTGTCTCATGAAGACGCTAAAGGGTGTATTTGCCATCAATATCAGACAATGAGGGCTGTGACAGTGCATCAGTACTTGACACCCTGGGATAAAAAACAGACTGGTGATGGATGTTCACAACACACACCTTTGACTTCTTTATAGTGATGTCACCACTTTCCAGATTTCATCGATGAACTTGGTGAGTATAGTGTTATTATTACTGATAGGAAAACACACCAGATCCAACAAATAAATCAAACCCAAGTTGTAATAATACCTCCCTAATGAATCCAGCATAGAGTCAGTCAGTGCTGTGTTGTTTGGCTGGAGTGTAAACTGCTGTATATCTCTGCCTTGTTGTCCAGCTCTGTAAAACTGCTCCTGAGCTCAGAGCCTGAGGCCTCCCTCTCTGTTTGGTCATCTCAGCCTCCATCGTTCAATCCTGGCTCTCCCTGCCAGCCCATCTCCCCGTATTGGCTGCTGTGTCCTGTATTAGTCTCCACCGTCTGTCCTGCACCGCAGGACTCTAACTGCCCATTGGCACCACTGCAGCTACTACAGCCAAGCCAGCCATGCATTTCCCAAAGAGCCGCAACACTGGAGCCAAAACGGATAGATTCCTGGGCCGACCAGCTAAATGACTGTGCATGCATCAGTGGAATTAATGGTTGAATTCACAATGTGCCCTTCCCCCTCCCCCCCTCCCCTCTGCTTTAATTTGATTTGCAAAGGTCAAATGCTAAAAATGAGAGGTGAGGAAGAGATGCAATAACAGATGTGGAGCCTGTCTTCTGAGCTGGCACAGAGCTGCTTCATTTGGAATAAATTCCACAGCTACCCAGAGCTGGATTCTGAATGAATATCACTCTATTTTTGGTGTAAACATGATCATTTTTTAGGAGAGAGGAAAGAATATATTCACTATCAGTTCTAATATTTCACACTTCATCCCACGTGTTTGATAATTCATCACTTTAACATCACAACTCTTGACGGTTACAGAATGTGTACATATTACATGACAGAGACCCACGAATAGTGTTTCTCCAGTTGGAACAAACCAGTATGATATGCAAATGAATTCCTAACAATTTGTTTTGCAGCCACAAAAAAAAAGCAAAAGAAGAACAAGGAGTCCATTTATATGTAGAAAGTGAAAGTCATCCCACTGATATTTGCTTTTGAATGTGCACATAATTGTGACAGATCTAAGGTTTAAACCACTGCATTAATATTACAGTGAAAATAAAGAAAGGTTGTTTTTTTCAAGTGGTTTTGACCAGGGCTTTTCATTAAAGCCCCTTTCCCACTGCACAAAAAACCCACTTACACCCACTAACATCGGGCTTTTGTATGTAGGAAAGGTTACAGTTGGCATTCACACCAAAGTCAAATTCACTCTGCAGTAGTCACAGCTATTTATCAGCTCTGGCTCCAATCAGCAGTGATGGAAATACAACACTGGGGTAAAGGTGCTAACATAGCCCCTTAACTGGCGACATGTAATGACAGGCCACTATAAAATAATGTCTTAATTAGTCTTCTCCGAGTATGAAAGAGAGACTGAATAAGTAACAGATAAAGTAAAAACTGAAAAAGTCAAAATAAGGCCTCCATGCTGCTTTCTACTGTTTACTAACTCTTTTTCATCCCTGTTTGTGACATCCAATGTGACACACTAGTTAAAAAAGACAATAAAAACAAGCACAGCTCTAGTCCACTGGCAACAGGAAAAGAGTCTATAGCCTATATTTAGTGGGTTTTCTAGTGTTTAAAAAAATGTGTAAACTTATGTGCAAAATGGGTATTAGCTAGACTGTGATTATATCATTATGTCACTTTATATCACCTGTCAGGCTGTGAGTACTAAAGTTTTCTCTGTTTTTTAAAGATAATTTAATTTTTTTTAATTTAATTTTTTTTTTTTTTTTTTTTGGCTTTTATTTGATAGGAAAGCTTAAGATTGACAGGAAAGTGAGGAAGAGAAATCAGAGTCAGAATCAAACCCAGGGTTGCTGCTATGTGCTTAGCCTTTAGTGCATGGGGCACACGCTCTACCCGATGCCACTAAGTTCTTTTCGAGTAAGGCATTCTGTCACAGTGTGGGGAATCTGGGAACAGGGGTTAGACCCAAATGCAGACAATTGAGGAGGCAGCAGGATGATTTCAGTGATTTATTGATGAGATGAAGCTTACAGGCATAGTCTAAATATGACAGTAGGTCTGGCAAGCAGGGAACAGGCAGACAGACAATAAGCTGACAGATAACAGACAAACAAAACACCAGATAGTAACAATGATGATCCAACAAAAGAACTTTTGCGTCATTCCCACTTCACTGTTTGGCTTGACTCGACTTAATTCACTTTCAGTACCAGGTACTTTTTCGTTTTCTACTTTGGAGAAAACCCCTTCATTTTAGGATTTGCTGTGACATCATCTACAACGTGACACTCTTCGAATCCAACCACAGAGGGACATCTGCACTCTGTTGTTCAGCAAAGTGTATTTAGTGGACAGCATAATTTCATGGGCTGCCATTTTTTAAAAATCTAAACCTCTTAAAATCTGGGTTTAGTAAGTAAGAAAAATTGTGGTCACTACTAATGGTAGCTTGGCCATTTAAAAATGGCAGATTTGTGAAAAATGTCCTATGTTGACAGTTCTCTCTGACCAATCAGTGGTCTGCAGTATTTGAACTGCACCTTTCAGTATTGGCTCAGCTCACCAGGTATCAGGTACTATCCACAACTTTGGCTAATTGAAAATAAGCCACAGCCTCTGGAGTGCCATAAACTGTAGTTCCTCTAATGGCCACTTGAGGCTGACTCCGTGAGTCAGTCAATCCCCACAGACAAACATGTTAAAATGCCCAATTTTACAGCAGCATTATGAAGGCGTAAAGTTAAGCATAATTAAGGTTGTGGCAAATCCACAATTCATCCAGTCCACAAGGGACCTCAAGTGGACTGTCTGCCGACTGCAAGAGAGTCTGCTTGGGGTACTTCACTGGTTTAATTACTCACAATTCACTGCAACTCAGATGTGACGTAGGTTTTCAACATATCGGTTTGTTTGATATCCTACGAATCCTACTTTCAATTATGTAGGATATGTACAAATTTGAGTGTATTACTTTTCGTAGGAGAATGTATGGATAGTTTATGACAACAGCCTGAGGTTTTTTCAATTGCCAACTAAAAAAAAAAAGAAACAAAATGAACTTATGTGCAAAGCAACTGCTGTATTAAAATGTTATTTGAGCTGTGCCAGAGATAATGTTTAACTACATCATCAAAAAAAACCCCAAATATATAGAGGTATAGGCTACAAAGGTAGCCTAATCAAAATGCATGTAATTATTGCAGCCTACCCTACAGGCTAAAAGCTGTGCAGTGTAACGCCAAATATATAGGCTAAGCAACTTTAAAAACAATAAAACGTCTTCCACCTAAAGTGCTACCCAATTTATTTAGTCATAGTCTGGTATTTATTTTACAAACATTTCGTTATTGGACTGTGTGTATAGCCTACATCAGATTTATATGCTATTATCTGCAGGGATGGATGAGCGGACACTAGGAAGGAAGGAATATGACAGCGGTGATCGCTGTGTACATTACTCGGTGTCGCATGAACCTTTCCTCAGCAATAAGTGAAACAGACTTGAAGCCTGTCTGTCAGCAGCTTGCAGTCTCTGCCTTCGCAGACCTTACGTGATGACAGTGAACACGTCACAGTATGTGCGACTGAAGTCCGCGAGGGCTCAGCTCACAAGTCCAGAGGGTGGACATTTGAATTTAGCCTCTGCAGAAGTGGTAGAGATGAAATATTTTAACTTCATCATAATGTCAAAACATGTGTTGTGATAGTTATATAGAAATGATGCTGATGTGGTCTGGCTCATTGGCATCTGAAAGGCTACTTTCTTTTAGAGGCATCTACTTTGTTGCTCTCTTGAGCTAGTTATTAATCATTATTAGGAAGGTAGGGAAATAATTTCAGATAAACTGTAAATTAGTAATATAATCTAATTCATTAATTGCAGCAGTCACAACAATGTGACAGTTGATTATATTTTTTTCCTTTTAATTTCCACACTCCGTCTTTTTTAGGGTTAATATTCATATTAATCATTTCTATCTGTTAGATTTTGAGTTTTCTGGTCTGTAATTTATGCCCAGAGGCAACAGCTCATAATCATTTATAAAGATGATTAGATTTAATCCTGAGAAAATGCTAAAACTTTTAAATTATCTTTTTTTCCCCTCATGACTAAATGGCAGACTGCAGCCAGGCCGGCAGCTATAATTAAATTTTGGGATCGACCACAGCAACTTTAAAGAAATGCTGTCATCCATGTGGAAGACAAGAGACAAGTTCTCCCAAACGGATTGTAAGAAAGAAAACTGTTTGTAAACACATAAATTAAAAATAACATTGAAATCATAAAAATGACTTGGCAGGAGTGTGTGTGTGTGTGTGTGTGTGTGTGTGTGTGTGTGTGTGTGTGTGTGTGTGTGTGTGCGCGCACACTCATTTCTGTTTTCATGCAACCCAGCCCCCCAGGAGAAAAAGAATTCATATGCAACTGCTCTACATTGGTGATTTTCTGTACACTCTCCAACATCAACTGCCAGTGCTGCTAGGAGTGATTGATAGTGGAACTATTACAGAACTGATATTGGACTCCCCAATAGTTCCAATACATTACATTCATTTCCCCCTAATTAATGTGAAATGTAATATTTTTTTTCCTCATTGTTATTCCCCATAGACCTCCTACAGTATTGCTCCCTAGCTGCCTGGGTAGGTGGCAGCCCTCCCCCAACGTTTCTGCCTGCCATATGTAAGACTTCACTTTGTCAAATGCATTTTGACTAATAACACAGCAATGAATTCTGCCATTAGTGTTCCATTTCTCTTACAGTGCTCCTGTGCCTTGTTTGTGTCTACTCTGTAAACTGCAGCACTGAAGAAACCTAATATTCCTAATATGGACAGAATGACAATGATTCCACCTTAACCTTGACCTTGTTTTTCCTCTTGTGGCAGTATAATGTTGGGCTGTGGGGGTCGGGGTGTTGGATTGGTCTTTAACACTAGCATTCCTCATTCACTTCATGTCTCATAGTAGCGGGTAGAGTTAAATATTGGAAAATGCAAATAATTTTCATGTCAAGCGTTCAAATCATACATGCCATGTTTGCTAAATGTATCAGGTCTGCTGAGTATTTTTGTAAAGAAAGGTCTGAAAAAGGTTGGCGGAACAATATTGCAATATGTGAAGTAAACTGTAGGATAACTACTGACTAATAATAAGAGTTCATGTTTCCAATGAACCAAATGACTAATTTTATGATAATGTCAACTGATTTTGTTTTCTTACAACTTCCCCTTAGGCCTTCATATTCCCTGAAGAATATAGGCCATCGAGGAGACCTTCCATTATCCCAAGTGTTGTCCCTTGCGATCCAGTTGCTGCCATGACAGCCCCTCTATCTTTATCTCTGTGTTTCTTATCCATGTGGTTCTAGGTCTTCCTTGCCTTTTCCAAGGAAGCTAGAAAAGAAGGAAGGGTCATAAAATGATAACATTCAAATTTTGCATGGTTGCCATGCTTTGGAGCGACTTCTGTTGAAGGTAATGGGGAGGGCATGGCAAGTCCCACTATTACCCATCATATTTGTGCTGTTTAACCTTTGACTGAAACATGTTTCCACAGTTGTATGACTCCACGCAAGATTGATGTTTCTCTTACAGTTCACATCCATGTCTGTGAAAACATGTTTACAATCAGCACAGTTTCACGGTGGGCACCCAGGATAAGTGTCACCAAATAAGTATCTGACCAAATGTCTCCCCTTCTGGTCCTGAGGTATGATGTTGAGTCATAGCCAGAAAAGTGTTTTATGCAGAACATTATGATTTCACAGTGAAGCTGACCTTTGACCTTTTGGATATAAATGTCATAACTTCATCCTTTATCTTGTTAGACATTTTTGTGAAGTTTTGTCATCATTTTGTGAGGTCACAGTGACCTTGACCTTTATCCTTCAACCACAACATTCTAGTTAGTTTACTCTTCAGTCCAGGTGGAAGTTTATATCAAATTTAAAGAAATTCTTGTAAGTTGTTCCTGAGATATCTTGTTCACGGGAATGAGAAACATGCAAGGTCACACTGACCTTGACCTTTGACCACCAAAATGCGGTCAGCTCATTGTTGAGTCCAAGTGAATTTTGTGCCAAATTTGACGAAATTCCCTGAAGGCATACTTTAGCAGCAGTGTTATTTCAAATATTTTCTATTATATGCTTATGGCTGATAACCAACCAGGTAAATTGGGCAAATGCTACCCTGAAAGGCCCCAATAGAAGGACAAGTTATAAAAATGTCAATCTTTCCCATCCATCTCATATGACATGACCTTCTTCACAGCCAACATTTTGTAACTTTAATGACATGTCATAGGAGGAAACGCACAGGTGTTACTAATAACATTGATGATGACTGTACTCCATTCTGAAGCAGCTAAATGGAGTTCAGTCATCATTCATTTCATTATTTAGACCTGTGCTTTTCCTACTGTCACATGTCAAAATGTCTTCCATGAGAAATGCCAACACACAAAGATCAGAGCAATTCAAGTCAAAGTTCATCAAACTTTCATTTCTGGTGCAGCGCCACTTTACATGACCCAACACCCCCACAATGATGGGAAAGGTGCACAAAACACCTGCAGCTCAACACTTACCTTATAACTGGCTGCACCTTGTCCCTGTTTCGCTAATGTCCTTATTTAAAATAGCTTTTTTACTCATAGTGGTCCTGTAAAATTCACCTAAATTCACCCAAAATGCTTATCCAAGGCATACCCCCCAAAAAATCAAAGGCTAGTCTTGTTCCATTGTTAGTACATGTAAAGTACATGCATGGTCTCATTTGAAAGGAGTTTTTCCCCAACAGTCAGAATAACTGTTGGTGGTTCTGTCATTAAGTTATATAAATTTCAACACAATGAATTTTTTAAAAAAACATTTTTTTTTATGTTTACCAGAATATTTTCATGAAAGAAGATGCTGCCGATTAAGTATTAGCTGAAAAACACAATGAGACCGTATCATTAAGCCTTATATAATCCATTTTACAACTTACACGTTTTGTTTGAGCTTACCGTATATAGAAACACTTCTAGTAAACCTAAATTGATTAAAGAAAGATTTTTTTCCCCCTTACGACAACATTGGGACCACTTGTTTATCATTTCTGTATATTTACAATAGTCTATGATGCCAGAAACCCGTTCAAAGTGCACTTGAGGCCAGGATTGTCATTGACTACAAGACCCATAAGCCTCTGGAAAATTGGGCCAATCACTGGCTCTTTAAATACTTTCATAGTGCAGGAAATGCCAGCGAAATACGTTCCTTCAGTTAAGGCCATGGTTGGCTACGGAGGCCACAGAAACAGCACTGGAAGCTTCGATTGGCTCAAATGAGGTGTGAATGGGAAGGCCAGAAGTTCACCACCATTTTGGCATCCCCGCTGGCCGGTTGTTTACATGCAGAATTGGATAGATCATGGATAATATTGAAGAAATGTGTACATTTGAAATGATGCAAATGTAGTTTTTGGATATCTATGGATGTAATAAAGTGTTAGGACTTGATATTTCACTAGATTTACATCATCTCGACTACTGGCAGTGTGTGAGACATGAACTGATAGCTGTGTAAGCAGAGTTTCTGTCTGGATAATATCAATCTGTGGATTATGATAACAGTATACAAGTAAGTAATAACTGTTTATTTGTTTTTTTGTCTAGTAGAAGTGTTTATTGAACCTGCTGTGGTGATTGTTTCTTGAAATGCATTAATGGCACCACGAGGAGCATAGCTTTAAAATGAAAGGTTATATAAGCTAAACAACTTAAACAACAGCATATACAGCTGTTGTTTCATATAACATAATCATCAAAAAAACACCTAAGGAGGGCTTATGGACAGGGTATCACATGTCTTAGTTAAGTGTATGTATCAGTGTTTTGAAATAATCAACTTTAATCAAGTTTTTTCTTTCATATTTGAAACCTGTTATGTGGTAGTTCTCAAGAATCAGACAAATGTTCTCTTCCTGCTGATAGGGGCAATTGATCAGACTCTTCTATGTGGTTTTCTAGAACAGTGGTTTCCAACTGGTGGGTCCAAAAGCTGGTCGCGGGTCCATATTGAATGTGTCATCTTTGTAAGAAAAAAACACTTCATTTTAAAATGCAGTGAATTCCGGCACAGAGTTTTTATTTGAAGTGCTGTTTCCTGCTGTAGAGTGAGTGACTTAGGGACAGCTACATGACAGAGACAGCAAACTAGCTCGAGGACATGGTCAAACGCATGTATGACGCTGAATATATTAAACTATGTGGACCTTGAACTAATGACTAAGGAGAAATTAGGATCATGTGGCTGGACCAATTAGGAACTACTGTTGTAGAAATTATGGACAAACCAGGTATTTTATTGTTTCATTTGGAAGACTGCAACACATAATTGTATAATTCCAAATCTGCAGACATTTCTCTTGTGACCGTTCTGTGGACAATAAAGATCACAGTATTTTAAAAGACCCTTGCCATCTCATTGGAATGTCAGTGATTTAAAATCAAACAGAGCTTTCATGTCATCGATTTCTCTATTATCCACAAGATGTGATCCAAAGGAAAGCCTCAAATACTCCATGGTCATTTTTATTTGATTTCAGTTAGTTTTACAGCAGTGGATCTCAGTCAGGGTCATTTCTAACCATTTCACTGCCTGAGGCCAGACTCGCTGCTGCCCCTCCTTCTTCTCTCCTCTTCTCTTCTGTAACAACTCTGACGGCTTTGATCTTGTTATCATCAAATAACTTCTAATTTCATGGAACCTCAACTTGCTGTCACATCACCATCATCAAGTTCTGTGGTCTGTCAGTGTTGAACTGAACTTAAAGGTTCCCTGGGAAGTTTTAGACCTCTGGTTGCTATGAAACTGTTTTTCTATAAGTAGACCCCATGTGTGCGAGTGATGAGATAAAGAGCTCTTTTTTACTTATTTATTAGCATTTTTCACTTGTTTCAGTTAATACTGAAAATCTAAACTCAAGTAAAAATACAATTACTTACAATTTCAGAAACCTACTCACAATAAAAAGTAAAAAAAAGTACCTCTTTAATAAATTACTCAAAGTACAAGTTACTTTTTGCCAGTGCAAAATAATGAAAAAGCTGCATTTGTTTTAATGAGCAGGTCGGCTAATGAGACCAATAAGGATACCTATAGAATTAAGATAACAATAAAATTCCAATCTGTCTCAATCTCTTCCTCTCTTATTCTCCTTATCATAACATCAAAGATTAACATTGCACATGAGTAATTATCATAGCTAATGTAGCTATGATTATTAACATTGCGTGTGTCATGTGTAAAATGTAGCATTTGGTCTCATATATGGAATATGATGTAAATCTGGTGTGCAGGCCTGTGTCTACTGGACAAGATATAGCTGTCATGGGGAGAGGAGCAGCATGTTGCCAGGGATAAAATGCGATGGAGAGATCTCAGTGAGCCTTAAGTCCCATTGGGCATGCAGTGGAGTCAGTAAGTGGTTAAAGTACATAACATGATTTGAGCTGTTGCAGAGTTTTGACCCCTCTATTTGGGACCAGAGTCTGTGTAGTAGCAACCTCCACTGCATTGAATTAGCAACCATACACCCATCCAACCAATCAAGAGCAGAAGCATTGATAGCGAACTTATGCTTTGGGTCAGGCAGGTTGACTGGTTTGAAATACATTGGGAGAAACCCTGCAATGTGCTTGCAGAGGTTACAGTCAAAATACATGGGGCATGGCTGCAACGCATAACGTAGGCGGAGCGAAGCCATGCCTTTTTAACCTGCCGCACAGAGTCTGTCTTAGCAAGCCATCCTTTCCGGAGGAGATATAAAAACAGACACTTTGAAAAATGGGTAAGTTAAAGCACTTTACACTAAAGTATTCCAAAAATAGCTCCTGCTATAAATAGAAGTAAGGTGGTTGCCCTCTTTTTATCACTCCAGAGGATACAATGAAGAAGAAGATTTTGGATGCGTCAGCTGAATCAACAAAGAACACAACAGGGGCCTTCCATAACCTGGTTGCAGAGCCAGCTTTAGATAGTGGCCGATGCTTTGGCTACTTTAGGATGATTTTGCAACAAATCTTCTTCTGGCTATTATTTGAAGAGAGCTTATCAAACAAAACACCAAGTTAAAAAACAGAATCACACATTTACTTACAATTTATATAGATTCTAGAGTTACCAAGGGTATGTCCACACAGTTATCATTTTCAAGAACCACGACTATGTACAGGTCACGACACAATATCGGTAATGTAACAAAGGAGGTTGGCATAGATATGAAGTAATCTCAAAAAGAAAAAGTAAAACAATATAGTTACCTGCATAAACCCACACCCATTTGAACTATATGATGTATATAATAACCTTTTGTTGCCATTCCCATGGCAACGTGTAAAGGCCCTGCTCCTGGTTCATCCACTTCCTCAAAAGTCCACAGGGCTCATCAACACTGGGAGGAGGCAAACTGCTTCTTGGATATATATGTATATATATATATATATATATATATATATATATATATGTATATATGTATATATATATATTGGAGATGTAACGATACCAGAAACTCACGATACGATATTATCACGATAAAGAGTCCACGATACGATATATATCATGATATTTATACAAGGGGAAAAAAAGAGAAAATTTATTGTTAAAAATAGCTGTTTTATTCAAAAATAGTGCATGTACACTGTACAGCATGTTATTTTTAACTTGGAAGCGTATCATAAACAAATCAACACACAGTTGAACATGTGCTTTCCCCCCTATTACTGCTAGGCAGGCAGACATTAAAGTGCCATAACAAAGTCATGTCAATTAAAACTATAGTGACAGAATATGAAAATGGAAACATTCAGTATTTTTTAACCTACTCTGAACAAAAGTAGTGTAGTACTATTACTAGAATGTCATCTGAATGACAACAAATTATGAGGATAGAGTAGTCTTAATATTCAATATAATAATAATAATATAATATAATAATATAATAATATTCAAATATACAGAACTTAGAACAATCAGACCCTGCAACAACAACAAAATTAACAAATTAGAAATAATGTAAACTCAATAACACACAATCCCTCACTCACAGATACACAGAGAGAGAGAAAGAAAGGGAGAGGTGGGTAGAGATGTGTGTAAAAGAAAACCAAAATAAATACAGCCCAGCCATTTCCCTGAAAGTCATAGAAAAACTCAAAAACACACATTCACTCAGTTTGTTCACGCCAGGTTGACAATCTTGACATCAAGGAGACCCTAACACTTTCTCAGAACAGGAGATGAGGAGAGGAAAGCTCTAGTCCTGCGCTTTCATGTGATATGCGTGGCATTTCTGTGCGACCCTGCATTCGTGAGTAATCCATCCAAAAGTAATGTGTGTGCAAAGCTGTATGAAAGCTTTGTTATACATTATTTTAGTGTAACTTTATCATTTTTTTTCGCTGTGAAAACACTGGACTACCGACAAGTTAGTCGATAGTGGAAAGCCACGATTCCGCTGTTTCACGTGATATGCATGGCTTCTTGCTATGAGGAATGGTCGCGGAGAAAATCCACAGAGAAGAACAATCAATCTCCTTACTTTTATTCGCTGTTTCCTCTGGTCAGGCACGGGTCAGAGTCGGAGGCTGAGAGGCTGAGCTGCACGAGTGTGCTCTCACCTGCGCGCGCAGTTGCATGCAAAGGATTATGGGGAATGTAGTCGCACAGTCATATTACCGGCTCTGTAGGAGAATGCAGCTATATAACTACCGTGGCATTCCCACGACGGTATCGAGAATTTATTTTATTGCGACACAACGAAATTCGATATATCGTTACATGCCTAATAAATATATATACATATATATATATATATATTTATACATACATATATAAAACCCTCTCAACCTCTCAGGGTGGTATCCGTATCATCTTCAAGCTCGGGTCCTCTACCAGGGGCCTGGGAGTTTGAGAGCTCTGCGCAGTATCTTAGCTGTTCCTAGAACTGCACACTTCTGGACTGAGGCTTCAGATGTTGTTCCTGGAATCTGCCGGAGTCACTCTCCCAGTTTGGGGGTCACTGCCCTGAGTGCCCCTACTACCACAAGGCCACGTCAATTTTGACCTTCCACATCTATTTCAGCTTTTCTTTCAACTCTTGATACTTCTCCACCTTTTTGTGTTCCTTCTTTCTGATGTTGCTGTCGGCTGGTATCGCTACATCTACCACCACTGCCCTTTTCTGGTGTTTGTCAACCACCACTATGTCTGGTTGGTTAGCCAGCAGCTGTTGGTCAGTCTGGAAGCTTAAGTCCCACAGGATCTTAGCCCTGTTGTTCTCAACCACCTTCAGTGGTGTGTCCCATCGGGATTTGGGTACTTCGAGTCCATACAGAGTACATTTGTTCCTGTACACTATCCCAGCCAATTGGTTGTGCCTCTCCATGTAGGGTGATCCTGCTTGCATCTTACACCCTGCCACTATGTGCTGGACCATCTCAGGGGCATCTTTGCACAGCCTGCACCTTGGGTCTGATCTGCTGTGGTAGATCCTGGTATCTATGGCCTATTCTTGTGCTGCGATGAGTAGTGCCTCCATGCTAGCTGTCAGCCCAGTATTCTCCAGCCACTGGTAGGCCTTCTTAATATCAGCCACTTCCTCTGTCTGACGATGGTATGCACCATGTAGGGGCTTGTCCCTCCATGTTGTTTGCACCTCCTCCTCTTTGCTCAGGTTTCTTTTGTCTGAGCTCATCCTTTGGGGCCATCTCCCTGATGTACTCCTGGATTTTGGATTTTTCATCCTGGATAGTGGCTCTGATGCTCACAAGTCCTTGGCCTCCCTCTTCCACTTAGTGTATAGCCTCAGGGTGCTGGACTTGGGATGGAACCCTCCAGTGCATGCATGTTGAAGGCTTGGACCTTGTTCTGACCATTCAGCTGACTTCTCAGGACTTGCCTTACTCTCTGGAGGTATTTGGTTGTGGTTCACTTCCTTGCGGCCTCCTCAAGATTTCCATTAGCCTGCGGGATCCCAAGGTACTTTTAGCTGTCCTGGATATCTCTTATGTTGTCCTCTGGTCTCCCTCAGTTCTAATCATCTTGCCTCTCTTTGATACCATCCAACCACACAGTGAGTCAATATCTCGCTCTTTCTTGGCGTACAGCTTGATGTCATCCACGTAGAGGTGGCTGATTGTTACCCCACTTCAGAATTGGTATCCATAGCCAGTCTTCTTGATGATCTGACTGAGGGGATTCAGGCCTATGCAGAACAGCAGTGGTGACAGTGCATCCCCTTGGTATACGTCACATTTGATATTGACTTGGGCAATCAGCTTTGAGTTGGCCTCTGGGGTCGTCTTCCACATTCCCATGGAGTTCTTTATGAAGGCTGTTGTGTCCTGTTGATCTTGTATAGTTCCAGACATTCCAGCATCCATGTGTGTGGCTTTCTTGTAGTCAATCCAGGTGTTGCACAGGTTGGTCTTCCTGCTCTTGCAGTCTTGGGCGATTGCTCTATCGACCAGTTGCTGATGCTTGGCTCCTCTGGTATTACTGTCAATTCCTTTCTGTGCCTCCCTGATGTATTGGACCATATGCTCAGTTACCTTAGCCACTATAATGCCTGACAGGAGCTTCCATGTTGTGCAGAGACAGGTTATCGGTCTATAGTTGGATGGGATGGTTCCCTTTTGGGGGTCTTTTATTTATCTAGACTCACAAGCCAGTCTTTAGACGCTTTGCTGAACTAAAGACTGATGTCTTTCTCCCTGATTTTGTGTTTAGATGGGCGGATACAATTTCAGAGTTTAAAAAAACTCCCTACATTGCAGAACCAATAGTAAATCCGCAGGGCGGTCCTTCAGTGGCTTGCTGAACTCTTGTGCTTGTAAACATAGTCCAACTGCGTTTAAAGTTTTAAACAAAGTCGCTGTAAGTCCTTCATTTCCACAATCTTGTGGACTGAGCACATATTTTATAAAACAGAGTTAAATCTCTCAGCATCCATTTTCAAGCTCTCTGTGTGTTTGTTTCCTTGTGGATGAGAAAAGGGGGAGCGCACATTTCTGGGAGGGCGTGTCCTTTTCAAAAATGCAAGAGGCGTTGCTTTGTTGCCGGCCTTTTTCTCCGGTGTGTTAAACACACTTTAGAAAGGAGTGTCCCCAGACTATCAGAAGGCGGAGATCTCTGATTGTCTAGTGGTGTTGGGAATCATCATATATTTACCTCACTCGGCGGCACCAAAAATGTTGGGGTCAACATATAGTTACCTCACTCGGTGGCACCAAATATGTTGGGGTCAACACACTAGGTTTCACATGGAGGCACCAAATATGTTGGGATTTAATTGGCTACCGGAAATAATTAATAATTATTATTAATAATTAATAATTATGTTAAATAATGTGACTTAATTAACATTAAATCACCTCGTGGAGCACCATTTCCGTAAAGGGAAAAATGATAGCCAGTTAAAGATATCAGTCTCATAAAATACGCTAAACTATTAATTTGGAGTTTGATTAATAATTAAATTAATGACAACAACCAAAATTAACAGTAACACCTGAAGGATAAATAAAACAGACATTAAACAGACAGCAGGCATGATTCCAAAGAATTATATTTATTCACAAATTAGCAAAGCAAACCAAAACACACAAATTCTAACTAACTATATACAAGCTTGGTGTGTATGTGTGTGTGTGTGTGAGAGAGAGAGAGAGAGAGAGGAAGAAGAGAAAGACAAAGGTGGGTGTGGTGATCAAGGAGCCGTTTAGCCTACAAAACAAAATGGCTGACAACAGAGAACTACCAAATGGCCGAATCAAGGCTGCTTCAGTTTTCGGGGGAAGTGTTTGTCTGACCGTGTGGTCAGGACAAAGACAAAGGAAAAGAAGCAGGAACTCTGAAATGCCTGTTTGGGTGTAGTTCTGTTGAAAGCCTATTTGTTAATGAGTCTGTGTCAATGTGACGTGTGTTGCAAACGGTCTGGATTAGTACAGAGATTGTTTAGTTGTATGCAAGAATCTGTTTGTGAACAGTATTAGCAGACTAAACACTTAGCTTTGGCGAAGCCAACTAATCAATGACCTAACTGCAATCTATCACAACAATAACTCAGTAAACAGCATCAAAGCACATACAACAAGTTAAACAGTCTTGCTTAGCCTGTAAAGCTGTGATAAGCTATGCCCAGTTGTTACATTACCGATCCTTGAATGGATGGAAGAAAGAGTCACTTGGTGGTGTACTGCTGTTAGCCGGCAGAAGAAGG
This sequence comes from Epinephelus moara, assembly GCF_006386435.1. Lineage (NCBI taxonomy): Eukaryota > Metazoa > Chordata > Actinopteri > Perciformes > Serranidae > Epinephelus > Epinephelus moara. Next base: position 6,702,456 of record NC_065509.1, on the reverse strand, counting down.
CTGGGAAGGTGTGGTTTCAGCTGCAGTCTTTGTTGTGTCCTTTGTTCCAAAGGTTCTGATCCGAGGAAGCTGGTCGCTCGGGGTCCTTGCAGAGTTAGACGCTGGGTGCTAACTCACTCAGTTCCTTGTTGCTGGAAAGCTAGTTGCAATGGCCTTGTATTTACAACAGAGTCTGTGATCAGTTGCCCTCCCTTTAGTGGTTTGGGCCTCTGGAGCAGGGGTTTGGGCCTCTGGGCTGTTCCAAGCCCAGCCGGAGAATGGTGTGAGCTGTTGAAGCTCCTGGAGCAAGAAGAGGAAGGTCTGTGGAAGGGAGCAAATCTTGTACAGATGCCTGTGACATCACAGAGTCACATGTCACAGTAAAAGGTCTTGTCCAATGAAGTTGTGAGACGTGTGTCTCACTGAGGTGTGAGGTGAGATATCCTGTGGAGATGGGTGTCGCATAGCCCTCTTTGTTTGAAGACAAAGAGCATGCAGAGGAAAAAGCCTTTAAATTGTCCCGTGATGATTTTACCAAATGATAAATCATCTGTGGTCCTGTGAATCCCAACAGTGGCGAGACTATTTATGATCAGGACTGTCCTGTCCTGTGTTAACCATTCTGGGTAGTCCCACTTAGTCTTGATTGGGATTGCTTGTATAGTAGCATTCCATCAATTCTGTGTTTTTCCAGGTTGTTGAAACAAAGAAATCTCTCAAGAGGATGATTTAAAACCATCTCCAAATAAGCGAGAGAGACACTTGCTGAAGAGCACTGCTGCACTAACCATCAGATAAATTATGTTAAATACCAACAAATAAATGAAAAAAACCTACCAAACAAATAGTAATGTGAGAAGTACTGGTATCTTCTGATTTAAGATCCTGAAGTTGTGTTGTAACTAAGTCCAGGCAGTAGTAACTTTCTGAGTCTGTGAGCATACATTTACAGTCCACAGTTACCTTGTTCTCTTTCTGGGGTTCCAGTTTCCACAGAAGTTCCCCCAGGCCTCTTTTTTAGCTCGTTCTGTCTAAGAACTTTTCTTCTCTATACTCTGGTTCGTTAAGGTTTTGTTTCCACGGTGAATGGTATGTCATTGTCTCTGGTGTATTTGCTTTTTTTGTTTGTTTTTTCATGTATTTATTGTTTCTTCCATAAACTTCTGAAAGTCTGACCCAAACAGCTGACTTGTGGCATAATATAGTACACGGCACAGTTGGACAATTGCTAAGAAATATGGAAATTATAGGGTTGAGAGAGTACAGTAAAAATATGGATGGGGTGGACCTGCTGGACTCTCTCATTGCATTGTATCGCAACAAAATAAGGAAGTGGTATCACCGGCTGGTGTTCCACTTTGTTGACATGATGATCGTGACCACCTGGCTTCTCTACAGGAGAGATTGCAGTGATAATGGCTTGAGAAAAGTGAACCAGATGAAGCTGCGCATGTTCAAGTCCTACATCGCGGAAAGCCTGTGCAAAAGCGGAAAGAACCTGGAACGGATGAGAGGTTGTCCCAGTTCTACAGACGGTGGGTAGTATGAAGAGAAGTGTAAAAGAGGACCCGCTGCTCCCATTCCAGTCACTGATGTGCACCTGGATGCCACAGCCCACTGGATGGTCATGGCTGAAAATAAGGAGAGATGCAAGGTATCAGGGTGCAAAGGTACTCCAAAAATCAAGTGCAGGAAATGTGGTGTCCACCTCTGCTTCACATCCACCAGCAACTGCTTCCTGCGGTTCCATACAGAATAAGCTACACTACAAGTGTTGAGATTAGATGCATGAATGAAATACCCAGCAATTGTTTCCTCTAGTTCCATACAGAATAGGCTACAGTACACATTTTTGCTTTGGGGGACATTTTTGGATCTCTTAGTTCTTATGTACTGTTCATTTACTGTTCTCATGACATTTGAGCCATTTATGGCCTGTGATCAGGTTTTAGCCTATACCTCAGGATGATTCCACTAACCAACAACTTTGTTCTTTTCTGATATGATAAAGCTTCAATTCATCTCCTGACTTACCATGGCTAACCCCTACATATGGCTACAGTGTTATATATGTGATGAGGCGATACACACTTTGTTGATGGAGTAACTGTTTATTTCAATAAAACACTGTCTAATTTTTTTTTATTTAGAGCAATCAACATCTTCATGAGTGGCAGGATGAAAAAAACGTAAATTAAAAAAAAGAAGAAGGAATAAGAGAATATGAGTGGTCAAGCTCAGGAGTCCCCAAGGCTTTGGTCCTTGGTCTCCTTATTCTCACAGAGACAACCTGGTCAAATGGAGCGAATAATAAATTGGATTACTCTTATCAGCGGGTAGTCAATCTGTTGGCCCTGTGTTTGGGCCTGGCTCTTTATGGCCAGTAATGGTGATTAAACAGTGAAAGGGCTTTTCATGGTCTCAGCACAATTTACAGATGAGCTGCAGCAGGAGGGCTGGTGATGTGGGAGTAAGAGAAACACACACTACAGTCTCTTACCTCTCCCCTGCTGTACTCCATGTAGTGACTATCCTGGGTCTGAGGAGCTACTGTACAGCTATCACTGCTCAATGAGCCAAAAAAACCTTAAACAACTTGCAAAGCAAAACATGCTATTGACCATATTTGATCAATTGTTACAGCAAACCGTGGATTAATAGCTTGCCACAAAACATGCTGATCAAACATACAGTTTGGAGGAGGGTGGGTGGGTGGATTAGGTGGAAGGAGGAGGAGATACGAGGTGGAGAAGCTGCATGACAGGAAACAAACTCAGGACTTTCATCCTTGAAACCGCTGTTTGTGTGCCAAAGGTCACCCATTTTAATAATAGCATAGCGTAGTATTCAAGTATGTCAAGCATACAACGCTAGTGACATATGCATGTCAAATTAGTAAAAAACACACTTATTTCACCATGTTGTTTTTTTAAACCTAACCACCTGCTTTTGTTGCCTAAACCTGAGAAAGTATACTACAACACAAAGTTTTTCATCTACTTTCTAAGTTTATTTTGAAACGGGACTGTTTGCATGTAACAAGCGAAAACCTGTGTGGAAAAAAAAAGTTTATTTGGACAATACAGCTCATGTAACACGCTAACCTTGAGCGTCCAACAATGATGCTTGTCCAAAGTTGGACATGTAGGGCCACTGACAAATGATGACTAATTGTTGAAAATATGGTTTTCAATGCTTTCACATTTTATAATTTTTGGCAGAAAAAAAACAACCTTTTTCTCAAGTAAGGTTTGTCTAGGAAATGCTATGTAAACAAAGTAATGGAGAAATGTATAGAGTGCTATTGTCAGAAACAGAACTAACCAACTATACTTCAGTCTAGAATACTTTTGTCAAAGAAAACTTTATTTCAATTTACAGTATTATATCTGGTGGCATGGCTCTGTTCTGGGGCCTTTCCTCGGGCCTACACAGAAAGCCTCTTCCACTCACCTAAGTGGAAAGTATAAGGCGGAGAGAGCACACCTCTCTGCCCTTCCACGCGCCTGCGTGGAAAGTCATAAGGCAGACGTGCAAATGAGGGAAGCCTAAGGCAGCACCAAAGACCCCCCGGGAACAAAACAGAGCCAGTATCAATGACAAACAGAAATTACATTGATAAGTCAGATACATCATTTGCCAGTTGGTTCCATAGAAAGGAATCATGTGATCTATCAGCTGACTCCTTTTCATCAATCAGCTGCTCCATCAGTTGATTGGCCTTTTGAAATCAACTGATGTAGCTGAAATGTGAGCTGAGCTTGACATTATGTCCTGCCTGAACTAACGCTTTGCTCAATAACTTCCAGTTAGCCAGCTAGCATCTTGTAACAAACGTAACCATACAGCTATATCTAACTTTCATCACTTTCTTTCTTTTTTGGCTGGACAGCAAAGTTTGTGAGTGAGTGAGTGAGTGAGTGAGTGCTACTTACTCCATTGGTTGGAGTGATTGATGATGTGAATGCTGTATAATATGCTGTATATCTAATTTCCTGTAACGTTAACCAGTGGGGCATGATAGCATGGTGGAATTAACAAGCTTGTTACTCATAACACAAGCTCTGTGTTGTGAGTTTTTCAAATGTAGGCCTACTTTATTTTATTTATTTATTTTATGGCACTTTGAGCACCACAAGCTGAGTGCCATCTAGTTCCATTATATTTGTGAGAAGGCAGACGTGTCTATGTCCGCTATCTCCAACACTCTGCAACTCACACCAACACAATCTAGATTGATAAATAGCACAACAAGTAAGGGGAAAAAGATGTCTTTTTGATTTTGTAGTGAACGGTTCCTTTAATATTTCTCCACCCTTCCACTGACTTCTGGTGGATGACCTGTGACCTCCTCCTAGTGGATGCTGTGAGAGGATTTGGTCTGATGTTCACAGACAGATGCTGTTCTCTGTTCCTGGTTCTCATCCAGTCTCACGTTCAGAGTCCTTACTGTCTCACTGATGTGGTGTTCCCCACAGCTGTTGCCACATGGGAAACCATGTGCACTATATGCTTGGCGTCCAAGTGGTTAAGTTGTGAGAGGATTGCTGCTTGGCAACGTGGACGCTACTGTTGAGGTGGACTCTGCATGTGAAGACAGTAAACACCACACTGTTCAAAGGCAGAGATACACCACTCAAGTCTACCTCCTGTCTTTATAGTATAGAGACTTTACGGTGTTGAATGTCTTGTGGTAAGTCCTGTCTCCTTGTGATTTGCAGTCTTTGGTTATACATTCTGACAGTCATGGAAGGTGCTACTAATGGTGCTTGTTACTGGGCGTTCACATAGAACGCGACGTGATGGACGCGATAGACGCGTAGGCGCGGCGCGGTAGCTGCGAAATTCGCCTCATCACTCAAGTTGAAAATATTGAACTTTTGAGGCGAATTCGCGTGACGCTGTGCCGCGAAAGCCAATCAGCGTTGAGATTCTCCCGACGTCACTGGCGTCATGACGTCAGTAACGTCTTGACGCCCTGACGTCCAGTTGTTGATGCCAAGATGGAGGAGAAACTCATCGTTGCGGTGTGCGGCTACCCGGAGCTATATGATTCAACGTGTCTACTCTACAGAGACCGCAACAAAAAGGAGCAGGCTTGGGTGAAAGTCGCTGAGGAGACTGGTCTACCTGGTAAGTTCTGTAAATATGTGTCTTTTATTAGTTTGTGTTGTTGTTATTATGTTGTTATCTAGTGAAAATGGGCGGGCTCGCTACTCGCGCGACTGACGTGATAACGCAAATTAACAAAATGGTCTGGCATCCAAACTCGCGCATTACTCGCAAGTAATTCGCTTCACTCGTGCTCTGTGTGAACGCACAGTACGTGTTTCTGTTTTGGATCTTTGTTGTTTTTAACCTCTGTGAGGCACTTTGTGTTACTGTCGTATGAAAAGTGCCATATAAATAAAGTTGATTTGATTTGATTTGATCTCTTGGTTGTCGGTCGGTAAAATCTCAGCCTCAGCAGGTTCTTTTGCCCTTAGTTTTTTGTTTTTTTGCAGGAGGCGCCGCAATACCTGGCCAGCATCGCCACATGATACTTTTTCTTACTTCTTCTTCTTCTACAGGGGTTCAGAGCATGGAGGTACATTAACAGGTTCGTTGGAGATGAGCCAGGCCTGCACAGATTCGATCACCGGCGATCGGCGCACAATGCATGCTGGTTAGTTTTGTGTCTGACGTCCCGACTTGCTCTGACGTATTACAAACGTGGACGGTGATAAAACCGCGAGAGCGAGGCAGCTGCAGTTTTTAGAGCCAGGCGCTGCAGTTGCTTTCCACCGACTGCACTTCACCGACTGCACCGCCTGGCTCTCACCTGATCTAACAGCTGATTGGTTAAGATGTCGACTCAACAAGATGACGTTTTAGATAAACTTTTAATTTTTGTTGAATTTTAGAGATTAAGATTGTATTTGTCTGATCTGAAGGTTTATTCTGTGAACAGAAATCATGTTGTGTGACTGATGGTGAAGTTTAGTCATCAGAGACTAAATACATTCATCATAAACTATACAGAGTCTACTGTATATTAATATTGGATGTGAAGCCCTGACTGTATCTGACTGAGCCTTAATGAAAGCTGTTGTCTTGTATTTTCTTTCCTCTGAAAATATGAACCTTATAGTCAAACACAGTTTATTCAGCCTGTGTAGCTGAGGGGACAGGTCAAACTGATATGATGCTGATTTACAGGAGAATTCATGTCAAATGGAGGATAAACCATGAACATAAACTACAGATCACTTGTAAAGCATTTTAATAAATTTATCTATCATAATTAAAACAACTGGAGACTGAAAACAAACTGACATATGGGTCTGATCACTTTTTTAATGAATTGACATCATTCCAGACAGGATGTTAGTGTGTCTGTGACTTCCTGTAGCTACAGACTGAAGGCTGCTGGAAACTTTTGTCACTGCCCCCCGCTGCGGCCGCCTGCTCTTGTCTACTTTCCAGGCGGCGAGCCGAACAACAACAGCTATCCACCTCGGCGCGCTGTGGTGACGTCATGACTGACGCACTTCGGTGACCAAAGATCGTCTCTGCCTGAAATACACATTACTCTGCCAGGAAACCAGCCGATACCAGCATCATTCTCCAGTAACAAAAAATGCATTTTTCGTTGGTAAAAAAATAACTCGGCAGAGTGGTCTTAAAAATTTACCAGCCAGAGACAAAATCTACCCGTAATTGGCGAGTGGCGAGTGTTAGTTTTGGACCCTGGTTGCGACAGTCACTATGTCACATTATGTGATTGTGGAGTCATAAAATCGTATCGTGACTTGGCTGACAGACATGACAGACTACACAGTGGTCCACACCAATTATCCCCAATCATCTTTCACGACGTGTGTGATGTCATCGTGTTATTCTTGTCCTATTTTTATTACTTTTACTATTATTTCAGTCACTGTGTCTGTTTATGTGCCAGCCCAAATCAGAATCAGAATCAGAATCAGAAATACTTTATTGATCCCCGAGGGGAAATTATTTATGTTACAGGTGCTCCTTGCAAGAGAGGANTATTGTAAACTGAACAAGATTATTTACACAAACAGAATATATACAATCAGGGTGAATGGGGTTATTGCACAAGTTAAATTAAATTACTGCAGTGTGTGAAAAAGTCTCAGGGCTCAAATGTTGTTGTAGTAATGTAAAAATGCGCCAGCAGATGGCAGGAGCTACATCTGAAGTACCCTCTTCAAACATGCAAGTCACTGAATCCTCCACAACAAGTTCCTGCAAATGTTTCACAATAAAAGCCTGTTTAGAAAATGAAGGGATTCTCTCAGCCGAAGTTATAAGGGGCTTTTAATTTGAAACAGATACAGGAAGTGTTGAGTTTGAAAAGATGGTGCGATGCATTGACTTTATCAAGGCAAATGGGAGCAGATCAAAAGTAAAAATATAAAGATACAGAGTGAATAATAAATAATGGCCCGTCTATAATGTAGTCTGTTTCAAATGAAGCTGGTAGCCTCTGCAGTTGTGGCAAGTAAAAGCCACTATTTTTCACTTTTCTTACTTTATGTCCGGCTCCATTATAAAGAAATAACATTCCTTGCTAGCTTGATGCTAATGGCTGTACTCACCAGGTTGACAAAGTGCCTCTGCTGTTTCACACCATCACTTTTCCCTTTTTACTCTGTGTGGTAACGTCCCTAGAGGAAATATTAAAAATGCTGGGGTGCTGTTGTCATTCAGTTGTCCACAGCAGCAGACTGCTCTGTGTTCCTATTGGTCAAAGTGACGGCTGTGATGAGTGACATTGTGAACGACAAAAAGAAAATCAAATATGCTTGACTTTCTGTTGGAACGTCGTGAGGCGTCCCAGACATGGCATCGGTTGTCATATAATATGACACACTACACGAGATGAAACGATGGATTATCATGTACGACACTCATCGTCATTTCCTATCCATGCTGACACAGTACGTTGCTGCGTCAGGCGATAATTGGGCTGATATCGTATAGTGTGAACCAGGCATTAGGCTTACCATAAAGGCGCATGGAAGGGCAGGGAGGTTTGCCTCTCCGCGTCAGGCTTTCCACGTAGCCACACAGAAGGGTGGAGAGGTTTGCTCCCCCATATGCTTAATAATGCAATAACGTAAGTGCACGGAAGAGGCTTTCTGCGTATGCCCAAGGAAAGGCAGAGGGGCCCCAGAACAGAGCCATACCACCAAATATAATGCTGTGAATGGAAATAAAGTTTTATTTGACAAAAGTGTTCCTGACTTTAGTGTATTTGAGTTCAAGAAGTTCAGCATTTCATATGCTGTTTACATATAGTACTGGCTGGACCATAAATTTAAGTGGAACAATGATGTTGTTTCCTAGCAACCAGAGACGCCATGAAACAGTATAGCCAATAATTATATGTTACTTGAGGAATTTTTTTTCCAACCTAGATTGTAAGTGACATTTTGGAAATTGTCTCAGTTCCTGTGGAGACTTTCTTCTCTTGTTGTAATTAGTGTTCGTCCCGAAAATAGGAGTGTATTCTGTGGTAACTTTCACTCCTATAAGACATTTTATAATGGAGAGACTGTCACTGTGGCTCTTTTATGGCTCTTTGACGGCTCTTTTCCTTTTCTTTCTTTCTTTCTTTCTTTCTTTCTTTTCCACAGTGACAGCGTTCACAGAGTGTTCACACACTTCTGTCATTTCTGTGAACTTCCAGTAATTACAGAGAGACCAGACGCTGAGAGCTGGATTCTCTTTGTTGCTAACCACATCCTGTGGCTCACTTCCAGTTGCTTTGAAACGCTGTGCACCTGCCATTTTAAGTGAAATAATGTGGCGGCAGTCAACAACTTAGACACTCAGAGTTTCCAGCTCTACAGCTGTCTTCAAACAGGGTTGATACTCAGAGATCACAAGCCACAGTTTCATACAACATGAGCTGGAGGAAACATACAAGTAAGAGCAGAGATGAATGCAGCAGGACCCAACAAAGCTGCAAAATGTTTAATACCAGCAATGTATATTGTTTTGGGGATTCCATTCGGAAATCAAAATATCTTGGCAAATTTTTTAACAAACTCGTGGAGACAAGATTTGTTTTTTGTTTAGCATTGTTGTTTAGCATTTTGAGACAAAAGGCTAGTATGTGAGTGGAGCTTGTGTTTTTGTCAAAACACTAAACTTTCCTCAGAGACTGGATATAAGTCAACCATGGTAATTGTTTTCATTGTGATGGAGGTTCCTCCCTGCCAACATAATAATATCAGAAAAGTGAAATTTGATGTCCTATAGTATTTGAATGACTTCGTTAAAGAGAAACATCACATTTTGTCTTTAAGTACTGTGCCTCAGGACAGTTCAGATACCTGGAAGTGTGAATCAGTCTTGCCTAAAGCCAGTCTAGCAAAAACTAGTCTGATTTAATGATGTGACTGAGATTGTAAAAAAAAAAAAAAAGCAACAATGTAAACGAAGTGAAGGCTCTGTGTGTGTATGTGTGTGTGTGTTGTTGCAGCCAAAAGATTTTCACGACTGAAAATCCCTCAGCAGTGTCAGACTACAAACTATGTGACTAAATTTAAACACTACGGTCACCTTAGACTATCAACTGATCCTCAGTCCCAGTCTTTGCAGTCATTGCAACAGTAGCTCTTTGGCTTCTTCCAGAGAGAAAATCATTTCCAGGATTGGAGTGAATGGAGTTGTAATTGCAAAAACATTGAGATATTGAGAATAATTGAGTTAGAGTAATAGTAGTAGTGTACAACTGCTACAAGTGAGTAGTTTACAGAGTTGATCGTGTCATTATGTTTTGGGCAGTGTTCCATCATCCCTACCATGTTTTAATGTCCCTTATTCTGTCCCTTTCCATTACCTCTGCTGTGTCTGCTGAAGGATCAGTCCAGAGATTGGACTCACTGACTGTGCTTACCTACCTGTTTATATGGCTAAAAAAATGAATTTTACACTAACATTACCGTTTATATGGCCATGCATAGTCCAATTAATGCTCGGCTGTGTTTCACAGGGGTAAATGCCCTATCATGTCAGATATCATGTCAAAACACAGATAAGTGGAACAGCTCGAGCCGCTTGTTTTCCACCAGTGGCAGACTTGCTGGACCGTGTGAACACAGCCTCCCTCTTACATTCTTTCAACCACTTTGCTGAAAAGGCCAGTGTGCGATATTTTCATGTAACTAAAAATCAGTTAATATCCGAGTCTGTCCTATTTTTATGAAGTGGGTGTGTTTCTCTTCTGACTAGGAATGAGGCTTTGCTTTTATGCATGTATTTCCAACCAAGCCTTGCAAACTGTCAGCAAGTTGGTTTGTGTACATTGGACAGAGCTGACCGTCAACAGGAAAGAGGCTGCCTTTCACAAGCTGCTGTAAAAACCACAACCGAGACGCATATTCCAAATGCACTGTAAACATGTCCAAAGAATGCTCCTTTTACTCGATTATTATCTGTATATCCCACATCTTAATCAGAAAACACTACAGTCAGAATAAGGCCTAATTTGGAATATTTAAATGGAACATATGTTACATGATTCATATCAAATGATGGAAAATTGTCATATTAGTAATAATTGTGGAATATTAATGCACATGTCAACTTTCTAGAAAGGCGCTGGTGTCCAGCAGACACTGGATGATGCTGGTGAGTGTTGCACTGTTATCATTAGCTTTGTAAGTTTAAAGTTAACCGTGTCAACCCTCTGTTTATGTAGCATTATGTTAGCCACCTGGCTAATGTTAGTGTCAAGATATTGTTGTCACAGAAACAAAACCCACGTGCAGCAGGTCTTTTAAAAAAAGCGCCGCCAGTGTTGGAATGAAGCGCTGCCCAGGGCCCTGCCACTGCTATGTGGACATAGGCCCCAACAGTATATGTCACATAGATGCATCAGAAATGCTGCAGTGTGCTTCAAAAGGCTATTTTTCCTGCCATTTTTGCAGAGAGTAGTTCCAAGTAGAATAGAATACAAAATTATGTATATTCATACTTGTATAATACAGGTTAAAATATAGAAATACAACAGTGCTCAACAACCCTGTCTCATCCATTTCTTATCCTCATTGTACTTTATGTCCTGTCTTGTAATACAGCTGGGAAATAATCTTTTTGCATACCTGATCTGTTCTTAGCAACCTTCTGCATATTTGTCCATAGATCCAGCAGTCATTGTGTCCAAGAGGGACATCTGATCATGTGGCTGGTGGTCAGAAATTTACCACCTCAATGAGGACATATATTCCTCTGTGGAGTTGAGGAATGGAAGGCAAGGTGGAATAACAAGTGACACCCTCCAGGGATGAGCAATAAACCAGACTGTGACTGAAAGAGAACGGTGAAACGCCACATAGTGCCAGTTACAAAATGTTCTGAATTCTGCCTCATTTGCCCCCTTCATCAACTGGCACAAGTGTTTCATATGTTACCTGATTTACATCAGTTATTTAGTATTTCATTTAAATATGTGGTGTCATTCATTTACAGTTCAAGGTAAAGTGCATAAAATAATATGTGGCATAAATACAGTCATGGTGCAAAAAACTATATTTTTAACTTCCAGTTAAAAATATAAATACTTTGTAATGGTTATAATACATATTTTTATAGTTGAAATATGTTTCCAAAGGGTTGCATGGTTTATTCACTGTCTAAACAGATTAAATAATTCATGTTTACGTCAGAGGATTATTGACTTGGAAGAGTCGATGATTTCCATTTGACCTCTGTGAAGTCAGGAGGGAAAAGGAGAAGGAGCAGGATGAGAAGATGGTGTAGAGCAGAAAGTAACACGTGTGAAAGCTTCTGCAAAACATGCCATGGGTATGGCGTATTTTTATACGGGTCCATGTCATTGGTTCGACAGCCCATTGGTTCGACATCCCATTAGTCCGACTGTCCGCGGTGCTGAACGGCTCGCGGCGGGCATATGGTGCGCCGCGACCGGCTTGAGGCGGAGCAGGCTCACGGCTTATGTGTTT
>NC_065509.1:6683907-6690477 GCF_006386435.1 Epinephelus moara | reverse complement strand
GAGTTTTTGTGAATTTGATAGTACGATTGCTTTATTGAAAGTACAGTAGTACCATTGCCAATAGTGGGATAGTTAGTGGGCTAAAACTGTACATTTTTAGTTGAGGTAGCATGTTGAAACGCAGATAGTTAAAATATGTTGTATTGACGTAAAAGTGGGGCGCACTGGTAGAATGCCACACAGTTTCCGTGATTATGTACAGCATACCATACCATGACTTAGTCATACCAAACATTATATAAAAAATAAAAAAAAAACCTTGAGATGTTATACACCTTTATGTGATGAGCCACGCCCTCTGCAATATTCATTGCCTTATAGAAGCTCAGTTTTAGTAAGTTTTCCAACTTTTGCCAAGAGGGAACTTTAGATATTGATCCCTAGATTATGTTCACAGAGTTTCATGCAGATCGGTCAAACTTCCTAGGAAGAGATCGATTTTAAGTGTTTTTCAAAAAATTCAAAATGGTGGAAAATCTATATGACCGGAAGTTATGGGTTCTTGAGGCAAATTTGTTCCCCATGAGGAGAGGCATCTCTGTGCAAAGTTTCATGTCTCTACGACATACAGGGCATGAGATATGCCCATTCAAAGTTTGCAATTTCAATCGGCTGCTATAGCGCCCCCCCTTTGGCCAATTGATGTAATATTGCTTCATTCCGCATCCTCCATGACCTTCTACCACTGTGCCAAATTTCACATGGATTGACCAAGTCAGTGAGGAGAAAAACGTGGAACAGACACACCCACCCACACACACACACACACACACACACACACCCACAGACAGACAGAGTTTTCGTCATTATAGAGTGTGCCAGTAAACCCGGAACTCCGTTAGCACTTTTAGCACTTCCGGTTCTCTCGTCTAAAAGTCAATACGTTTTTTGAATGGGATTTTGGTAAAATGCCTCAAATAATGTCTGTGGTTAACAAAAGCTTAAGCGAGTTTAGGTTTTGTTCTACGGCACCAAAAAGTCCCTGTTTTGTTTGTAAACTCAACTGGGGTTCAAAATAGTGAAAGTATTGATCAGGGGTCCGTTTCACAAAGCAGGTTTAGTGAAAAATCAGAGTCTGTTAACCCTGAAATGAGGGAAACTCTGAGTTTTCCGTTTCAAAAAGGGAGGTAGCTCAAACCAAAGAAAGAGGGGTAACTCTAGCCTGTTTCAGAGAGAGAGGTAACTTAAGCTCTCTGTCAGTTACCGTAGTAACAGACTCTATGAACCTAACCTGGTTGGGACCAGGTTTTTCTCAATGAACCTCGAGTTTCTCTCTGTCTCCGCCCTCTTTCAGAGCCACACACTCCATTTGATTGAGTCAGTATATTAGAAGTCCATTAGGCACAGTAGGTGGCGACTTTTTTCACTAACATGGCATGTCCTTTTGATAAAAATCCCGTGGATGAAGGTGCAGCATTACTGCGCAGTGAATTAAATATTCGTCGGGAGATGGTTATCAGACCGTGCATAGATGTTTTAGCATTTCCAGACAATTATCTTTTTGAGCTGTACCGTTTCACGTCACAGTCCATCATCTACATACACAACCTAATCCATCCTTACATTTGCAATATTACCAATCGTAGTCATGCTCTCACATCCCAGCAGATATTGTGTGTTGCGCTCATAGACTGTATATTGTACAATGTTGGAGATGCTGAGCACTTGAGTAAGGCAACTGTATGCAGGGCGGTCAGAAAAGTGCTTGTTTTACAGGCATCTGCCTTCTTTCTGTTGGCTGAGTAGAAGTCTGTGTTAGTTTAAATAGGCTTAATTATTTAACAGAACATGATATAGATGAGAAGACATTTATGTGTGTGAAAACAGCATTATGTTGGGGATAAAACAACTGCACAGTCAAACAGCCACTTAATATTCACTTTACAATGTAAAACATAATCAAAATGAGGTACCCCCATGAGATTATGCCGAGGTCTTACCTGTTTGAACAATGTTTTTATATTTCATCCTAAACTGCTGCCAAGTGCGCTTCTCCCCCGCGGGATTGCACCTAAATGAAATAAATTAATAGGCTACCATTCAAGCAGTTTTCCCCTGTAACATTATTGTGATTGCAAAGGACTAGCCTACATTTAAACTTACACACTGACCCGTGCAATGTTCTCCCACGCCGTCTCCCTCTCTTTTGCAGCTGCAGCGGTGTTGCACTTCTTTTTGAAAATGTGTGCAAACTCGCCGTATGAGCGCATTAAGATTTCTAATTCTAGTGGGGTGAAAAACGCAGCCCTCCTCTTCCCCGTTGCCATGGTGACTCGTCGAATCGGGGCTCCATTGATGCTGGCTTTTTATAGTTGTGGTGCAGGCGCTTAACTCCAGGTGAAACTACTCCGAGTTGATTAAACTGATTCAAATCAGCTGTTCTGGAACCGGAAACTTAGAGTTTCCTATCTCAGAGTAGATCAACTCAGAGTTCAGGAGTAGACTCAGAGTTTGTTGAACCTGCTTTGTGAAACAGACCCCATTCCTACTGCCTGAGGGAGGAAAACACTGAGAGGAATGAAACTGGTCCAGAAGCAATGGATGAGGAGGAGGAAGGGGGCAGACAGCTTATGACTGATGATTTGGAACATGGAGAGCCACAGTCTGAAAGGAGTAGAAGGATTCAGCTTGAGATCGAGCTAGAGCAGTCCAGAGCAAAGTTGAGGTCTCTCAAGGATAAACAGAGTTACTGCTGTGACAGGTATTCTGCCTCTCAGCTGAGTGAAAGTGTTATTCGGATGGAGACGGGATTGCCAGATAGAGATACTTTCAGTGCTGTTTGTGAATATGTTGGCCGTTTTGAGGATTCGATTACATACCTCACACTCACACTTGAAGACCAAATTTTTATGACCCTCATGAAACTCCGTCACAACTACACACATCTGCATCTGGCTGCACTCTTCCACTGCAGTACAAGCACTGTCACCAATGTGACAACAACATTCATTGAGGTTCTTCACAAGCTCCTTTTTAAGGACATCATGAGCATGGTACCCAGTTGTGAAAAAAATAAAACCAGCTTACCTTCTTCATTCATGCACTTCCCAAACTGCCGCATGATATTGGATTGTACCGACTTCAAAATTGCTATCCCCAAGCAAATGGACACCCAGAAAGAGACCTACTCGGCATACCGTGGCATGCATTCCTTTAAAGTGCTCCTAGGCGTGGCGCCGAATGCTGTTGTCACATACTGCAGCAAACTGTACCCAGGATCAGTGAGTGACAAAGAGATAGTGCTGGATTCTGGAATTCTTGACCATTTCAAGCCTGGAGACATGATTTTAGCTGACAAGGGCTTTTTGATCCAGAATATTATGCCAGATGGAGTCACTGTAAACATTCCCCCATTCCTCAACCACAGCAAACTCACACACAGTGAAGCACAGGCCACAAAATTGATTGCACAGAACAGGATTCATGTCGAGAGAGCTAATGCTCGTTTAAAGGAATTTAGAATCCTGAGATTCATTCCAGCCCGCCTGCGAAACTTTGCAGACAAAGTGGTTCAGCTATGCTGCGCTTTAGTGAACCTCCAAAATCTTCTAATAAAAGAAGTGGCAGCAGAATAGGCTCCCTCCATCCAGCCAACAACACCAGGCTGTCACCCTCCATTTGGCCAACAACACCAGGCTCTCTCCCTCCCTCCATCCAGCCAACAACACCAGGCTCTCTTCTTCTCTTCTTGTTAGGTAATTTCATCATCAATTCCCTGCATTTGCCAATACTTATTACTGTTTAGTCACTCAACCCATATTATAACATTTGCACCTAACCTATATAAAAAATTTAATTGGTGTCCACAGGAGGAATTATAGTTGTTATCAAATAAACATATTAATGTACACACTACATTATAGTGTGTTATAAACCATTTATTAAATGCTACAGCGTAATACTAAATAGGGAGATATAAAGTAAGGTGTTGATGTTTTTCTTCCCTCTTTCCTATTTCATGAATCATCTTTTACGAGTGGGAACAAGTGCATTAATCCAAGTATTGCTAACTCTGCAGCACTGGTTTACCTCTTCATTATTTCTTCACTGAGCCTCGCCTCCATCTCAGCAAATATATTGCATTTATTACAGGTACCATCATCATTGAAGTAGGCAGGGGAATAGCTAAACACAGCCCACCAGGCTGCCCGCCGGGCTACATTTTACAATGCTAATTGCAAATGTTATCTGGGCTGCCGGGCTAACGTTACTCACCTAACACAACCGTAACGCCTGACCCATTGCTGGGACAGAGCCGCTAATAACTCAAGCTCTGGACGTTAACCCATGCTACGATTGTAACATTATATTTAATTGAATCGACATAGCGACATGTGCCTAACGTTACTGTAACACTAATTAAAACAGACATTTGACTTTATGTTGTTACTTAATGTTACCTGTCCAGGAGAAGAAGAGCTAGCTCTGAGTCAGATTGTAGCCCCTTTAGCTCTCACAGTGCTCTCCACCTAGGAAATGCAAGGTCAGTGTTAATCCGAGTTCTGTCCTTTTCTTTATCCGACAACTTCTTCGCCAACAACCATTGTTTCTTTAGAGGTAATGTTGGATCCTGGTCGTCTTCAGGTGAACGTTTCATTCCGCTCTCCGCCATTTCGCTTCGAAAATACGTGCTGCCATTGCTCACTGGCTGTAGCCAGTGAGCAATGGCAGCACAGAAGGAGTGAGCAATGTAGTGGGGGGGCCGGCTTGTAAACAAGGGCCTGGAGATCAACACAGAGAGAGGGTGTGTGAGGTCATGCTATACTCCAGATGAAATTACACCTCTAGTTCTTCACATAGCAATTTTTTAATTCCTTCAATCTAGAAATGATGAATTTCACTTATTGCTCCTTGAAGCATTTAAATTAATATTGAATCGAATCGATATTTAATCGAATTGCGACCTAAAGAATCAAAATCCCATCGAATCATTCTCAACAATACCCAGCCGTAATAAATGCAATCTATTATTATTATTTAATAAGGACCATTGATATCAGACAAATTTCATCACAGTCCAAAAATAGATGAGACTTAAAACATAAATTTTCAACCATGTCTGTTGTTTGTAACTACTTGTTAATGAAAATGTAACTACTGGTAAAAACTATGTTGCAGACATTTTAACCACAAGTTAAGAACTCAGTTCAATGTAACACATTTGTACTGACTGTTGTCTAACCTTGTTTAACTCTCTGTCTCTGGCTGTTTTTATTTTGCAGCCAGCCAACTATAGGATCACAGTGCTTCTCCTGGGTGCAAGCTGGTCCAGGGTGAATCACAGTAGACAAAAAAACCATCAAACAAACAAACAAAGGAGGACAAGGAGCACATCCTGGTGTGTGGGGTGGGTTCACTGCGGTGCCAGCTTCGGAAGCATGTGAGCCTTGTAGAAGTCCTCTAGATACACCAGGTTTGGCTGCCAACTCTCATCTCGGGCTATGGGGATGATGGCAGTGTCTTTTGTTGTCCAGACCACAAAGTAATAATTCTGCCTGCCAGTGAGGTGAAGTTGTCCCTGTACCTGGTGCCGGTAAGGATGGTCGTCACGCAGGTGGTAACTATCCCCTTCCTTACTGACACAGAAGCCCCTGATTGCCAGTGCTTCCATGATGGTCATTTCCCTGGCACCATAGGGACACTTTATTTCGAGCACCGCGGAAGACCCCACCAGACCATCTGGAGATGCTCCCAATACCCTTGAAGGAGAAAGCCACAAGCATGACTCCTCAACTGGCATCTGAGTGGCAGTGGTGAAGGCCTTGATGCCTTCTTTTTCATTTATACTCTCCCACTGTATAGACAAAACACCGTCCAGTGCTTGCTGCTCTCCCATCACCCTGGCAAGAAGAGAAGCAGTCACACGTTTTGCCTTAAGGACTGCTCCAAAGTTGCTGGCAGTCAGCCTCCCTTTCCTGGGGAGATGCCACTTTGGATTGTTGCGCTGGCCAGTTGTTTCCTCCTGAATGGCTCTCCGTTGGTCCCCTGATAAGGCCATGCTGGCCAGGATAGCCTCAGGTCTCTGACGCCCCACAGACTCCACAATCTTGGAAACAGAGAGCGTGGTCAAGGTGTATAGTTCTTTCTCTGGCTCAGGTGACAGAAGCCAAGAGAGTCCAGAGAACCTGCTGCTGAGTTTGTTCCTCAGCCAGGCACGATCCTCAGCAGTTGGCTCTCTTGTCAGCGGGTTGAAGGACTTACTCAGAGGTGGGAATAGCTCTTCCACAGGGTGTGTCCTTTTAGCTGCCTTTGGCTTTTTCCACTGACAAGCGGTGTCTGTGCGGCTGATATTATGCACGACGAAGATGGCCAGTGCAGCTGCATGGCTGCATTTGTAGTCTCCTCGTGGGTAGACTCACAAGTCAGTCTTTAGACGCTCTGCTTAACTAAAGACTGATGACTTTCTCCCTGATTTTGTGTTTAGATGGGCGGATACAATTTCAGAGTTTAAAAAAACTCCCTACGTTGCAGAACCAATAGTAAATCTGCAGGGCGGTCCTTCGGTGGCTCGCTGAACTCTTGTGCTCATAAACATGGTCCCACTAGAAACACGTGCAGCGGTACAAAATG
>NC_065509.1:6681005-6682754 GCF_006386435.1 Epinephelus moara | reverse complement strand
AATGAAGGAGCGCCTACTGAGCGCAGCTTTTTATTGATCGTTTGAACGTCGCGTGGTGGTCATTTTCGATTAAAGGCCAACGTCTCAGCGACGTCTTGGCAATGAGCAAACGCTCTCCCTGCTACGTCTTAACGATGTAAACTTGATACATCGGGCCGACGTCGGCCAGATGTATGTGTGCTATCTGGGTATATATATATATATATATCACATTTTTCACATCACTGTATCACCGTTTAGACTAATCCGATGTTTGTAAAGTCTATAAACACAATGATTGAACAAACATTACTATTTCTTACCCGTTAGCGGTGTCTGTAATAGGTAATAACTCATTAAACGGTCTGTGAAATTTTTTTTTTTTTCAGCGGATATCTTAGTTACAACATGATTGAGCTAGCAAAGCAGTTTTGTGTTGCTATGTGTGGTATTTATTCAGTTTTGGGAAATCACGATGTCTAGAAAGCATCAGTGGCTGCAGCTGACAGGGACAGCTAACAGCAGCAGCAAAGCTAACATCAGTACGTCATCTGTTAAAAGCCTCCCGTTGTCGTATACGACATGAAACTACTCCAGTTAGCTCAATCATGTTGTAACTAAGACATCCGCTGGAAAAAAATATTTTCTTCATGGATGAGCACACATTTGATAAAATGGAGTTAAATCTCTAGGCATCCATTTTCAAGCTCTCTGTGTGTTTGTTTCCTTGCGGACAAGATAAGGGGGAGCGCACATTTCCGAGAAGGCGTGTCCTTTTCAAAAATGCAAGAGGTGTTGCTTTGTTGCCGGCCGTTTTCACCGGTGTGTTAAACACACTTTAGAAAGGAGTGTCCCCAGACTCTCAGAAGTGGAGATCTCTGATTGTCTGGTGGCGAGACTACCTCGCGGGCACTCGCACTGTGTGCAAAATGCCGTGTACTGTGACACCTGCCATAGCGCCCGGTCACTGAATGTTGATAGTTTGTCCGAGTGAGTGGAGGGGGCGTGACTTAGCCATAGGTCAATTGTGTGAGTTTGGGACTATTTACCGCTGAGGTGTTCTTTTTTGACACGAGGCAAAGTCAGCTGGTTTAGCAAGCCAGAGCTAGGCTAGCTGCACTGTTGTCATCATCAGGAGGAGATGTCGTTGTTTTCTTCACCTGCTTGAGAGGAGCTTCAGTGGACATTGTTTTCTCCAGCTGAGGACACTTTGCTGCAGGTGAGGGAGGCTGCTGTCCACTAGAGCTTAGATCAGGCCCAAAAAATCCAGCCCGACCTGGCCCGAGCCCGTGCACGTTATGTCCGGGACCGGCCCGGCCCGGACATAACGTGCACGATTTAAACCCGACATTTTTCAATAAGTTGGCTGTTATAATTAAGAGTATTAAACCACAAGTCTTGTTATTTGAATGACAGAAACATAGGATCTTAATGAATGGCGCAACACAGAAGCATGATTATGTAATAAAACAGGTGTTTATTTTAGGATCCAGGTGGTGAAGGGCTGTGCGCACACAATGTTGCAAGATTGTAACTGAGGGCCAAATTCACAAAAGTATTGCGTGGCTTTTGCGGCAGCTAAACCAGTAAAAATGGAGCAAACAGATACGGTCTAATTCACAAAGCATGCGCAGAGGGTGAAATGCTCCACTAACTGCGCTGCCAAGCAGATTGTGTCTCGGTGCTCCGGTGTTATTTGCACGTATTGAAATGAGG
Organism: Epinephelus moara; assembly: GCF_006386435.1. NCBI lineage: Eukaryota > Metazoa > Chordata > Actinopteri > Perciformes > Serranidae > Epinephelus > Epinephelus moara. The sequence goes on along the minus strand of NC_065509.1, from coordinate 6,681,059 downwards.
TAATATGCATATATTTGGCGCAAAAATTGCCCCTTTCTATGCAAATGAGCCTCA
>NC_065509.1:6657552-6680540 GCF_006386435.1 Epinephelus moara | reverse complement strand
CAAGATGCAAATATCTCCATATTGTCCAGTTGACACTCCATCAAACTTTGTATGACAAGACCAGCCACTTCACCTTTGCGCACCCAGATAACTGTAGCCTAATTATGCATGCATGACAGGGCCGTAGTCACCATATACATTGAGGGGGACATGCCCCCCACTTCCAATGCCCAAAATGCCCCCCCCAATATATAACTGAAACTGAAAAACAACAACAAACTTTGTTTCCTGCAAACAAAGTGGCAAATACTATCTTGGAGGACATCATTGCACTTGGCTGACTATTTTTCTATGATCTTAGATGTAAAGATTGCATGTTTCTTTCAGATAAAACACATTTTTGACTTGTGAATGAGTCAATGGAATTTCTTGCAATAATGAAAAAATACTGGCAATCATGTCTGCCTTGCACAAATCACATGTTTTGGACAGCTGTGAAGTGACAGAATGTCCCACCATCATGGTTCTTATATTGCCAGATTCCAGAGAGTCTCCCCTCTTCATATATGGCAGAATATGTCAACTTCCAACTTGCTACGGTGAGATACATGTAAAAATGTAAGAATTTAGTCACACGGATTTGTTTTTTTCATTGATATAAAAATTAATATAAAATACAGGCACATAGAAGGACGTGAAATGATGGCAAATCTGGATAGCCCACATTGTCCTGAAAAAAACCCCCAAGATATAGCATGTGTATGTAGCCTTTATAATGACTGTGATATGAGCTTAAAAGTAAAGGCAGTAAAAATACCCCAAAAACGCCTAGGGTTAAATCAGTCTGTAAATAATATTTTGACATTATTATTATAATCATTATTACTTTAATGGCATCCGAAGATATTGATGCGTTGAACAGGTGACAGTCTGCGGTCGTTCTCAAAACGCACTTCTGTCACGCACTTCAAAAGCAATTTTCAATAATATATTTTACGAATATATTACGAAACAAACGTGAACAAAAACGGTTCCATAATTCATATTAAATTCAAAAGATAACGAAAAAACAGTTACAAGTGAGAGGGAATAGTGATAAAGTGGTCAAACTTGGTCAAATTTACAGCCTCAACCCATCCGACACTGTTAGACTGACTCACCAGCAGACATCACTACATGAGGGTATACAGTATTCAGTACTTTGCCAAACAAAGTCTGCCATTGTTCTGCCACGGTGTTCTTGGCGCAAAGCCAGCATTTATACTTTGCCATGTGTGGCTAATTGCAATCAGGGGCAAATCAGGGGCAAACTGCACTCAGCTGCCAAACTTTGTGGGCGTGTTTGCGCTGGTATATCATTAGCGCAATATCCTTTGTGAATAGGATGTTAAGACAGAGCAAATTGCGGGTGCAAGTGAAGTGCAATTCAAGGTGCTATCAGCGGCCGCAGTTCATTCTTTGTGAATTCGGCCCTAAGTTTGTTGTAACTTTAGGCTATGTGTCATACAAAGTGTGGGTTAATTTTATTTTTTATAATACTGTAGCGTCCGCCAGGACGTGTGGAAAGGGTGACGCAGTTATTCGGCAATTAAACCACCGTTTATTACTGAACAGTACAGGTTACTGTTGGCCGTAACCACGCCAAAACAACTAACAAACAAGAACTTAGCTGTAACTCCATCTGTGCACTCCTGCTCTCTCCTCCAGCTTGCTCATACACACACCAGCACGCGCACTCACACAGCCCTCCTCATCCCCATCACACTCGCACCCTGCACCTCATTCAATCCCAAACATGCCATTAACTCACAGAACATTGACATTATAACAGAACATTTACTGCAGGATCGCTACAATACATAGCCTATAACACTATCAAATCATAGCTTTAAAAAAAAAAAAAAACGTCATATCTGCCCAGGCCCGGCCTGGGCCCGTCAGAGGGAAGGGGGCTCCCGGCCCGACCCGGCTTGGGCCCGCGGGCCGGGTCGGGCTGGGCTCGGGCTCGGGCAGAGAATCTAAGCTCTACTGTCCATGCTGCTGTGCTGCTGCAGACTGAGATACATCTGGAGAGACGAGCTGCGGTCCTATTTTCTTCACACACACGAAGTGCCGCCATCTTGTTTGGTGCTGCTGTCCCATTTTCGCAGACACTACTGTTTGTCCTGAACATATGGAGGGAATTATGTTCTGTTTCTTCATTAGCGCCAACATTAAGCGCACCAACAAGACTAACTGAAACAGAGAAAGTGCACTTAGCCACTGGTGAAAAGGTTACACATACAAGTTATCAAGGAATAAAAATAGGCACTTGATATGTCTTTCTTTTTCGATAGCAGATTGTTATAACTTGTAGTCTAATTTTAGTAGTTTCCAATTATTTTTTTTTCCAATAATATGCATATGTGCAAAATTAAATGTAAATACAGATTTGATGGTGACTGAGTTTGAATGACAAAATTCAGTAGTTCATGCATTTTATGTCAAGGCAATGAAAAGTGATCCAGTTTAGTCCACAGTGAGTTTTGTTTGCTGACTGTGTGAAGAGTTTTAAAAAAGTAAACCCAGTATTAACAGATGTGTGTTAACAATTAAAAAAAAAAAAAAAAAGTAATTTGATGTTGCACAACACAAACACGCTAATATCACCACACTTCACACATTAAGCCCTTCTCATCTTGCATCATAAATAATTGTGAGATTGCTGTAAATATCCAAATTGTCCAAGTGCTGCAGGGGACAAAGCCAAATGTAGGTCAAGGAACAGATTTGCATTAAGCCTTTTCCATATGTATGCTGATGATTTAAAGCTGCAGAAATTCACTTAAAGTGCAAAGGGTAATCGTGCATGGGGGGCTGCACCAATAAATTGGTTACATATTGAAGTGACACTGTGTTGAAAATTGAAAGCAGAAAGCAGAAAGTTCAAATAAATCAAGGGAGCCAGACAAGTGGAGCAGCCTGCCTCTGCGTGTGTGTGTGTGTGTGTGGTGTGTTTATGCGGAAGGACTCTCACACCAAGAATGATGGGGGCTTAACTTGTCCATCAGTGCTATGAAACAGTCTGCAGTGAGTGTCAAACCTGAAGCACCATTCAGCCTGGGCTCCAATAACAAAGACAAGCTGAGTGTTTTGCAATAATTGTCTGGCAGTTTTAATCACATGCAATTATATCTCTCTATTTCTGGAGAGAGGCATTCAATATTAGTGATTAACTTTATGCTGAAGGAAGAACTACCCTGGTAACACTCAAATCAAACCCTGCATATGAGGTTTGATTTCTACTGTCCTTGGTGGCGACAAAGAGAGATGTTAATACAATGCAACTATCCTTTTGTTTTAAATGTTGTAGCAAAAATTAAGTTTTTCATTCCAAAGTCAATGATTTCAATCAATTTAATCATGATGAGAACCAGACTCTGAGTCCTTGGTCACTCATTTAATGAGGGATCTGCACGATAGACCTTGAGCTGTGTCCCTCTGCAAACAATGTTCTACTTCTGTTTTGTGTATATGTTTTAATTGTGAAAACTTAACAAGTTGGTTGATGTAGACATGGATGTTTTCAGTTTCTCCTGTCAGCTCCACACAATTTATGCTTAATTTTTTTTTTTTTTTTCTATTTTGCAAGTGTTGGTGGTGCTTTTTGTAGTTGGCTTTGACGATGGTGGCCTGTGGCTTAGGGTCGCTCATCGGGATGTGGAAATTAACTCACCAGTCTGTAAACTCTCCTTCTGCTAACTTCTAGCTAGCTAGCTGCTAGCAAGCCAGGTTGGGATTTTCAAATGTAAACTTTAGTTAACATTGAGGAACGCATGGAGAACATGGGCATCAGATGAACTAACATCCTACTAGCCATTATACAGGAGTTGAAAAATAAATTGGACGACTCTGTGCTACATCGGTTTCCAGTGGGATATCAGGAGCTGTAGTATCCTTTGACTCTCTGAAACTTCAATGCTGGACAGCACCATTCAACCAGAGGCTGTTTTTTCATATGGCGATCTGACAGCGCAGAGGATTCTGCCGAGAGAAGGAGAGAAGGTATGTGCTTTGTGGTGAATAAGGACTGGTGTTAATGTGAGGTGCTGTCCTGTTCCTGCTGTGGCTCACTACTATATGTTCAGAGGTGACTGCAGAGCAACACTGCCCATGTCTGGGAGGAGCGACCAAACGGCCATCTTGTTGAGGCGGGCATGTATGAGCGGTTAAATCATTCCACAACCAGAAACCATGGATTACCAGAAACATCTGGAAACATGGACAGTTAGAAAGCCGCAGCCCACAATGTAAGAAGAGGCAAACAAGGACTAAATTACAGTACACAAGTTAAAGGAGCTAATGGGATCACATTTTACTGGAGTTGTACCTTATACTTGTTGTACCATGAGACAAATACACGATTGATTGATTGATTGATTGATTGATTGATTGACCCACTTCACATTTCCAAAGAGAAGTTTAATAGCAAAAACAAGACTGGACAAAGGTTTGGCCTACACTTCTTCAATTCAGTTGTCTAGACTACATGAAACACAGGTATACACTGTATATGGACTGAGAAAGATCCAGGATTTTGTATGCCCACTTAAAAATGTGCAAGGATACCTAACAACATTGTTTTGTGACACAGCTTTCACTTCAGCTATTTGTTTTTGCAAATAGGGGGTCAAGAGAAGTGACAGCAAACTGAACAAATGCTGGAGAACACGCAGAGACTCTTGTCTTTCCTCACCCCCACTCTGCTGAGCTCAGTGCGTAGTGTGTGGGGACGAGCAAGTGATGGGGGATGTGCTGAGAGTAGACAGCTGTTGGCGATTGGAGAAGAGAGGAAATTAACAATAAAGTTGTCAACTAGTAGTAAAGTTTATTAAATCCATGAATAGACACTGCAGCCCATCAAGACCCAAGTAAAGTTCCTGTGTCTTGCTTCTCAACTGCTGGGTAAAGTCAAGCTGCATGGGGTCAACCTCGGCCCTGGAGGCAAAACTTTTTTTTCATATGGGTGGATAAATTGGGCCACTGAAAATCTAGGGTTGGCACACCGAAACCAAAGGCCATGAATACATTTCTGAGAATTCTGTTGTGCTATTGTAGTAGCGTATATAGGCTAGTTGAAAACTATGTTAATATGGCAGTAAAGAAATTGCATACTGGTTTACTTTGTTTGCTTTTTTATATAGTTAACCCTTTGAAATCTGGAAAATAAACTGTCTGCCAGTGACTACATAGGTATTTTTGCTTATTGTGATTTCGTGGAGTATGTTCAAGTGCTTCATATCCCTATAATCTGCACAACCTAAGCTAAAAGGTCATGGAAGTCAATATACCATAATAAATAATGTATTGAAACTGCTTAAAAATGACAAAAAGGCATGAGAGATTCATAATTCATTCCTCTGGCGCCACTGCACTGTTTAGCACCACAAATAACACGCAGTGACATCTCTACAAGTGTAGTGTTGACACAGATGCCAGAAACCTTAACTTTTTGCTGAAAAAAAAAAAAAGATTCTAGCCAATGTAATTTTTATTTTAGACTAATCTATACAGTATTAGGCAAACAAAGGTCTCCCACAGCCATTATGGGGAAATTGACAAATAAATTTCAGCGTAATTGCGGCAAAGTACGGCACCGGCTCTTTAGCTGATAATGCTCCACTATGTTCACCAGCTAGTCTCTGTCTGCTGTTTAAAGCTGAGCAGGTAGTGTACAGTGGGTTTTTACAGCTTTTGCACTGTAAACTGCTGCCTGCTGAAACAACCCTGAAGAGAGTGGTGACACTGAACCAAACAGTAAAGCTGCAGGCCATGAAACAATGAGCTAAAAGATGCTAAAACCCTCAGTGCAGCTGAGAGGAACTTCAGAGCTGGTGATAATTCTTGGCAGCGTGTCACCATGTATGCCTCTTTTCACATTACATATTGACATTTAACCAATTGTTAATATAACAATCTTACAATATAATGACAAAAACTCTGTGTGTGTGTGTGTGTGTGTGTGTGTGTGTGTGTGTGTGTGTGTCTGTGTGTCTGTTCCACATTTTTCTCCTCACTGACTTGGTCAATCCATGTGAAATTTGGCACAGTGGTAGAGGGTCATGGGAGGATGCGAATGAAGCAATATTACATCAGTTTGCCAAAGGGGGGCGCTATAGCAACCGACTGAAATTGCAAACTTTGAATGGGCATATCTCATGCCCCGTATGTCGTAGAGACATGAAACTTTGCACAGAGATGCCTCTCCTCATGGGGAACAAATTTGCCTCAAGAACCCATAACTTACGGTTAGATAGATTTTCCACCATTTTAAATTTTTTGAAAAACACTTCAAATCAATCTCTTCCTAGGAAGTTTGACTGATCTGCATGAAACTCTGTGAACATAATCTAGGGACCAATATCTAAAGTTCCCTCTTGGCAAAAATTGGAAAACTTACTAAAACTGAGCTTCTATAAGGCAATGAATATTGCGGAGGGTGTGGCTCATCACATAAAGGTGTATAACATCTCAAGGGTTTCACCGATCACCACGCAACTTTGTTCAAACAAAATGGGGGCGAAAAATGCTTCAAAATGGCTAAAATGCGACCGATCGCTGTGGCTCCCCCTGTTCCCGAATGTTGTTGGGTTTTTTTCTAATTTTTGGTATGACTAAGTCATGGTATGGTATGCTGTACATAATCACAGAAACTGTCAGTGTGTCATTCTGTCTGTCCCTCGTTTTTCTACTCACTGACGTGGTCAATCTATGTGAAACTGCACATAGGCATTGAGGATTGGCATAGGTAGAAGGTCACAAAGCTATCAATGGGTATGGACTAGTATCAATTATTGCTGCTTTAGAGGCCTGAGAGCATATTTTTTAGTTAGCTTCTCATTAGAGTAACCAGGTCCTACACTTACACACTATTCAAACCTAATAAGACCATTTCCACAAAGTCTAAATGAGGCAGATAGCTGAGTTTCTGAGATAATTTTTTTATTTTTTATTTTTTTTTAACTTTGATTGCTGTGAAGTTAGTCATTCATTTTAAATGATATAGAGAAATATTTGAAGCCGAGTTTCCAGGGTGTATTTGATAAGCTAACTGGTCAGGTCATGAGTCCTATCTTTGACCATATCTTTTTTTGCTAGCTTTTAGGCTTTTAAGTGAATTTTTATTTGCTTTAGGAACTAGTATTATTATTGTTATCTCCTTTTTTTTATTATTATTTTTATTGTTATTATGAATAATAATAATAATACCCTCTTATTTTGTTTGTTTTAATCATGTCCTGTTTATTTTCATATATGTATTACTTTATTATCTTATATGATATGAAGTTTGTCATGTATGATGTATCTTAAGCACATTGAATTATGCTTGTAGTATGAAATTTGCTATATAAATAAAGTTGACTTGACTTGACTAATATGTCCGACCAGGCCTGGTCCAGAATTGATTTGGAGATGCAGGCAACGGGTCAGTAAGCTTAACAGGTGCAAGGTGGGTTTGCCAAACTGGAAACATGCAGGACTCCAAACAGAAGATGAAAAATGTTCCCCATCTTTGCAAAATTGTTGAAAAACGTTTGTTAAAAATGTATTTTATTTATTTTTTTTGTTTTCATGTGGCTAATATTATATTTTTTTGCAATAACCACCCACAGACTGGACCCCCTGATTGTCATAGATTATTTCGCACATTGCCTCTAAGCGTTTGTACTTTAGCAGTGAACAGGCTCCCTCTCTATAGGGATCTAGTCATAATTTTGGATGACATCGACCTATTGTTCCAGTGGTGATTGAATGCACATATTTGTCAGTCAATTTGAACAAACACGCCTGCAAAATAAATACTATTTAAAAATACACTACTTCTTGTACTGAAACTGAACATTGGCACTTGATGCAAATCATGCCCTGCAGAGCCATCCAATATGAACATTATTCCAAGGGGGTACTGGACTGCTACTTGTAGCTGATATTTTGTTAGCTTTACACATTTTCAACTTTAGCCAGGGGTTATTTTGCTACTATCAGGAAGAAGGATGTCCATGAATTCTGGATTATAATTTTTGGATAACTAGTTTTCAGTTCAAAATGTGTATTTACTTGTTCAGGGGTAAGCTTTAGTAATACAGACACAGAGGGGGAAAAGAAGAATTGAAAGAAAGGAAGAATACACATTCTCCAACAATGACACCTGCTGAGTCCACACAGAAGTTATACCAGTAGGAAAAATCAAAGCATGTCTCAAGATGATTTGGGTAAAGGGCTGTTCATGCCAAGAACCATAAGTATAATGATAACTATACCAATAACGATGTGAGCATCTACACTGATGAACGATAACGTTCTGTAAAAAGTGGCACCAAGCTGTGCACTCAAGCTGTGTCAGCAGCTGAGGAAAATTGGTGACCTGCAGTGCTGGAATAACATGTTGCATAGCTGAATGAAAAAAAAGAAAACAATAAACACTTTTGGGTGGTAACAGGTTACATGGCACAGCAATATTTAGCAGTAACAAAATATGACAATGCAATACTTAGAGGATTTCAGGTAATACTATTAGCACCCAAAATGAAGTGTTCCTTGTTTTCATTTTTTTATTCATTCACATCACATCACATCACCTCCGCGTCTGTGCCATCAGAAAAACTAACCCCTGAAGGTTTTTGTGTCTCATCATGTCATTATAGGCTACATTACAGAGGGGTGCCACAGTTTTTCTTGTTCTGCTTTTGCGTCTAAAGGCTGCTTGAAAGCAGCAGGGATAAGGAGTTGGGCTTCGGTTTGTTTCTTACTTGTCCCAGTGATAGGCACATCTGTGTGATGCTGTCCACCTTTGATCCTTTGTCACCCTGCCTGTTCCTGTTTCCAAGGCTATTCATTTATTTATAAAGGTCTGAGCTATTTAATTGTTCTATATTGTCACACTATTGTTAATATAAGAGGGTGATTTTAATACAAAGTGGTTACCACTGCAGGTGAATGTAACTGGGCCAGATCTGCATTCTGAAGAAGATACATCGTTTGGCCATATAATATCACCCTCCATCTGTGATGAACTGCAATACATGTGAGCTCTCTGTGCTTTGATTATTGTTTTCCATTTTATAATGCCTAGTCATACTTCTGAGGTTATTTTGTTGACAGTAACACAAGAGTATTGTAATCAGTAACACATTGCTCTACACAGACGGTAATATTGTACGTTTAAATAACAGTAACTAATGATATATAATGTATTACATTTTGGAAGTAACTTCTCATCTCCATTAAAAGTTTTTTTAGGGGGCTATATTGGCAGAGATGAAATGTCAAGTAAGTATGTTTTCATTAGCAACTTCTTCCCGCCATTCCCGCTACCATACCCTCCTTTCTACCTGCTGTTCCCCTTTCTCAGTCATTCTCAGTATTCACCCTGCCCTCTGTCTCTGAAATTGCTGATCTCATCAAAAAATCCAAAACCTCCACCTGTCAACTGGACCCCCTTCCAACGGCTCTTGTTAAAGCTGCTGCTCCTTCTCTGGCCCCTCTCATCACACACATAACCCACTCTTCCCTCACCACTGGTATTGTCCCCTCACCCCTTAAAACAGCTGCTGTCACTCCCACACTCAAAAAACCTGGTGCCGACCCCAACAACCTCAATAACCTCCGTCCTATCTCTAATCTTCCTTTTCTTTCCAAAATCCTTGAAAAAACTGTTGCCAATCAACTTCACTCTCATCTGCTCCACAACGATCTATACGAACAATTTCAATCTGGTTTCCGTCCCCTTCACTCCACTGAAACAGCCCTCCTAAAAATAACCAATGATCTCCTCCTTGCTGCTGATTCTGGTCTTTTATCCATACTCATCCTGCTTGATCTGAGTGCGGCCTTTGACACCATCTCCCACACCATCCTCCTGGACAGACTTTGCACTATTGGCATCACCCACACCCCCCTCACCTGGTTTAAATCATACCTCTCTGGCCGCACTCAGTTCATTCAGCTCAAATCATTCACTTCCCACCCCCTCCCAGTCACCACAGGTGTGCCCCAGGGCTCAGTCCTGGGGCCCCTGCTCTTCATCATTTACATCCTCCCACTTGGTCACATCCTCCGTAAGCACAATATACAGTTCCACTGCTACGCGGATGACACCCAGCTCTACATCTCCTCCAAACCGGACTCCATCCTCCCACCTTCCTCCCTCACCAACTGTCTCCTTGAAATAAAGTCCTGGTTCACATTCAATTTCCTCAAATTAAACAGTGATAAAACAGAAATGTTAATAATTGGCTCTAAATCCACTCTCAACAAATCCAATAACTTCACCATTCCATTCGACCACTCCTCCATCTCCCCTTCCCCTCAGGTAAAGAGTCTGGGTGTCATCCTCGACAGCACACTCTCCTTCACAGCACACATTAACAACATAACCCGGTCTGCCTACTTCCACCTCCGAAACATCAACCGCCTCCGCCCCTCTCTCACCCCTCACACCACCGCCATTCTGGTTCACAGTTTAGTCACCTCCAGACTTGACTATTGTAATTCCCTTCTGTTTGGCCTCCCCCAGAAAACCCTCCATAAACTTCAACTGGTACAGAATTCAGCAGCTCGCATCATTTCAAGAACACCATCCACTCACCACATCACACCCATCCTGCAGCAGCTCCACTGGCTCCCCATCACATACCGCATTCAATACAAAATCCTACTCCATACATACAGAGCCATCCACAGTCTTGCCCCTCCATACCTCTCTGACCTCATTAATATCTCTGTACCTACCCGTACCCTCCGATCCTCCTCCTCCATCCATCTCTCTGTCCCCTCTGCTCGCCTCGTCACCATGGGGGGCCAAGCATTCAGCCGCTCGGCTCCGCAGTTTTGGAACTCCCTTCCCCCTGACCTCCGCAACACGGACTCCTTACCCCTCTTTAAAACCAGACTGAAAACCCATCTGTTCAAACTCTCATACTCCGTCTGATTTTTGCACTGTCCATTGTATTTTATTGTTTGTTTTTATCCCTGTTTTTATGCACTTCTGTACTTTTGTAAGGTGACCTTGAGTGCCATGAAAGGCGCCCTTAAATAAAATGTATTATTATTATAATTATTAGAGCACAATCACTTGAAAATAAGAATCACTGAATTTTTGTTACCTTAGAATGAGTCGTTCTACATAGGGAGCTAATCACCATGTTGCACCCCCATGTTTCTACAGTAGACAAGAAAGTACCAACCAAACACTGGCTCTAGATTGGCCATTCATGTTTTCACATCAGCCTCTGTGGGAAGCAGCCCTCCTGTGACAAACAGCAGTGGATGAACATGGATTTTTTTTTTAACACGAAACTGCTCTTTCAGTTTTGTAACAGTTTAAATTACTGGGTCCTTTTGTTTTTGCAGAAGCAGAAACCTTTCGAAATAATTCAGCTCCTGGTATAAATCTCTTGAACGTCTGGATCTTAAGTTATCAGAGGAAAAAAAGGAGACAGATAAGCAAGTTCCAGGTTAGTGGGCCGTGTCTGACAGGCCCAAGAGTGTCGAAGGAAAACTGATTTGTAATGTGAAACTGCTTTATTCCGTGTTTTTACTGTTTGTTTTGGAAAGAGACTTCTGCAGATAATTCAGCTCACGTTGAGAACTTCCTAAATGTCTGGATCAGAAATGAAGTGAGAATACATTTGCAGGTACCGGGGATGCAAGCCATATGGGACATGCGAAACATAGAAGGAGAAACACTGATTTGTGGATACATCTGTGGATAATTCGACTCCCGGTAGACACTCTTAAACATGAACACTGAAAGATTTCCAACCAGGAGAAGTTTTAGCTTGTTGCAATCTTCGTAAAGATTTTTTGTTTTGTCAAACAGGGGTACATTTTATTCAGCCTCAATAATGAATCTCTCTGCAATGTCATATACCATGTTGCACATGACTCCCTGTAAATTTGTACAGGGCTGTCAGTGTTTCATTTTTCAACAAATCACTCTGAAAGTTATCCCAATGATATGTGCCACTGTAATTGTGGATGCTGCCATCTGAGTTAGAACAACTTTTAAAAGGATACATTTACAATTAATGTTAAAGTTGTTCTTGGTGGCGACAGCGCTTAAGAGTTATACTAGGACCAAGCAAATCCTCTATATCCACAACTTTCTCTAACTGTGATAATGCTGACTGTAGTGACAGGCATTGAACCTGATTGGAAACTCCAGAGACCCTCCCAGACAGAGAAATCTACTTTCTTCTACAGTCAAATCAATATGTCAAACCGGCCACAGGACACTTGGAGAACTCTGAGCGCTGTATGAAAGGAGCGAGCTAGGTAACCTTTACATACTCCCTCATCAGACTGTCACTTAGTCTGCGTGAAATTTTGTCTTTACTTACTGTCCTGACAGGTTGACACCCCTCCTTCCATCTGTCTCTCTACTGTGTGGCGCCGCTATTAGAAGTGGCAGGCACATTACCATTCAGTGTAGCAGTATGGGGAGATGAGGCCAGGGAGGGGGGAGACACTTCAAAGCCCCTGTTCAGCAGCTCAGATCTGCAGACAGTTTAGTTGAGGCCACCGAGGAGCCTGGGGAGCATATCAAAGGCAAATAAAAAAAAAATCACACTTTAAAAGAATCACACTTACAGGAGCGATGGGACATATACCTTACACAGCAGCACAGAACAAAGACAAAGTCATTGAGATATACTGCAAAAGACAAAGACAAGAAGAACAGTAGAACAAATTTTTGTTTTCCTAAGTGAGTGATGAAAAGAAGAATGAAGCAAATCAGGACATGAGTGAAAGAGACATCAGTATACTCTTGTCACATAGACAACACATCTATGTGCGCAAACACACACGTTTGTATATCTATACTTGTGGCCTAACTCTAACCCCACAGGGCTAAATGCTCAAACTCTGCTTTCATGAGACCCCTAAGGTGCACTCCAACAACTTGTATTATTTCTCCCTATTTTTCCCTCCTTGACGTCTCCTGTCCTCTTCCATATGATCATAAGAATATATATTTATATGTATATATATATATATATATATTTATTTATATATATATATAATCCCCCGATTTTGTGAATAGGAAATCCTTTCACAGCATTAATGTTCAGGTGAACATTACGTTTTGATATTGTCGATTAATGAACACTGTGCATTGCTTGTGATGTGCATTGATTGGTTTAATAGTCATCTTATAATTTCAGATGGTCTGCAATGCTGACTATCTGATCAGCAATGTTGTGGCAAAGTGGCCTGGCTCGGTCCATGACTCCCGAGTCTTTCGGACCTCTGAAATCTATCAGCGCCTATCACAAGGTGAGCCACACAACCTCTGTAAATAAACACTTTTTACATCATGGCTGTATCAACAATGTCACTCTATTTATGAGGTTGTGATGATGAGATTTTGTATTGACAGGTGAATTCTCTGGTGTGTTGCTGGGGGACAGGGGGTATGCCTGCCAGCCTTTTCTCCTCACACCATACACAGACCCTCAGGAAGCACAGCAGGCCTATAATCATGCCCATGCCAGGACAAGGGCCAGGATCGAAATGACCTTTGGCCTCCTGAAGGCACGCTTTCACTGTCTTAACCACTTAAGGGTCAGCCCTTTGAGGGCATGTGACATCACTGTGGCCTGTGCTGTCCTCCACAATGTGGCCTGCCTGAGGAAGGAGAGGGCCCCCAGAGTGCCATCACACATGGACTGGGACAATCCTGCCATCTTCCCTGATGACGACAGTGGTCGGCTGGTCAGGGACCAATATGTGTTAAATTATTTTAGTTAACATGCATGCTTTAAATTTAAGTTAAATATGTCCTGCAGTGGCAGAGACGCATGCTGTGAATTTCAGTTAAATATGGCCTGCATTGGCAGAGGAATTTGTGTTTTTTTATTCAATTTAAATTGATTTGGCCTCTTATGTTGTTTGTGCTGTATACTGTGTGTATACAAGCTTGCAGGGAGGCTACTGCATCCATTCATTTGTCTGTTCATTTGTTGTGTATGGATTTGTCCTGCATTTATTTCAGTGTGCAGACATGCGGGGTGTATCATATACAGACCTTTGAATGTGTATTTATTCTTGTGTTGTATAATATGCTTTGATTCCGTGCTTTCTATCTTGTAGAGTCACTGTGTGACTTCAGTTTTGAAAGGAGCTCATGGTTTACTTGCTTTGATTTATCCTTATTCAATAAAGGAACATCATGTTACTCTTTCATGTGTATTTATATTTATATGGGATGTGTATTTTATATATAGTCTATGGAAAACTGTAAATTATCTAATGATTGCAAAATCATCTAAAATCATCATTTATCTAAAATGATTGCAATTAATGATCACAAATGTTTAAATAATGACAGTGGGTCTGGTTGAATGTGATAACAATGTGCAGTGGGCAGTGGAATAACTATTGGTTTCTGTTTGTGGTGACTGCTGACTGAGATAAGGGATGAGCTTAAATAGATCCTGGAACTTAGCCTGGTCTGGAGCAGGCTAGCTCCACAGAATAATTCTCCATGGTAATTTATGTCATAACATATCCCGCTGTCCACTATCCCGCTTTTGTGCAACCGGATCACGGATAAGTTGAGCCAGAATAACCAAGATATCCCGGCTTAATCCCTTATCCTAGTTTTGTGCAATAGGCCCCTGCGCTACAAGGCTGTAAAAACACAGCTCAAACAACAACTAAATAAACAACAACAAATCCAACTCCATACAGCACTGATATCCCGACCCACTCGATATATATATCAGGCTCTAACTCGACACCATGTTTTGCAAAACAAACGCCATTCATCTCAAATGAAAGCAGAGACTCCGCTGTTTCCACACATATGCGCCAAAGCACTCTACCCCAAAGCATCAGAGAGCTAGAGGCCAAAGAACAACAACAGAAATCGTTTCGCTGAGCTGTTGTTGTAGTTGTAATATTTCTCTTACCGTTGTTGTTTTTGCCGTGAAAAGCTCATTCTGCTGATAAATCACGCTACATTCCTGTTGACCAACATGTTGTCCTGCAGTCAAACGAATCCGGGAGAAACATGACGGCCTTCAGGTTCCGGGGATAAGCATAACAATGACCACACTCAGCAGCCGACATCTCCCCCACAATGGCGTTCTGCTGACTCTGCTTGGCTTACAGTGCTGTCAATCTCGTTTTGGTGGGTATAGTGTCATTCTATTGGCTCTAACGAATCAAACGAGGTGTCAATCACTCAAATCGACCAAGCCGTCGCGAAGATACGAGCCTCCAAAGCACAGAAGAGAACATCTGTTTCACATGTAGTAGGTGTATATTGGTCAGTTTGGAGTGGGGAAAAGGAAAAAAAATGAAACGGACAGTTGTATGTGTATATACTAAACATCATTAGGGATTTACAGAAACAAAAAAATGAAAGCTATAGGATTGTACATGACAAAAATCACATGCAAACATGGTGCTATTTTGGAGAGCTCATCTGAATTTTCTGTACTAAAACCTCTCTAATATTGTTCTGCTTCACTTTATCAGAATCAACCTTTGCAGAGTTAATGTTCACATATTGTACTATGATGTGATAGAGGTTTAGAGCTGCAGCTGCATCATTCCAAAGGGATACTCATCCTAAAACAATGCTTTTCTTTTTAAGGTGAACCTCAGAATGTTTCATTTGTGCTGTGTGCCATCTTCATTTACTCTTCACATATAACACATATACTGATATTTACACATCTTAACAAATCTCACAAGTGTTCCCTTTACCATGACACCAAACGTATTCAAATAGACCTTGTGGTTGCAGAGATATACTCATTTCATTATGGGTATGCAATTTTCGAGCAGAGGCCTATAAAATAGGCTTAGGGTTAAAAAATTAATGTTGATTATTATTCTGTGTTAGATGTTTTAAAAAGCATGTCATTGCAAGCCAAATAACAGATTTGATCAAACTGGACAGTTATAATATTATTATCATTAGTTTCCCAGGGAGCAAAAAAAGCCATGTGAAGAGAAATTCCAACAGCTAGAAATTTGACAATCAAACTTTAATTAGGTCTCTTTCTTGATCATAAACAGCAACCAGTCAAAAAGCAGTAATTTGGCTCTGGTGCCAAACCAACCAGAGGCATATTATAGGAAGTTTTGAGCATCAGGCACTTTATTTTCTGCACTCTGATGATTTGTTATGCAACATTTTATGGTGGCAATGTCTTTTTTTTTTGTAAAGGAAATGCAAGATTTAGGCGGCAGGTGCAATTTAAAACAATAACAACATAATGGAATATAATGCAGTAAGGCTCTCGGGCATTCTATAATGCTTTCAAATATTTATTCTCCTGTGATCAACTTATCTCATTTCTGCTGAATCAGAATGCTTGTAGGCATGATTTACTCTTCAGTCCTAATTTATATCTTTTTCTTAGGGAAGTAACCTCTTTAGGTGCATGTGGCACCTATATACGTCGATGCTACAATTCATTTTAATTAATTTATAAATCCCTGGACCTTGATAGCTCATGTGTTTCAGCAAGATTTCTGCTTATGTTAAAAACTTTGCACATCAAAACATTTGCCACTCATTTGGTTCTCTGAGAAGTTGAGAATAAAGTCATAACATTTTGAGAAAAACATGCTTTGCATTACATTATTGCTCTGGGCTCTGGTATCCCCTTCAGACTGTCTGACAGACACGGAGCCCCATTTGGGATACTCTGAATGAGACAGAGCTTAGAAAGGCAGCTGTGCACTGCTCTTTGGAGGTGGAAAACCAAAGCTAGACCTAACAAGAGCTGTTTGGTCTTGGACTTTCCATGTCGACATATGATTTGCAAGGTACCCTGGGTACATTGGTTGTTGATGTTCTGGGACACTGGCCTCCCGGGTGAAAGTCAGGTGAAAGTCAGTGGTTATTGGACCCATCCACCACCCTTCCCATCCACCCTACTCAGCCTACTCAGCCCTTTTGGACTTCTGCCGCCTTAACTTTCATTGTTAACCAGACACGTTTTCCGCTGATGCCACCAGGTGCAGTTAAACAAAAATTGCAACCAGCCACGTGTCATGCCGACATAAAAAGATGACTTTTTTTTTTTGGCAGTGACTGACTACGGACATGACTGACCTAGTGCCAGCATTTGACTTCAGAGTGAGACCAGGTTGACTGTACAGACCACTGAAATACAGACAAAGCATCTTGTGAAGTAGACAGAGCAAGCCAGCAGCAATCTCTCTGTCTATAAAGCAGCATTGCTCACAGTCACAAACATACTGATGCAAAATATTTCTAAATGTAGAAACATAAACAAAATACAGCTTATCACGGCATACGTTATTTGAACTATGGACATTATTTTGTTTTTGAGATGCGCTTATTTTTATGAGCAGAGTGCAAAGATGTTGTGATAGATTTATTATTCAGTACTTGCACTCAACTTACCGTAGCGTAATGATGTCATCATGAGCATACAACATGATGACACGGAACACAGAAGCCTTAGCTTTCTGCTGCATGAAGAATGAATGCTCCGACTGTTATGGGTTTTGTTTGGATTGAAAGTAAAGGTAAAGTAAAGTAAAGGTAAAGTTCCACTGATTGTCACACACCTGAATTTGTTCTCCGCATTTGACCCATCCCCTGAGGGAGCGGTGAGCAGCAGCGGTGCCGCGCTCGGGAATCACGTGGTGATCTAACCCCCCAATTCCAACCCCTGATGCTGAGTGCCAAGCAGGGAGGCAATGGGTCCCATTTTTATAGTCTTTGGTATGACCCGGCGGGGATCGAACCCACGACCTCCCAGTCTCAGGGCGGACACTCTACCACTAGGCCACTGAGCTGGTCAATTGATATTTATACATCATGCAAACAACAATGTCCCATGGCCATGATGAGAAAATTCTGGCAGAATTAAACAAATTACCATGTTTGCACAGCACAAAAGGTAAAGTAATGTCAGGTAATAAGTCGACATGATGCAAAAACAATAAATGTCTTAGCTATTATGGTTCTTATTTTAGATGATGATCTATTAAACAGTATCATGCAAACAACGATCTCTTGTGACTTGATTTGAAAGATCCATTTGAAATGTTCTTGCTTTTCTTCTGCCTGCATGTTCACATTTTCAACAATAGCAGACATGTTTATATGAATGAGCTTAGAGTGTCACTGTTCCAGTTCTTCTATGTTTTAGCTCAATCAAAAAGAATACACTGATACTGTAAAACAACAACAGCAAACTTATTTTCATGGACTTTGTCACTCCAACTGATTGCTCTGTAGGTGTTTTAAGTGATTGGTAGCAGTCGAAGGCAACCACAAACCTTTTTTACAAATTAAGCTGTAATTTATCTAGGATGACTGAACGCTGTGGGTACCTACTCCAAATTATCCAATTACTCCTGCACTTGTTTCTACAGTCCACTCAGAAAGACAAATTAGAAACTGCCCTCACTTTAATGAAGTCCTTGAGACACTGCAGGCCTTTCAGAATAGATTATGCGTAGGCTCAGACAGGCTTCAGACAGACAGTTATTTTTAAACATCTTTTTTCCAATATGACACTTAAATTTGCCCCTAACCTTTTGAAAATGTTTAACAACGCTTAAAATTGAAATATTGCCACCTACGCTGCATCAAGCATACATCACACCAATTATATTATTAATGACACTAATTATTCACACTCAATATAAAAATACAAACCTGGTAATGTATTCTAGCAGTTTGTGTGTTGTCTAACTGATTAATTATGTTAGCTGAATAAGGAGTCATGACTATAATTCAGTTATCTAGTTTGGATAAGGCATTCATTTCCACGTGGTTGCGCTGCAACATGGGATCTGTATCTGGATACGTTATCTGGGAGATGACATTCAATCCAAGTACTGGAATGCATTCACATAATCTCGATTCTGCCGTCTTTTTGATCTGTTCTCAATATGCAAGTTATTACTTGTCTGTAGACATGCATGTCCCAGGTCAAGGTAAGCAATGCCACAAGCAGATGTTACTCATTTTCACTTAGTTTGAAACACGCCTCAATGGAGCAGTGTGTAAGATAGCATATTGCAACCAGCTGTGACTTCTCCCTGTTAGAAATCCTTGAAATCCAGTGTTCATTGTTCTTTTTCTCTCCAAGACAAATGGACCTGGTGATTACTACCAGTAAAAACACTGAATAAAGAAATTTCACTGTAAAAACGTGTTTTCAGATGCTCTCAACATGGAGGAGCTGCTAGTGACCAACTTGATATATAGAGCCAGTGTTTGTCCATTCTGGGCTACTGTAGAAACATGGCGACCTCCGTGGTAGAGGACCCACTTTCTATGTAGATATATACAGCTCTTTCTAAGGTAACAAAAACACAGTGAATCCTATTTTCAGGTGATTATACACTAAAGAAAATATACTTATGATATTATATTCCATTTCTGCCAATATATCCCCCTAAACATTACACACAAAAAACTTCTTGGTCCCTGTTGAGGGAGATATGGTGTAAGTCAAAAAATTACTTTGTCATATTCAGGAAACCTTCATTGTCATTGTGAGAAGTAAAACTATCTAACTAACTAACAGCGGGCTCCTCTGTTTTGCCGGGTTCAGACATGAAGTGCTGCCCACTTGCTTTCAGCACCAGTTAACTGCTTTGAGCTTCGGCAGGCTCGTGATCTGCAGCGATAGTTTTGGCATCTAGTCTATTTTTTTCCACAAGCCATGAGCAAATGTGGCAAGAAAACACACTGAAAATATATTGTAAACAATATCAAGTGTATATTAAGAGTGATATAAATGATCTGACTATGATAACTAATAGAATATGCATCCCATGCTTCCACACATTTGTCACTTGTGTCTAAACAGAGAGCGAGAGGGACAAGATAAGCCCCAGAGCCACACACACCTACACTCACACACATGCAATCACACAACCACAATTACACACACACACACACACACACGCAAGCAGAGAAGGGGAGAAAGCTCTACATGTAGTCTGAGTGGGCGGAAGTTCGCTGCATAGATCAGCCTCTCATTGGGCGGAACGAGCCACCCGCTGAAGTCCCGCCCTACCACCTCCGGTTGTGTAGCAGTTTAACCGTTTTCAACATGTCCTTTACTAACTTTTGCGATGTTTGATCTTGCGGGGATGTAGCCATTTTTCTGCCATGGTTCGCGTCCTGTAGGTGATATTTTTGTGGGCGTGTTACACCAAAACCTGTTTCCCCCCGGCAATATTTTTGCAAGCGCACCGTTGCTGTGGCACCGCCCAGAACGATTGTGATTGGTTGAAAGAAATACAAGCAGCCGGGGCATTTTTTTCTCCAATCTCACAGTGAAAGTCGGCCCAGCCAGACCTTTCTTTTCTTGAGAAAGGTCTGGTGAGCGAGACTACTCTACATGTGATTTAAACAGAGCAGAGAGCAAAATCGCTTGTTGACCGGTGCGGAGAAGCAACCCTTCTGGTGTAAATGGCCAGGCGGCTGCTAACGGGCAGCTGTACAACAATTAACTAATTGGGGCGCCTCTGCCTCCAGTGTGGCCACGGCTTTAAAGTCAAAAGTTTTTTGATCCATCCATTCATCCATGCATCCATCCCAAGCTCCTCATAATGAAGTCACACAATTCTTTAACGTCACACCACATCTGCCTCTGCCTCTGACAGACAGGAGTCTGAAGCCACTAGAGGCTGCTTGATAGTTGATTATAAAGTGTCAGGCTTTTAAACAAACCACTAAAGCTGCCATTTTTCTTAGTAGAAATCTCCATGAAAGTCGAGTGGTCAGCTGATCAGACAAGTTTTAACCAAGTTTATCCAGATTATCTAAACCTTCGTCCATGAGTGCACCTGAACAATGTATCCTCATAGAACTGTTTGTATGATATCCTATGACAATGCACACACAACAGTACATATATATCCTACAAATTAGTGCCCAACAAATGACATTACATCCTTAATGTAAAGTTACGTAACTAACATAAAGTAACAGAGGTTAGGTTTAGGCATAGTAACATGGTGAGGATGAGCTGTGAAATGACTAAAAATTCACACAGTTCCGAGCATGCAGGTCCTGGGGAAAGTCCTGCGTTTTGTGGTCCGTTCACCACCCCAACCTGCCTCCTAACTGGATCGCTCAGAACTGCTTTCTTGTTTACTCCTGTCAGCACATTGATCATGTGACCGCAGCCTTCCAAAATACTTGGGTTGTGCACGACTTACTGGCTCATAATTGCATGGGATATGTATAAATGGGGGTTTACTTCCAACCTGTGAGATCATCTGACTCCGAGTGTTTCTTGCCTTGTCAGTATGTCTAAAACTACAAAAATTTGACCAAAGTTGTAGGTAAGCAGAATTTTAGTTTATGCTATCACTCTCTGCCTGTCACTAGTCTTTGTACTAAGATACAGTATATCAAACCTTTTCTTAGACCTGCTTCTTTACCAGGCACATAGAGATGAAATGGATTTGAATCCTTTTATCTAACCCTGAGATAGCAGGGTGCTGTAAGAACGAAGACAATTACCTAAAGCTAAAATAGGGATGCATCACACAGTCAAGCTGGTCACTTTGAGTTGATCAGTATGATTGAAGTTGATGAGTTGGATAAAGCCTGTATTTTCCCCACACTTTTTCTTGAGGAGTCTTGCAGTGATGATAACAACACCAGAAGCCTGCTGCTCTGCCGAGGCTTTGTCTGCTTGGTGGATTTCAAGTTTAATGGCACAAAATAAATTTTAAAAAAATGTTGATTTGCCTCTTGAAACCACTCTTGTTGTCTTCTCTGCACTGTTAATGTGTATGTTAGATGTGTTGACAGGGCTTCAGAACACACAACTTGCTACTAAGTGAAACATTGTTTGAAGAAACCAACAAGCTCTTCATAAGAGAGATGGCGGTATATGATGAAAAACAAACCAAAAATAAGTTAACTAATGCTGCCAGACCAACAAAAAGGTTAGCGAGTGGATTTAACTGGCAAGAGTCTATAGAGTGCCAACAAAGCTCCCAAAATGTGATATATATATTTAACAACCACCCTCTCTTATTTTCTTATATACTCTACTGAACATTTGCCAGCTCTCAAGGATTTGCCCACTGTTGCTGTTGGCTGAAGACGTGATAAAAATTCTGTCTGGTAGAGTTTCTTAGATCTTTAAAACATGTTGATACACCTGTGTGTCTTCTGTGACAAGAATACTGCTGCAAAACGTATCTAAGCCAGTCAAATTATAAATTTATGTGGAACTGAGAAACAGATAATATTTCTGTGTTTCAATTCCAAATGTAAAAGCCTTAAAATGTATTTTTACTTAAACTCTTCATTAGCTGTGATAATGTATAAGATATATACTTTTTGCACTGTGTGAACAACTTATGTAGTAAGACAAGGAAATATTAAAAAGATTATCATTATTATATATTATGTAGTAAATTATTATTTTTAACACATTATTTTTTATTGTTTTTACAAATTGTTATAAAAAGGTTGAGAAAAACAAACAAACAAAATAAGTATTTAAAGAGGCAACAGATAGCATCTTTTCCTAAATATATCATTATGAAAATAATGTGGGTTGCACAGGGTAGTGGCCACAGTAAAATCAGACTATCAGCGTTTACATAGGTTACTTAGTGGCTTTGCAATCTTTGTAATAAGCTTCTGCCACTGGTGCTGAAATTTCGCGGAAAAAATCTGCTTTACGGCAGGAAACTCGTCATGTACCTTATGAGGAGCTGGGCATGAGATAGTTGAGTCACGAGCACAATGGCAGACGGACCAAGTTTGGAGACAAGTGAAAAACGGCCTAGCAAAAGAAAACAAGCTCCTCTGTTTGAGGAGGCAAAGAAGAGCAAAAAGGAGAAAGATAAAAGAAGAGGAAAAACAAGAGTAAACGTCAGTCAGGCGTTCAAGAGATGGAGGGAGCTCCGTGACCAAAGAGGCTTCAACACCGGTGTCCAGCTAGCTTTCTTTCTAATCGATCAGTAAGTAACACGGCTAAATGTTAGCTAGCCGAGAGAGGACTGTACTGTACTGGCTGCTAGTT
>NC_065509.1:6645244-6657263 GCF_006386435.1 Epinephelus moara | reverse complement strand
TGATACTGTACATATTGGTATAATTTACTGTGAGTTGTTTGTACTGATACTGTACATATTGGTATAATTACCTCCGCCAAGGAGGTTATGTTTTCGCCGGCGTTGGTCTGTTTGTTTGTCTGCAAAATAACTAAAACTGAACGGATTTTGATGAAATTTTCAGGAAATGCTGGTAATGGGACAAGGAACAGGTGATAAAATTTTGGTGGTGATCGGTTGAAGCGAAGTGGATAAAATAATAAAATGGCAGGAAATTCGAGCTGCTTGGCGGAGGTCTGCGCTCTTTTCTAGTTTACTGTGAGTTGTTTGTACTGATACTGTACATATTGGTATAATTTACTGTGAGTTGTTTGTACTGATACTGTACATATTGGTATAATGTACTGTGAGTTGTTTGTACTGGTACTGTGCATTCTGGTATAATTATTTGCATTACTATTTGTTTTTTCTTCAGATAAATCTGATAATTGTTGCTCGGTCTCTTTACTCATTTATTTAGTATAGTGTCCACACACCTTCTCATTCTACATATACATAGAGGTATACTGGTGGTTTTACAGCCCACATTTTATTGATTATCTCTGATCCCCACGGTCAATTTGGTTGTTGCCACAGTGCGAGCAACACCGCTGACGGTAGGTGGCATAGTCAGTGACTCAATCTGTCAACTTGTTTTTGACATGCAAACGTTGTCCATTTTTCCCATTTCTCTCACTCCTCTTGAGTCCTTATTTCCATATTATATATTTCATTCACAATTTTCAGCCATTCATCTTGTGTTTGTGGTTCTGCCTTGTACCATCAGATTTTCAGTAGGTATCTGTCTTCTCATACTGCCTATTTACAATACCATACACGACCTAGGTATATTATAGCCCAAAATTTTAATAATAACCTTATGAACATGATCCACATTTATTGCCCTGCATCCTCTCCAACATGGCTGTGCTATAGACAGGTATTTGCTCTTAATTTGTGATGTAATAAAGAATCTAATTAAATTCTTCCATATCTGCTCTCTCCAAGTACGAGCTAATGTTGTAAACTGTTGTATTCTCCAAATATGCAACCTTTAATTCTCTGTAATATTCACACCTAGTTCTTTTCCCCATTTCAGCTTTACATTTAGTGTCATATTTCTTCTTCTCTCTAACAGATATTGCTAGATATTATTTTATATTACTTTGATTTGTAAACTCTAATTATGATTCTAATTATTCCATTTTCATCCAAATTCACAGTATGCTTTATTTTTTTGTCATAAAAGTCCTGTAGTTGCAAATATCTAAAGTGCTCCTGCTTGTTTAATGCATAATTTTGTTTCAGTTCTTCTTCTTCTTCTTCTTCTTCTTCTGGTGTATGTCCTTAGACCTTCAGCTCCGTTGAGGCAAGCCAGTTCAACATTTCATCGTCCACGTCAATTAGACCACGATTGCCATTTTGTGGCCAGTGTTTGGGGCAGCTGGTTATTATGTGTTCCACAGTTTGTAGTGGATCCCTGTATTCGCAGTGGGTACTGTCCAAGGCACCCCATTTTCGCATTGCTGCCCTGAGGCATCCTACTTCTGTTCTCAGGTGGTTAAAGGTTGTCCAGTGCTGTCGGGGCAGGTGTGGGGTCTTCAATGTAGTGGTGGAACCTTGATGGTTCTGCTGACTTCCACTGGTCCCTCCATCTTGCCTTGACCCAGGCAGCCTTGGAGGTATCAGAAGGTGTTGTACAGAGCAGTTCATAGGTGTGTGTGGCAAAGGGGCACTGGAACTTTCGACGCAAGTGCTGTGGTGTCTCCGAAACGATCTTGTGGAGGAGGGGGGATTTACTCGTCTGTGCCTTTCAAGTGAGGGCCAGCGTGGCTGCTTCTTGTCTGACCTCTGTTGGAGCAATACCAGCAAGGACAGGCTGTTGGTTTTTGGTTTTCAATTCTTGAAAACTCATAACATTCCCATCCTTCATTATTGTGCAAAGCACTGTTATGCCACTTGGAATCCACTGGTTGAACCTTTGGTCATGTGTACCCGGGATAAAATGTCTGTCACAGGCTATCTAATTTATATTTCCGTACTAGGTTGAACCACAATTCGAACGTACAGCATCTACCCGCTGAAGTACATCCTTTACTGCATCTCTGTCTCCTATGAAGCTTTGAAATTCCCTTCTTTGTACATATCTTTCTAAATTTTTCCATTTTGCTTCATGGTCCTTAGCACACCAATAAATAAGTGGTCTAATTTGTGCTGCATGAAAGTAGTCCATAAGGTTCAGCAGTGCCATCCCCCCTCTATTCCCAGTCTTTCATATTTTAGATTTGACTCTTGGTCTTTGTCCATTCTATATAAACCTTAAAATAACTTTGTCCCTGGCTCGAAATTGTTTCTCAGAAATATCTATTGGTAATAACTAAAATAAATAAAGGAGTCTTTGAAGTGTATTAATGTTATAGTATCTGTTCGTAAACTGAAATCCAGTGGAAGTATCCAGTAATCCAGTATAAATTCCTCTTGTATGTTACCCTGGGATATTACTTTTTTTTTTTTAGAGCTCCAATTCAAACTATATTTTTGTCATATTATTACTATTAATATGCTATTATTATTATTATTATTATTATCATTATTATTATTATTATTATTGTTAGTAGTAGTAGTAGTAGCAGTAGTAGTAGTAATAGAAGTAGTATTTATATAAATGATACAAATTCAGGTTATAGTGACACATATTTCTGCCCATACTGGTGCCTTTCAAGTTGTACCCCCAGAGTGCGGGTAATTCCGTCATCTCTTCAATCTGCTCCCTATGTCACCATAGTAATTTGAGCAGGACTACTTCAGTGGATTTAGCATTAAGTTGGCAGATTCATTGTTTCTCCACTCATGAATAGGGTTTCCTTTAGTCTGTATACCACCAAGGCCAATCATATCACATGCTTTGTATGCCTTACGGCAACAGCCATGGCCTCCTTGAGGAAAAGTTTTGCACAAGCGTCCACTTGGACTCAACAATGAACTGATTAGAATTTGGTGGTCAAAGGTTAAAGGCAAGGTCAATGTGACCTCATGTACATCCAATTCTTGTGAACGCAGGAGGGAATTACTTCAAATTTGACAAGGACCTTCAGTTGGACTCAAGGTGGAACTGACTGATCACTGTGACCTCACCAAACATGTTTTTTGCATTAACTCAAGCATTCATACGGTAACTTTAAACACAAAAATCATACAAATGTCTAATAGGATAAAATGATGAGGGGATGAAATTGTATATCTGAAAGGTGAAAAGGTCAACTTCAGTTACAGAAGGGGAGACATTTGGTCAGATACTGAATTGGTGATACTAATCATGGGTGTCCACCTTAAACTTTTCTGATCTGTACTGCTGGCTTGTAAATGCATGTGAAGCATCCACATTTCCGCCTACTATAATGTAGAATCTCTTAAATTCTCGGTCCAGCATTCACTGTATTTCCTCTTCACTGGCAACACAGATGGCAGTCTGCACCTCATTTACTGTCCACAGAATGAGGTTGTTCGCCACCATTTTCAGAACAAAATAGAACAGGCTGCAGTGAGAGTCTCTTGATGGGATATTTAAAAATAGCAGGTTTGTGCATTTAGCCTACAGGAACAACGCTCCACACCGCTTTTTTTTCTCCTAGTGAAGATTAGAATATATGCAGTTCACATAATCCAGTCAAAATTAATATATACATTCTAATAGCTTGAAGATCCACTCAATATGAAAAGTGTATGTCATCCAAGAGAGAAAATAAAAATAAATGGAATGGTCAAAGCTGTCATATTGAAATTTAAGGCGGGTTGATGGATTTAGGTCATCATTTCATGCATTGAGTAACAAATAAATGCTCCACCTTAAAAGTTGCCGGCAGTCGGGCAAGTGATTTTTTTCCCCCCTCAGACTACAGCTGCTGCTAGAGGTAGAAAAACATCATTTCATTTCATAGCTATGGTTTACTAATATATGTCAGACTTGCTACGGTATGAGCAGTGGTTACATAAGCTTTAAAACCAGCCACAACTCAGCCCTGAGCAAGAGTTTTGTACTTTTGACCAATCAACGGACGGCAGTGTTTCTAGCTCCACCTTTTAGTACCAGGTGTGTGTTAGGTACCCCAACAGAGGGGTGACCAGTGGTGATGGTAAGGAACAGTTGAAACCATCCACAACTTTTTCACAGTGGATACAGAAAAAATGCATACTGATCTGAACTGAACCGCACCGGACTACTTGGTGGAAACGGGGGTTAAAAATAAAACTGTAACGTATTACTTTTGTAATGTGTACCCCCAACTCTGCTAATACCCCTCAGTTTGCTATAGTAGTGTGTTGAGTGTTGAACCTCTTGTCAAGATGAAAAATAGGGAGAAAAAAACATTTCAGAAAATCATGTGTGTATTGTTGATGCAGAATGTTGGAGGTGTGAATATGGTCATTAATACTACCAGTTATATTGAGCCTATGTTCATGACAGCGTATGAACACATTATTTTTGCCTCTTTTGTTTTCTCTTCTCTTCACCCACCCTTCACCTTAAGCAAACTTATTATCTACTGACACCTTTTTTTTTTTACACTTTTCTGCAGCACCACTCTTCCTCTACTCTGCCTCAGCTCTTCTAGCAGTCTTATTTCATTAGCCCTTCTTCCACTGACAGCACTGTAAAACATACATTCTTTCCCGTGCCATTCAAAGTCAATCTTGGATGTGAGTTCCTTGCCAAGTACCTATGTAAATGTCAAATCAATGTATCATATTTACACATGGCTGAACAAAGGCCTCTGGCTTTCACAACTTATTTGTAGGAATTTTCCACAGCTGATGAATGAAATGTGATATCCAAGCACAGGAAATATTTCAAGTCTTCTGAGTGCCTTTTTAATTGAAGTCTCTGAAGCCCATCTGTCTTATCAATTACTTTCCATGTCTGTTCACTTTACTGATCCAGCTCTTTTATTCAAAACCCAAACGCTCAATATCTCACCACTTATTTAATTCACGTAATTAGCTGCTATCAGTGAGGATGGTTGTGTTCCTCTGTATCTGTGTTGATGGGGGGATATGACAGCAAGGCTGGAGTGCAGTGATGATATGGACTGATAGCATGCAGAGCTGTGAAGAGATGGTTCAGATGGTATCTTGAGCAAGACTGACATGTGGACAGGCAGATGATATGCAGATCAATGAATGCTAACTTACACCCAATCGATCCCTTCATTACCTCCTGTCATGGTCTTCAGAGAGCTCATCATTACTACTTTACTTCTGACGTCAATGGCCTATCACTCATCCTTGTTAAAGGATGAGTGTGTTATCACAACTTGGGTAGTATTTCACTAGCTTTTATTTCGGTCAGTTATGGTAACACTGTATTCACCAAAGTAATAGATGGCATCTCTTAAAACAACAGTATAGGTAGAGAAAATGAACAGTAAAGGTCTGACCTAAACTATCTATTGTAAACATTCATCACAGTTTACAGATCCACTGCTCTTTGATTTGCTGTACTTGCTGTGCAATGGGACATTATTCGCTGCATTTCAGTTGTGTGTCTCTAATTAATGGGATATATTGAATCTTTCGAAGTGGGTCTTGTATGAGGCAATTATCCATAGTAAAGGTATTACATATAGCAGATGTTGGATGGCAATCCCCTAATTAGGAAAAGCAGGCATGAGCACCAACACTGAAGCTAAGCAATGTATTGCTGAGGTGTCAGCAATAAAACAAATTTTAGCCATCTAAAAAAAAAGTCCCACCCAGAAAAATCAATATCACTTTAATTGTACGCTATATTGAGAATATTTTCACTTCTTTACTTTGGCATCAGACAGCAGTTTCCAACGGGTAACAGCACAAAAGCTGTTACATTGCTCTCTTCAAAGCCAGACTCCTTGAGCAAAACAATAATTTAACATTACTGAACACAGGAATTACCACTGCCTTGATCACTTTTTTGTATTATTGTGTGACTTGGGTGTATTAAAGGGCCAGTGTAGATTCACTAAAGTCACACAATAACATCAACAAACTGGCCAGTTGAGACAGTGGTGGACCAGCAGCTCCTGTGTTCAGCAAGCTAAAATTACTGTTTTTGTCAATGGAGTCTGGTGACATCCCCATCAGAACAGGCTGTCTGCGTCAAGGTAGAGCGGTGAAAATATTCTAAATATAGTGTACACTTAAACTGATATTGATTTTTCTTTTTAGGTGAAACTTTTTTTTTTAGGCCGCTAAAGTATGTTTGGCTGCTGCCCCTTTCCACAGCAGTGCATTGCATAGCTTCCAAAGTGGGGAAGTGCTGCCGCCACCTACTGTAGGTAATGTACTGACTTTGAATAATTACCTCAAACAGCCCCACTTCAAAAGATTCGAACAATCCCTTTAATTTGGTTTATATAATAAATGTACTGATAAATTTAGTACAGTCTGTATGATCGTCTGATAGATGAAAGGCTCACAATACACCAGAATAGCTTCAGTGTTCCTTGTCTTAGATTCTCTGAGTGTGTAGAACTACTAGAGAGTTGAAAATATTCTTGATGGTGGTGGTGGAGAGTAATATGTGTAATATGTTCCTCCAGAATCTCCCATATGTGATCCTGGTTGTATGTGATGTGATATATGGTTTAGGTTTGGTTAGGCGCAACAGCTTAGTTAGGTTTGGGTTAAAATGGCTACCTCGTGAAAGTTAGGGCACCCTTGTTGCCATAGTTACAATAATAAATGCGTGGTCTATGTGGTCTTAAAAATAAAACTTTGACTGTTGGAAACAGTAGTGTCTTGTGTTAAAGTATGATGTTTTGTTGACCCATTCATCTCCTAACCTCCTTAGTGGACTCTAAAGCTTTATAATGTCACCTGACTCCTCTGCTTCTATGAGGCACTTGTTGAAATGACTTATACTGTCATTCTTCCTGAAAAGAGGAGTCTCATCTGATGGTCACTGCATATGAGTCACATCATTTTTATACTCATCACCATTCATCACCCATTTTAACCATTCAGTCAGCCCTTGTGCCTGCATTCATTATGTTTCTCCACTCATTAATGGGGTTCCTTTTAGTTTGTCACCCTGTACAATATAAATCATTTTGAAAATGTAATAAAAGAGTCTATGTAAAGTTAACTGTATGTTAAGGACATTGATATGTCCTGAAGATTGGGTCATCTACCAGAGGCCTGGACGTCTGAGGGTTCTGCGCACTACCTTAGCTGTTCCCAGGACTGCACGCTTCTGGGCCTCAAATGTTGTACCAGGAATCTGCTGCAGCCATTCTCCCAGTTTGGGGTCCATAGCCCCCAATACTCCTATTACCCCTAAGACCACTTTGGACCCTGATTTCCACAGTTCTCCAGTTATTCCTTCAGGCCCTGGTTCTTCTCAATCTTTTCATGCTCTTTATGTTATGTCAGCTGGGTTTGCCACATCTATCACAACTGCCCTCTTCTGCTTCTTGTCGACCACCACTGTCTGGTTGGTTAGCTAGCAGCTGCTTGTCAGTCTGGAACTTGACATCCCACAGGATTTTAGCCGTGTTATTCTTGGGGACTTCTAGTCCATACTTGGCAGTGGTGCTCCTGTAAACTATCCCAGCCACTTGGCTGTGCCTCTCAGTCTATGATGTCCCAGCTAGCATCTTACATTGTGCTACTATGTGCTGGACTGTCTCAGGGGCCTCTTTGCACAGCCTGCACCAGGGATCCTGTCTGCTGTGGTAGACCCTTGCCTCTATGGATCTGGTGTTCAGGGCCTGTTCTTGTGCTGCCGTGTTTAAGGCCTCTGTGCTGTCCTTCAGGCCAGGCTTTTCTAGCCACTGGTAGGATTTCTTGATGTCAGCCACTTCCTCTATCTGCCGATGGTACATCCTATGGAGAGGTTCGGTCCTCCGTGATATTTCCTCTTCCTCGTGATCACCCTCTGTCCTCTGCTGCCTGAGGCATTCTCTGAGCAGGTCACCCGGGGGGGCCATGTTCCTGATTTATTCTTGGATGCTCCTTGTTTCATCCTGGATCAAGGTTCTGACTCTCACTAAACCACACCCTCCCTCTTCTTCTATCATCTCATCTTCATCATGCCATCTCACTTTTCCAGTTGGGTATCTAATGACTAGTAGGGCGTGCATGTTGGTGGCTTAGGTCTTGTTCCTTCAGTTGAGCTTGCTTCTTAGCACCTGTCTTACCCTCTGAAGGTATTTGGCTGTGGCTGACCTCCTTGCGTCCTTATCGTGGCTCCTTTTGGCCTGTGGGATACCCAGGTACTTGAAGCTGTCCTGTATGTCCACTATCCTGCCTTCTGGTAGCTGCAGCCCCTTAGTTCTACTAACCTTCCCTCTCTTTGATGTCTCGATGTCCTCACTGTAGATCCCAGTAAGGTGGATCAATGAGTCAGTGTCTCATTTACTCCTGGCATACCAATTGATGTCATCCATGAACAGGAGTTGGCTTCCAGTGTTGTTTTCCACAGCCACATTAAGTTCTTGATGAAAGTGTCAGTGTGCTGTATAGTCATATTGTCACACATACTGACCTAGAAGACATTCAAAATGACCGGAAAGAGACACAAAACTACTAAAAAGAGATGAAAAAAAAATGAAAAATCTCAAAACCAAAATCACTGCAAAGAGACATAAACAACTACGAAGAGACAAACAGAATGTCT
This sequence comes from Epinephelus moara, assembly GCF_006386435.1. Lineage (NCBI taxonomy): Eukaryota > Metazoa > Chordata > Actinopteri > Perciformes > Serranidae > Epinephelus > Epinephelus moara. Next base: position 6,648,592 of record NC_065509.1, on the reverse strand, counting down.
ACAAAGACACAAGACACGTAGAACCACAGAGAGATCAATAATGACTACAAATAGATACAAAAAAAGAAAAAAAAAAACACAGCAAAAGCCAAAAACACAAAATGCTGGACAACAATTAACTCTTCATGTTTTGTTCTAATGTAGAATTGGTAAAGGGGCCCTCTGCATGTCTGTACCCAGGGACTTACTGTCTCATAATCTGCCCATGATTACACCCATGCTGTATGCTTTGTAATGAGACCATACATGGATTTAAGAGTTAACACTCTACAGAACCTTTAATATCTACGTCTCCTCCTTTTATCCACATCCTTTAAGAAAACTTCATTTCACAAGCCATCACAGCAAAGCTTACATAATTCCCAGTGATGTCACAGCCTGCTCAGCTGTGTGGCTGTGTGTTGGTTTGATGTGTATTGCCTGCTCCGCACTGTCTGTACTGTAGACTCTGGATTACCTCCCTGCTGCTGTGGATCGACAGAAAATATACCGGAGCTGTAATATAGCACCCTGGGGGAAATCATGCCATCAAACTCACCTACTGTCATTTTCTCTTCTTTCTCAGCTGCACAAGTCACTAAAAGGTGGCACCATCTCTTCCTCGATTGGTAAAATCTGTCAGAAAGAGGCCTTAAAACGACAAACACAGGAGAGAGGAGAGGTAAGGGCTGTAAAATTCTCTCTCATCCTACAGAACAAAGTAGGACAGGGCCTTAATAAGAACCCATAAGCACCATGTGTGAGTGAGTATGTACTTCTGCCTACACAGAGGATGTCAGTTGAGAAGGTCTTCAGTGTTGCCAAAGACACATTAGCATATACACTGCCAAAACAGTGTAGTCAAATGTGACCCAAACCATCCCCAAATGTGGTCTGAGCAGACCTGCAGAGGCATTGAGGACACATGGAGTGCATTCATACTGCACTTAGAGCAATCTGTCCACTTGTGATCCAATAACTTAAGACGCAGGTGTCAACAGAGCCTCTGAGAGAGGGTCCTGTCTTTCGGGCGTAGCAGCAGAGACCTTAGGGTGTTGAATGGTAAGTGCTGATTCCTTGTGACTTGAAAATTCTAACTCAAGAGTTAGAATGCCTGTTAGAAATAGCAGGGAAACTCTAAAACTCAACTGAGGACCAACTTTACTTTTGAGGATATTCCTTTCCTTTCCTTTAGAGAACATATGGCGCACATACAAACAGAGATTTGGGAGCAGACACACACACAGGATCAAAAAAGAAAGAAGGAAGGCAGAAATGAGGCAGTGTGAGAACCAGACAACCCAGTTAGAATGCTACCCTTCAGAGGCCAGTTTACTTGATGACAAGATGAAACAGGTAGAAAAGGAAAAGCAAACAATGGGAATCAGCATGAACACATCCACATCAAAGCTCTCTGACTCCCTATTAGTGACATATGAATGAAGAGCACTCTCCACAGCAGACTTGTTATTTGTGGCTCTCCTCGGTGTGTGTTCCTCGGCTGGAGAATAGTGTGGTCGTGCTCTCGTTTGTACTCGTCTAATTCCACAAAGTAAATATCAGATTGTTTTGGTAGTGGCTTAGAAAGGAGCCTGAGAAGAATTGAGGAAACGTTGTCTCTGGAGTCCCCGCTCTCACAAAATTGCTTCTCCCTCATGAAATAGCATACTCATAGTGGCCTGGCACTCATATCAAACCAAAGGCTATGTCACATAGAACAGGACACAATAGCAATCATCACAGCAGTGTTTGTGTTACCTTGTGGGACCCCGTGGTGGATTTTCTTTTAATTACATCGTTGAGGGTATGAAGGCATGGAATACATTTTTATAGTTGTTACCAAAGCTTTTCAAGGGGTACTTTAAGTGAGTGACTAGTGTCTGTCTTATTAGCTCCCAGTGGAAAAAAAGCCCACTAATTATTTTCGGTTACATAAAAGATTGCAAACTATTTCACAGCAGTTGCCCCAGAAATCAGAAATGTGCTGCTCAGCTGGGACATTTCTGAGTTTCAGTTTTGATAAGAAATATATCTGCTTGGTTTCTGTTTGGACTTGAGTATATTTTGGTCATAATTGTCATGAAATTTTTTTCTGCGTATTCTTTTCTTCAACATTTGTGTGATCTGGCACTAAAATATGTGTAGACATTCATCAATGGCCTATGCTCCCTAGAGAAGCAAAAGGCTTAAGTCAAGTAAGTCAGGCACTAAAATGTAGTCTATCAAAACCAGCCAGATGTGTTATTACTAGATAACCTTGGATTTATGTCAACATGACAATTTTTTGTCTATTTATTTGATTTTAAATAAACAAATCTTGGCTTTCAGAATATGAAACTCTTATTGCCAAATTCAGGCGATAAATACACTTTTGACGCTTGTAAAGGCACGATGACAAACTAGCAGCAAACACTTGTCAACCACACTCTGGTCCTACTCAGTGCTGCTCTCCCTCCCTCTATGTCTTCCTGAAATTATGAATAAAAGGCTTTACATTACAGGGGGCAGCAGTAGCTCAGTCCATGGGGACCTGGGTTGGGAGCCGGAGGGCTGATGGCTTAAATAGGGAGCATAGACTGGTAGCTGGAGAAGTGCCACTGCAGAGGTGCCCCCAAGCAAGGCACTAAACCCCCAACTGCTCGGGGCACCTGTCCATGGGCAGCCATATGGACAGGTGTATTTCAGGTCTATGTGTACATAACAACAGGGTGAACAAATTGAATTTCCCACCGGGGATTAATAAATTATATCTTTTTCATCTTCTTCTTCTAACAAAGCAAGGTCTGGGACAGTGAGGTTTTGCCTGATTTCAAAGAAAGTTTCAGAATATTAAAACCTCTTAAAACCCGGTGGGTCCCCACTGGCAACTCACAGCTTAGCATCATGCATCAAAATTTAACATACAGGGCCCTATTTAGATGGTCTAAAACGCAAAGCGCCAGGCGTGCAACGCATGGGTGTGTCCCAGTCACTTGCTAGTTAGACAGCGCGTTTTCAGACTGTGCGCCATGGCGGAGAGTCTGAAAGGGTTGGACTTACTCTGTGAATTAGTCATGGGTGTGTTTTGGGCGTATCATTCAATAAGCCAATCAGAGTGTCACCTCTCATTCCCTTTAAATGAGGCGCGATTGGAGCACACAGCGGAGAGCTAGTTAGATGGCGGACCTACCAACTGGAAAGAGTGAGCGCTTTACAGCTGAGGAGACGATAAATGTATCTCTATATCGACTGTCCCGTCACATCTGATGTCAGATCAAAGGGGATTGGCACCGTTTGGCACGTTTGGCACGCGTAATGGAAACCCAACCTGATTTGATTAACACAGCTGCAAACTCATGAGTTCACATCCCTCTCAGCCAACCACAAACA
>NC_065509.1:6629610-6644643 GCF_006386435.1 Epinephelus moara | reverse complement strand
AGACCAACACACCCAGAGAAGCGCAAGTTCATTTGCTAGTTAGACGACGAGGGCGCAGGGCGTGAAAATGACAACTGCGCCTGCATCTAAATAGCAATGACACTTGCGACATGGATTATGCGCCCTCCGCCGTCCGCTTTAGACCATCTAAATAGGGCCCTAAATGTTCAAACTTTTGTAAGTATGGATACGCTACATCATTAGCTTAGTTGGATTCTCAGCAGTTCAGTTGTTCAGCTAAATTTGCAGACACAATGAACGCCAAATTATAATTAATTTAGATTTACCAGCATGCTTAACAAGAGAGATGGAAAAACTGGTGACTCCGTACATTTGAAGCGGTTATGAAGTCCGAAGATGTGTCCATTTCGCGATTCTTTGTATTTCTTTAGTCCATAAGGGTCCGTTGATCAGAAGAATCAATAGGTGTAGTGACTTGATTTCTACAAAACAAAAAACCTAAGCCACTGAGGGGCTGCTACCAGGACTTCTAATTGACGCGTTGTCTGTGGCAGCTCCATTGAATGAATCAGAGTCCATGCGGTTGCTCAAACGTAGATAATTTATTTACAACAATCGGTCCATTTAAAAATATAGCCTTTATCGACCTACACACTTATACCATTATAACTTGTGTGTAAAACAAACAAAAGGCTCAAAGTTAGGCCACTAAACGGCTTCTCCCGGTAAGCAGCACACCTGTAGAGTAATTAACTCTTCCTCTACTTGTACCTTCACAGACACCACTGTCTACACGCCACCTACTGTGGAAACCAGTGACCCACACATCATTGGACACAGATACAAAAATGGCTCTAACAATAGGGTTTATCACGGAATTATCCAAGTCATAAATATTGTCATTAGAAGTCAACTGCTAACCCTATGCTAACTTTGTTCGTGAAACAGACAGCAGTTCCACCAAAATAAACAACACTTTCTCATCTGTCTGCACAAAGTTGTTGTTTGTGCTTGTTTTTGTTAGTTTGCTGGCTACAAAATAAAAGTGTCCCCATGCTTTTCTGTGTATTATTCACCCTGGGACAGCCCCTGGAGTACAGCAAGTGCTCTCACTTTGGAAGGCTAGTGGGTTCTCTCGTGCATCTTTGCAGACATCACATTGCAAACTTTGAAGGCCTTTGTCTCAAAATCATGGCTTGTGACAGTCATTATGTAATGTGACATACTTTGCTTAATATTTGGAGTACAAAAACAGTACTGATATCATTAGACAGATTAAATTCTCCTCTTTCCAACCGTGTTTAAAACTCTTCAGTGTGTGTTTCAGCATCAATGTGACTGAAAATGATAGAGACAGTCACAAATGGTTGAGCACTCTACTGAATTGTTTCAATGTCCTAGAAAAGGTAGGACTTTAAAATCAGTTCATCAGCTTTTTCAGCATAATGGACATCAATATTTAACTACGTAGAAACGGGGCCTTGATGGTTCACATTATATATTTCTGATATTCTCAATATTCACTAAATTCAAAAATCAAGGACTTGCAAAGCACCTGCTAAAGATTGCTTTCAATATGTGATGTACAGACATGGCCACAAAGAAGTGGTGTCAGCCTGAAGTGGAACAAAAAAAAGAAAATGTCTCCCTTTTTCAAATTCTGATAGAACATTATGAAAGTAGCATTGTGTAGAGGTGATATAGGATCAACTCTTAGGAAAGAAACCAATCAAAAGTAATTGCAAAAAAAATAATATTTGTGTGTGTTTCTACTTAAGATTCTGTTGAGTTACGGTTGTTACTGTGGTTTGAACTGTGCACCAAGATGTTGGATAAGTGGTAAAGCTGCCTTTAAGTAAGACAGCTGATTATGATGAAGACATAAATGTGTCTCTTGATGATTTAAAGTATTGAGACATAGGCAATGAAAGCTATTGATAAAAGCAGCTGATCTCAGGCCAGACTACAGATGGGATGAATACAATGTTCAAAACCCTCCTCTGTAATGTTTTCTCTCCCTGTGGATGTAGTTGAATCAAACAGGGTGACCAGTCAGACTCTCTAAGAAATCATCAATCTGAGCTGAGGGAAACTGTGGGTCCTCCTGCAGAGCCTAAAGGAGCTGTTTGACACCAACCCAGACACCAGAAAAAATGTTGGCACTGTGCGTTCCTGCAAATCCAAGATATGTTTCATTTGTACATAATTATGCAGCGTATACTGTAAAATGTTTATGTTAAAATAATGCTATGGTTAATGTGTAGTTAGGTTTAGGCACAAATTAATCATGTCATGTCTTAAAATTCCCAATTTAGCAGGGACAATCCCTGCTGGCACAGCAGCTATGTCTCGGTAAAAAAAAAATCACTTTTGCAACATATCCTCAGAGAAGAGTTTGTATGATATTCTATGAAAATGCATACACAACAGTTTGTATGATATCCTAAGAATGAGCGCCCAACAGATGAAGTTACACCCACCCACAAACTTATGTTGCATAATTAACGTAAATTTGTGGAGGTTAGGCTTAGGCAAATAAAGTTTCTGAGGTTAGGCTTTGGCAAGAAACATGCTGAGGATGTACATTAAAATGACTCCAAGTTCACTCCAAGTTCACACAGTTCTAGACACGCATTTCCTTTAAGAAAGTACCAGAAGAAAATCTGTGGTTTTGTGACCCATCCACCACCCCAACCTGCCTCCTTACAAGACCGCTCAGGACAGCTTCTTTCTTTACTCCTGTCAACACATTGGTCATGTGGTCAAAACCCATGGGTTATGCTCAGATTACTAGGTCATGATTATGTGGGATATGTATGAATTTAGGTGCATTACTTTTCATAGGAACACTTCATGAGAACAGCCTGCTTTTCTTGGTATTACCCCTGCTGGAAAAATAGTAACAGGTCACTACAATACAACCATCTTTGGTGGCTAAAGAGCTGGAAACACAGCCATACTCATTAATTGTTGGTCTCAAACACTGGTCTGCAGTTGTCTAAATATTACAATCTATGACTAATACAATCTACATGAAGGCTATGCATTCTACTAAGTGATCTCGAGCAAGAATCATTCATTTAACTCGGTAAAAATATTTAAGGCTTCAAAAGTTGTACACTGAAGTGCATTAAAAACTACACTACCTAAAATGTGTAAGCTAATCAAAGTGAAATAAGAAAAATTTAACTGGAAAAAATTTTCTGCAATTTCCTGAACCATGAAAGCCATGACAACCAGTGTTTGTGGGGAACTCAGTGCAGACTGATATGCAAGTCAAAATAATCTATGAACAACATCGAGGGTTTTTATGTGCTATGTCTACTGACTACATTCATGCTCCCCGGAGGATGAGCCTGACCTTTACCCTACTGCCACCCTCAGGACAAACAGTTTTAGCCCTTTGAATAATAACTAAATCCGAAGTGTGGTGTGTGCACAATGCAACTCACTTTCACACTGCATGGTGTCATAAACATTTAAGCCTTTAGGGGGCACTGTGTGGTTGAACACATGACATTTTGTTGTACAGCAATTTCCACAAATTAGTCTGTAATTTGGGAAGTCACTTTTCACACCACAGTGTGTGAATGAGAAGAGCTTATTCAGTCACCTTTGGTCAGTCGCTGGTTCACAGAACTCTGTTCCATTTCTCCCTGCTGCTTCACAGAATGAAGGGATTAGCTCTACATCCATTTTCTCAAATGAAAAGGGGCCAACAAGTGGACATAATACAGTACAATTACTGCTCATTTACATTTCCAATTATCTTTAAAAGGTACTTAACCTAATGGCCAACATGTGCAGAGTTGAGACTACCCCAATTACATGTAGGGACATGGAGAGGCTCTCCAACAGCCGACTTATATTATTTCTGACTGGACAAATATGTTCTGTCATCTTTTGTTCGACAAACAAACCTTTGGTCCTCTAGTCAAACATCTCTCCTTCTAAATATCAATGAAGTCTTCTAAAAAAAAAAAGAAAAAGTCATTCTAACATTAAAGAGATACAGATTTTTCAGTATTTACAACCCGGACCTTATTTTCCCATGATTTTATGTCTAAGTGACTAATAGGAACAGCAATTTTTGAAACTGGTCCAGTGTTGAACAAGAGGCCTGCAGCTGGCAGCAGCAAAACAAGCTTTGGTGTAACCATTCAGGACATGTTCGCAGCGTCAGTGTTTTTAGATTGTTATTTAATATGTCTGACATATTTAGATCTCTTTAGAGATAGGCCTTTTTGTTCAAGGGTAAGATCCTTTTTGTTGAACTAGAAACGGTCCCAAAATTGCTATCACCAAAGCCACCAGACTCCACTATAGTAAGTAGTAATTTTATCAGCATAAAACACACTTGGTTCACGGTCGACAGAAACAAAATAAAACTCTTAAAAACTGTCTTGGTTCGTCTTTCCAAAAAATATGCTGGCTCTATACACGCTTAAATTACTCTATATTTAAATGGAGCCTGGTGAATTTGGCAAAGGCGATTTTGGGGCTGTTACTGGTAAAACAAAAACTGTCTATTTCTGTAGGGATGCTTTCCTTATGCTGTCAGACAATTAAAAATAATAATTATCAGAACCTGTCACTGGCAAAAACAAGCATCTTTACTGCCTGGATTAGCCTAGTCACCACAGTTTCACACCTTTGTGTAAAAACCTGTCCTGGCGGACTGTTGGAGACAGAGGAGTCCAGACAATAGAGTTCCTTCACACTAATTAACAAGTTTATTTATTAGGTTTCAAGTAGTCCTTACATAATGTTTAGTCCATTCTTATTCCAAAGTCATCAGACACCACTGCTTGGTTATTGGTTTCAGTGTCAGACACCGACTCAAAAAGGCTACTTTTTGGGGCGGTGGATGGGTCCAACAAACACCCAATTTCCACCAGGGGGCCTGGTGTTCACTGCCATCTTGAACTATCAATGTTTTTAACCTAGAAAACCTTAAAGAATATGTGATTTTTAACATTCAGGGTTTTTTTTCCAACAAGGCCCAAACCAAAACTGAATGTTTTTACTTATAAGTATTAGCCTACATGTGTCCTCTTCGTCTGTGCCATAGAGCTCCACTGTTGTTAACCTGACACTGAAGCTGCGGTGGTTTTTCTCCCATCTGATGCTAACGCTACCAGGATGTCTCCTTTATCTGTGATGTATTCTTCCTGTCAATCACTGACTGGCCTGTTTCATCCTTGTCAACCTCGCTGTTGCCTTCTAAATCTTTCTGACTGGCTCTGATGTGTAAAACAAAGACAACTATAGACCAGCAAAGATTTTTATAAATTGATTTTTTTTTTTTTTTTTTACGATATTGTCACTTACATATTAATATCATAATGTGTCCTTTGTTTGAGTTGGACAAAGCAGTCAGATCACAATGTGTGCACAGGAGACACATAGTAACATGTGTAAATGTAATCAGGTTAAATTGTATCTTGATACAATCTGGGTACTGTAAAGGAGGCCACTGTTGCATTGGGTAACATGCAGTGTATTTTGACTGAGTACCACATACATTCAAATACTCACTCAAATGCCAAATGTGCATTAATCCACCACTGAAAATACTCCCCAACCAACCATTTGTATGTTTTACTACGGAAAGTAATGCACCTTAATTTGTGCATATCCAACGCAATGATGAGCCAGTAATTCCTGCATAACCCATGTATTTTGGAAGGCTGCGATCACTTGACCAATGCACTGACAGAAGTAAAGAAGGAAGTAGTCCATGAAGGAGGCAGGTTGGGTGGTTGATGAGTCATAAAACACAGGTATCTCCCCCCAGTGGTTGGTGTTGAAACCAAATAAACTCTGAATCATTTTAAGGTACGTGGTCACCATGTTACTTTTCCTAAGCCTAACCACAGTAACTTTACTTTCCTAAACCTAAACTCCGTAACCTAACGTTAAAATTTTCATTGGATATCATACGAATTGTTATTTACGATACGTTGATCTGTTCCTCTTGTTAAGAAACATTAAAACTATGGTGCCCAGCTGTTCTAGGAAATTACTGAGCCTTTTAAAAAAAATGAAATTATATATTGCCCACTGTTTGTTAATTCATGTTTTGTACGTTCATAACAGTATCACACAGTATAGTCTTCAGCAGGACTCAGTGGCTCACAGCTCCTAGTTGACTGATATCATTGGCAACTCTGAAAGTATTCAGAGACAGATCAACACGATGCTGGTCTGGGTCTGTTCTCGGGACTTGTTGACAGTCAGGAAAATATGGAATCATCAGCATTTCCCCTCAGTTAAAATGATTACATCACTTGGTCTGATTGCACAGCACCAGTTTTTTAAAGAGCTGCCTACAAATACTTCAACGCACGATTCATAAAGACAGACGACACTCTAATCAGATTCTCCCAATTAAGTCATCATTATACTGCTGATGAAGCCTCTCTTGTCTCTCTAGTGCTGAACAGGATTTTTAGACAAAAAGCCACTCCAGACATATTGATCACAATGGAAGTGTCCTCAGGAGAAGAGGGGCACTCCAGGATATTGCCTTTCCATTTGTTGTTTTCTGCCTTTATTCACTGTAAAGTTTCATTTGTTCTCCACTTTACAGAACATCTGTGAGGATGGCCTCTTTTTGTTCCCGGTTCCTTTTTTTTCCTTTCTTCAGTCAGTTTGATTCATTACAACTGGCCCACTTCTGTACACACACACACACACACACACACACAGTCACACATACATTATATGATGATAATCTAACCATTTTGGTGGGGAATCCTGAAGACATGGAGACAATAGAATTGAAATGTTGCGTGTAATACAGCAATTCAGAGCTGCCACTGTGCCCATGCTTGTGCATACAAACATGCATATATTTGAGTCTGTCTCTAATCCTCATATATGTATTTGTGTCTGTGTTTCCTTATTTTCTTTACCCAAAAGCAGAAGAAGAGGAAAGATAACACCTCCCTCACATTGTTTTAAATGTTATATGAAATGTTAAATCCTGCTTTTGTGCTTAATTCAGTCGAGCATTGTTGTTTCGAGACAAAACTGAATTCTCAACAAACGCTCTGCACCTTCATCAACCACCAATATCTTGTTATGTGTGATGTGCAATTAAACTGAACAAAGTCATGGATCTGACACTCTGGAATCCTCCAGGGAACAGCTAATTTTACATCTAAAAACAAATACTTAACTAATAAAGATGTAAATGTCATTGCCTCCGCAAAGTGTGTGATCTTATTGAAATGCAGTGACACCAGGGGAAAACACCAAGAGGCTTGAAAAATTCAGGATCAATTAAGCACATGGAAATGGGAACTGTGATAGTGAATGAGGTCAGTGGCTAAATGGATCAAAAACATACGGTAGGTGCTGAGACAATTGGCCCTTCTCATTTAACGTGGGAAATGGATTCCACTAAATGGTGCCTGATTGCACAACCTCTCACATTTACTTTCCAGTTAATGGAGCTAGTAGGTTTTAATGATCTCCAATTCCATTATTCTGTTAAGTTAGATTGGCCTGGTTTTATTGTGCAACATTGCAGCTGTTCAGTGTGGGCTGCCTTTCTTCACAATGTACCAAAAAAAACCCTTTGTTTGTTAAGTTCTTGACATGTTTCCACAGCTTCATAATTTCTTGGTTCAACCCCTCCCCATACCGAAACAACACAATACGGTGTCAGTGTTACACTAAACAATTCATATGACCATTAAAAAATTATCCATATGAGCGTTCTGCCATTTAGGCGATAATTTTTTGTAGGTTCATACCAAAACCAGACAGACGTGTCGCGCACCAGCCGCTGTGACCTCTCTTGGCCACCGTAGATGTAGATTTTTTGTTGAATACAGCGACCATTCGCTCGTGACTCACGCTAAAAATCGGCCTCTCTTCTATTTTCGAGCTTGCTCGCGAAAGCAGCGTGACTCGAGCAGCGTGAAGAACAGATGCGGTGTGAATGCTCTACCTGTTAACATGCTCACCAAAATGAAAACGTGAGTAACCATAAACCATTCGCGAGTGTTATGCAAACGCATCGCTTGCGGTGTAAATGAGGCCTTACACTTTAGTCAATACACTGAGAAATGCAACTGTGTACCTCTAAATTAAAGTTTTTCTCTGTCAATGAACGAAGGCTAGCCTAATTGCCGTGTTACCTCATTGTAAAAAAACATTTCATTCAAACTTGACACTAACAAAAATCAAACTCACTAAAACCATCTTGGTTAGTCTTATTAGTCATTTAGTTTAGTTAGTCCACTGATACAACAATCACAAACAATGGTCTGGTTGCAATAAACATAAAAGTGTTACCAGTTCTAATCAGTTCATTGTCGAGTCCAAGTAAATCTTCCAAATTTGAAGAAATTGTCTCAAGGTGTTCTTGAGATATTGCCTTTGTGAGAATGAGCTGGATGCAAGGTCACGGTGACCTTGACCTTTGACCACCAAAATTTAATTAGTCCAATCCTGGTAAAGTTGAGTCCAAGTAAAGTTTTTACCAAATTTGAAGAAATTTGGTAAAAAAAATCAAAGCATTTTTGAGATATCACGTTCACAGGAATGAGACAGATGAGGTGACAGTGACCTTTGACCAACTTTTAATCAGTTCATCGTTGAGTCTAATGGGCTTTTTCCACTGTCACTTTTGGCTGCACCGAGTCAAGCCATGCTGTGCTGATTTGTGATTCCATTAACAGTTTAGACGCGCCATGTCACGCTGAGCTGCGCCAGAGATGGACCTTCTCCAGTGTAGCTCCAAATGCTGAGCCACCCGCCCTCAAGCACGTAGCGGTGACATCTCACCGACTGCAGACAACCCCGACTACCTCCCTTCACCCCCTCAAACAAGCCATGTGTTGTGAGACACTACTCACCTCTGTCTGCAGGAGACCAGAGAGACAGGCCTTTTAGAAGTCTCTGTGTGTTCAGCTCTCAGTATCTTTGTAGCTTCTCACTGAATCTCTGTGGTTTGGAGTTTAGTTTCTCCCCTGCATCCTGTTTTTAATACCTGTTTTGCTTTATTTTGCTGCTTCACAATAAAAGTTTTTACATAACAAAATAACAGGGGGACTTTTATTTTGAAAAATCTATAGGAAATTAAATGTGTTTATCACTGAATTAGCGGAACCTTGTTCGCGGCATTTCTTCAATAAAGGCAAGTCTAATAACACAGCAAGGAGGAAGAGTAAAGGCCAATTTCCACCAGATGCGTGTTGGTTGCGTCTGCGCTCCGGCACGGCAGCGGAGCCGATAGGATTCCATTCTAGTCAATGTGTGTGTTTCCTCAGCTCTGGCACTCCAGAGCCCTCCGCAACAGATACGCAGGACTTCTATTTTTGCCGGACGCCGGAGCACAACGCAGCAATTCAGCACAGAGCAGATCGTGCGGGGCAGGAAGTCGTGCACAGAAACACAATAAAACATCCGGTTAATTTTCAAAATAAAATACACAGTGTTCACGGCGGATCATATTTCCCTGCACTACACCTTAAAAACTACATAATGGGCAGAGGCAGGCCTGAAGTCAACAGGTCAGAGGTTTTCAGACGTCATTTCACCCCGTGAACACCATGGACGAGGAGATATTAATCATGGCAGTGCACCGAGATGTCTTCCGGCGGAGCTGCACCGCACCGCACAGCAAACGCAGCCGGTGGGTATTGACGGACGGCGGAGCACGCAGCGGATAACCAGCGCTGCTGTTCCGCAACGGAAACGCATCCAGTGGAAATCCGGCGTAAGATCAGAACCAGCCACAGTGAGATGTTAGATGAAGAGCTGCAGACAACAGGCTCTTACTGCACCTCTGCAAACAGCTCGCCTCCAACAGGTAGACTTCTTTTACCTGCCTGGTGTGGAAAAACACATGCAGCAAAAATAACAGGGGACTTCAGCCAGCTCATGACTGTTGAAAAGGGGGATGTTTGTGCCAAATTTGAAATAAAATCCTCAGGGTGTTCTTAGATATCATGTTCATGAGAATGGGATAGATAGATAGAAAACATGATGAGGCACAACAACCAGAATTTTGAGTCCACTGAGTATGAAACACTCACCTATGCAGGCTTAACACAGTTTAAAATAATCCAATGTTTGCAGAGTATAAATGTAAAATGTAAACTAAATTGTCATTTGCATTGTTTCAAGCTGTTATTAGGACCTTGTCTGTTGAAAAATCTTCACAGAAAGTCTCAGCTTTTATCTCCTACATCAGATCCTCATTTTCAATCTTCCCTTAGCTGCAGAGACAGTGTTGTAATGCAGGTCTGAGTGTGTCTGATCCACCCTCTAACCTTAATGTAGACGCAGACATTACTCATACAGGCTTAATAGGTTGGACTCAGCGAGCAGCAGCACCTTAATTAGAAACTTAATGTTTTCACTCTTGGATGGAGGGACGGTAGGTTCCAGCAGCTGAACATTTTTCCTGGAGAGACAGGTGCTGCTGACACTGGCTGTATCTCACACTCACGTCCAAGGCAGTCTGCACTGACACAAGTCACTGAACATAGAAACATTTACCACAGCTTCTTTTACTTGAGTGACATCTTTGTACAAAAGGTGATGGAACGGATCCTGCTTTAGTTTATCTTTGGAAATAAAGCTCTAGCACTACATGAACAAGTTGAACAGACACATCACTTTAATGTAATTTAATGAGTGCACTGCCAGTGTTGGTGGAAGTTGTTTTCAGTGTGGTTGGTAAGCTCTGTTCTCAGTTTTAGTTGATCATCACACAGACCACTCCACAGGTGCTGACATTTTAAACTCTGTTAACAAGCAAACCACTTTCTCCTCTGTGTTTTGGTCAGTCATAAAAAATAGCCAAGTACCAGTACTGCACTTACAGTACAGTAAGTGCAGTACTGGACTTGTATATTTCCATTTAGTCTGCTGTACCCTTCTACTCTTGTTACTTTGCAGATAATGTTTTGACATCTAAAACATCATTTTATGAACTTCAATGCAGTGTTACAGATTATGCTACATACATAAAGTAGTTGGCCAGCTCCGTTAAAATGTTGCTTCAATGGAAAAACCCACCTACTAAGACACCAGTACATCAGTGGGTGGCAGTACTGAGATTGGCTTGGCAAACATAACGATGACCACAACAAACACAACAACAATAAGCACCATTATACTTCTGCATCTGCGTTATGCAGGACAACCAATACAAAAAGAATAACAGTGAAGAGCCCTTGTTGAGCAAAACAACAATGTCCGGGCCCACATTATTTATAGAGAGGAGGTCATTGAGAAGGAGCTGCAGTCAGCTGTGAGAAACCAAAAGGTGGAGCAGAGGATTTGTCAGCAGCACCACACACAGCCAAACAGTGCAAGTAAAAAAAGAAAAAGAAAAGATAAAACAAGAGGAACAAGATTATGGAAAAATGAATAATCATAATGTGCAGAGAAATCTGAGTGAAGTGGTTTGACAGGCTGGGTACCATTTTGGGTCACTGACTTTCTTGTGTCAGGTCCAGCAATGCCCTGGACTCTTTGCTGCCAAATAAACTTGTGTTTTATATTCCCATAAATGTTAAACTAAACCAATAACACTATCAGTGCCTCTGCTTGTTGCCACTGTTTACTTTCCTTCCATACTAAACATACACGACAGTCGGGTTGATACAGTAATAACACAGTGGAGTATGCAGAACCTTCGACCTTGGGCTGCTTTCCAAGTATTACCACTACATTCAGGTGAAAGAGCTGAGCCAGTTTACAAATAAACATACCCATAATAAATAAATAAGATGGTTGAAAGGATGTTTTAAACTGGTTTCCTAATGCCATCCTTACACCAAACAACTTTCATAGAAATGTCGCTGTCACAGACGAAATTCCAATGTAAAAATAATATCATAGAGTTTTACCTCAGATGTTGTGCACTCCCAAGATCTTGATCCTTTGGTACGTCAGTCTTTTTCTCATCTTGATGATATAGCACAATCAAATATGTTTAATATGACTGGAAGTTTTTAGTCGTGGCTAACTTTTTAGTCTTGCCAATAGTTAAGTAAAATTGTCAGCATCTAATCGCTGCGCTCTCTCCTGTGCCTAACAGAGGGTAGCCAACCAGGTAATCAGTAAACAATATAATACTATTGCATGAGGATACGTTGAACAGTTAAATGACAATCTGAGTTTTAATTAGCTGTCTGTGGAAGGCACGCGTACAGTATATAGTATGTATCCATCTGTTGTTCACAATCCAAACTGAGGTGTAAAAGTTGTTGTAGAGATGGGAAGATGATGTAGTGAAGGCTGATGGAAACACAATAAACAGTATCTTTGCAGGACATGCCGCACTTCTTCTTCTTGTTTTATTTCTGGCAGAGTAAATGCATTATCAGCATATTGCGGCTGCCCACTTTTCCATACCTCCACAGACCCAGAAAGACCAGAGAATAAAAAATTAAAGAGAAACAGACAAAAGCACAGTGTGTTGACACAGGAGATAAATTCATTCCTTGAAATAATATATAGGGAATTTCATATTGGGTGGGAAGAAACAGTGAAATGTTATGATGTAACAGTCTTAGTCTGATCATGTAATCTTGTTATTCACACTGCAGCATCTGATGACAACACACACACTTCTTTTCCTTATAAGAGTTAGAAGACTTTGAAGACTTTGTCTTGTAACCGTATGTGTGTGTGTGTGTGTGTGTGTGTGTGTGTGTGTGTGTGTGTGTGTGGGTTCATGGAGGAGGTTGTGCACCGGGAGGCCCACACAGTGCAGAGGAGTGGGCAGCCTGGGGTTCCGTAGGATCTTATTACCATTCCCATGGATTAACCACCATCAAACAGGCACCTATGAGGCTTTATTTAGCATGCAGATATATGAGGGGAGGCTTGACACAAATAACTGCATCAAAACGTTCTGCAGATGAATGGCAGTGTGTGTATATCAACACTTTGATGGAATATTTAGCTCTGCAGACCCTTTACTTTTTTCATTTCCCTCTCTTTACTGTGGAAACAGTCACAGAAGTTTAGGCGTCAGTGAATGGATAACTTTCCTTGAGGGCTCCCATCAGCCACTCTGAAAAAGCTTTTCACACTCAACCTCCCACTCACACACACACAGACACACACCTACACGTACACATGCACACACGCCTGTAGCGTTTGCTTAATGCTAATTTGGCTGGTGGCAACCTTGCTGATTGGGTCATTAGTTGCTCCCTAACGTCCTGTCAGAGGTTTCATTTCCTGTGCCCTCTGTGGGTTAATGAGGTATGCGGTGGTGGGGAGCTGGGGGTGTTGGGACAGTTTATTCTGCCAGTGTTTTCTCTTCGCCTCGGCCTCATTTGCATGTCAGGAGGAGGCAAGCTCCTGAGCAGCAGGGAGCTTCCCTAACAGCGCCCAGAGAATGAAAGCTAGCGGAGAATAGATGATTTGAGCCAATTAGGCCGTCCAAACGGCTACGAGACAGCGGTGGTTAAGAAGTCATTATGGGAGAAGGTGTTCATTTACACAAACAGGAGTACACAAAGACATAACCAGAGGAATAAAGATAAAAAAAACTATCCCCCAAGACACACTGTGGCACTCAGTTATCTTATACCAACAGCCACTGCGAAGACACAGAGTTTAAAGGAACATTTACCTCTGTTTGCTTTCTTTCTGATATTGAGATGAGAAGATTAATGTCAGTCTTATGGTTGTGATAAAATACCACTACAGAACTTGATTTCCAAATTAAAATAACACCAATGCAATTATTTTTTTTAAATGAAATACACCATACAATTTCTCAAATAACATGAAAGCCTTCATTTGTTTGTTCCTTGAAAGGGCCTTAAATTTTATATTGTTAATTGTTGTAACTATACAGATAAGCCATTTCAAACCAGCAAATAAGCCCTATTATAATGCATTATTTTAGCCATTAAAATCAATGTAAGCAACATAATTTTGTGGAAACTTAAGGAGTTACTGCCTCAAGCAAAGGAGATCGAGCATCATGGGGTCTTGTTCTCGAGTGAGGGTAGAGTGGCGTGTGAGATGGATCGGTGGTTTAGTGTGGTGTGCCAGGCTGTTGTGATGAAGAGGGAGTTGAACCAGAAGGCGAAGCTTTTGATTGTACTAATCTAAAAAAACTCTCACCTATGGTCACAAGCTTTGGGTAGTAACCCAAAGAATGAGATCACCAATACAAGTGGCCAAAATTAGTTTCCTCCATGGGGTGGCTGGGCTCAGCTTTAGTGATAGGGTGAGCAGCACAGACATCCAGAAAGAGCTCGGAGTATAGCCGATGCTCCTTTGTGTCAAAGGGGTCAGTTGAGGTGGTTCGGGCATCTGATCAGGATGCCTCCTGGGCGCCTCCTGTTAGAGGTGTTCTTGGCACGTTCCACTGGTAGGAGGCCCTCGGGGTAGACCCAGAACACACTGGAGAGAATATACATGTCATCTGGCATGGGAATGCCACAAAGTCCCCCAGGAGGAGCTGGAAAGCGTTTTTGGGGAGAAGGACATCTGGGGTGCCTTGCTTAACCTGCTGCCCCCGTGACCCAGCCCTGGATAAGCGGATTAAAATGGATGGATGGATTTAAGGAGATGAAAACAAAAGCTTAATTGATGAACTGGAACATATTAAGGCATTTTAACAGATTATCTGCACGGTCTGGGGGTGCACAGTTTCAAGAGGCACATCCCTAAAATTTATGAGATAACATGAAAACTTAAAGTAATCTGTAACTTCAAAGGTACTTAATGGGACAGTTCAGATCTTCATCTTGCCTTCAGACAGTAATTACCAACTGAGAAAAACAATAATGTAACATGGCTGGACACAGGAGCTGCAGGTCTACTGTTGCTTCGATCAGTTAGCTTGTCTGTGTTTTTGTGTGACTTTGGTGAATCGGAAGAAAAAAAAAAACATTTCAAATGCCGAAGTCACACAATAACACAAACAAACTAATAGTCAGGTTCACTATATAATTTTGTGGGATTTTTTTGGGGATTTGCAAAACTATACATTTTTGGAAAGGTTATTGTATAAGGATTCAGGAAATCAATGTTTGCATTTGCGCAGATGTCTATATGGCGGCCATATTGGAATTT
>NC_065509.1:6614137-6625554 GCF_006386435.1 Epinephelus moara | reverse complement strand
TACATTTTACGGCGGCCATTTTGTACATTCCAATATGGCCGCCATATAGACATCTGGGCAAATGCAAACATTGATTTTCTGAATCCTTATACAATAACCTTTCCAAAAATGTATAGTTTTGCAAATTCCCAAAAAAATCCCACAAAAGTTGAAATCTTAACATAATGAACCTGACTATAAGTCTGGTGGCTTTGATAAGAGCATAAACTGGGAACCGAAGCTGTTAAGCCATTGCAGTAAGGTAAAGTGGTAATAATTTTAATACAGTGTACACTTAAACTAGTACTGGCTTTTTAAGGTGGTTAAATTCATTTTGTTGCTGCCTCCTCCACAGCAGTACATTCCCTACCTTCAATGGCGGTACCCCAGCCTGCTTCTCCAAACTGGGGGCGTGCTGCCTGATAGCTACGTAATACACTGACAATGGATAAGTATCTCACACAACCCTGCTTCAAAATATTCTAACTATCCCTTTCATTTGCAATTTAGGTGGAAATGTAGGGATGGCTATGATGCTATTTTAAAGGCTTTTAAGCCCCTTAAACCATTAAAAGCCTTTAATATATTATAATCCACAGATTTCTCTATAAATGAATCCCAAATTTGTGGTGAATCCCCGGATTTGCACCTTAATTAAACAATTAAAGGTTATAGTTCGAGATTTTGGAAAAAATGCTTGTTTGCTTCTGGTGGGGTGTTGGATGAGAACACCACTCTCATTTCTGTCCAGTAAATATGAAGCTGCAGCTAGTTAGCTTAGCAAAGCTCAAAGACTGGAAACAGCTAACCTGGCTACATGGACCACTGAAGCCCACAGATTAACATGTTGTGTATCTATATCTTGAGACTCCAGAATGTCATTGCTTCCAGTCAAGGAATAGCCCTACATGGCTAGATATGTCTCATTTGATATGAACAAGATATAACAAGTTAATTGGTGAGCTTTAGAGGTGCGGTAGATTGATTTTCTTACTGACATGAGAGTGGTATCGACCATCTCATCTAACACCCTGCCAGAAAATAAATGAGCATATTTTCCAAAATGTCAAACTACTCCTTTTAAGTTAAGGGTGGCCTGTAATGTTGTCTTATACAAGAGGTTTTACTCCTTAAAATCCTTTAATCTATGCTTTTTCAGGCCATGGACCCCTTAGTTGAAAGACAGTTGGAGCAGCTACTGCACATAATGTATAAACCTGAGTTGCATGTTAAACTTGGCCTACAGTAACGTGTAGAGCAGCCTAACATGCTATATAAAAACATACATTTTTATGGTGCATGCAATAGTAAGCTATTAAAATAGTCATTATTGACAGTCATATATTTGTACATCATGTTTTGATGTTAAACATACATTGGGAAGGCACAGTGATTAAGTGTTCGTTGGCTAGCTCACATTATTGCATGAAGGATTCATCAGTAACAGCATATCATTAGTTGGGATTTTTATGAATAGGCTGATATTTTGGACTGGATTTCTAATTTCAGACATAAAAAAATAACCTTTCAAAAATTATAAAACAAGAATTTGGCAACCCCCTTCACTAAAGGTGCGGACACACCAAACTGAGATCGAAGAACTAGCAGCGATGAAAGCCAACTGCTGCGTCGTCTATGTTGCCTCACGTCGCCCTGTGTCAGTTGCATTTGAACACACTACACGGACTACATCCGACGGCCAAGTGGCACGTACATTCTGCGCCTGCGTGAGAGAGAGCGAAGTGAGAGAGTGGTACATCCTGTCAGCCGAGGGGTTTTCTATCTGTGCAGCCGAGCACTGCAACACCTCCACGGACTGTTACATCCAGTAACAGGCTCCGCTTCACACCTCCACGGACTGTTACATCCAGTAACAGGCTCCGCTTCACTCAGCTGCCCGATAAACCCGCTGCTTCTTCCCACTTTAACCTGAATAACAAACCAGGGCTCGGTGCTCTGGCTGCACTGTTAGACAGATCTGTAATATAAACAGTTATTTACCACATATCAGCCAGTATAATACTGTAAATCCCCTTTGTAGTAAATTACTGTAATTTGCATTGCATCATGGGAAGTTTTAGTGGGAACATCCACAATATACAGTACTGTACTATGTTTTTTAAAAATGATGTATGATACTGTATTTTTTTAACGGCTGCTTTTAGTGCGTTTTACCGCGTTTTACCAGACTCCTTCATTTTTTCGTTGTGTGTGGAACCAACATATACCGAGGCAGCCAGTTCAGTGACGGACACCGTTTGAGAAGACCCCCCCATGGATCCGTGAGATGCGTGGTGAGACCACCAACGATGCAAGCAGGTAAGAAGGAGAAGCATAAAAGGGAAATGGTTAGCGTTGTTATGTGATAAATATTCCCTGCATTAACTGATTAAATATTAGTCCGAGTAACGTTAGTCTGTCATAGTCTCAGGTTGAGGCTAACGCTAACAACGTTAGCTAATTTAAACTGTGACAGAAACGTAACGTTAGCTAACGTTACTGCTGATTAATACTGTTGGTTAAGTGAGTTTACATGCGCACTAATACAACGATTATTATCGGAAAACTGGCGTTTTTGGATTATTTGAGTCGTCATGTAAATGGCATAAAACGGAAATATTTAAGGGATTAAGGCGGTTGAAGTTTTCTGAGATAACGGTTTAACACACCTAGCTTTTTAAACAATCCGTTCTCGTAGTGCATACAGAGCTTTATCCGGTAATTTCCTTTCTATTTCTACATCGTCATGGTTCCGACGGCATACAGACTGTGTGAGTAAATCTCGGGTTACCGTAGCCACAAAGCTGGAGCGGGGTGACAGTGTAGCTCCGTGTACAGTACTATAGCCACTGGCATTTTTAAAGGCACCATGGACGTACTGTCCTCTCCCCGGAGCCAGGCTTATGACCACCCACATTAATTCACACAGCGCTACAAACGATTGCCGCGACATACTGAAGTTGTTATGCCATTCATGATCACAGAACTTTTTCAACACATCTCTGTCTCACCATTCCTTGCTCAGGACACGCATACTAAAGAAGCCACGTATGAGAGCTTTTCAACTTTTCCTTTTACCACCGGAGTTGGCGGTCAAGTTAGTACTGCCCGCGCAGCTATTTTTCATGGGGTTCAACAGATGTGTATAAATTCATATCACATAGGCCAATAACAAATAAAAACAGAGATAGTGGAGTAAAAATTACCAAAAAATGTTTAGAATTTAACGTTTCAATGACTAAATAAGTTAAGTTACAGTGCACACTGTCCAACAGAGGCAGTTCACAGGTGCATTTCTTTGCCCTTCACAGTAACATTACACTATTTTAATGTGTTGACAACATGTATAGCTGTAAGTTTTGTAACCACAAGACTGCCAATTTTAAAACTTTTTGTGCCCATGCAAAAAGTCATAGAAACTTGGCTAACTACAGGTTTTCATGTGGCATTGATGTGTGTCCTGGGAATTTCAGGACATTTTCTGCATTAAAGTCTCACATGCATAGAAATCATATGCCTGATGTGTCACAAAAACAAAGCAGGTGTCAGCATAGTGGTGACCTCAAATGCAGTGTTCAAGGATGTGATTATGTGGCTGATAATTTTTTCTTGCTGTGTGTTCATTTAAGATTACACATACGGAATGGCAAAAAAGTGAATTGTCCTTTTGAAGGATGCTCAAAGTATTTTAGAGTGAGGACATCATTTGCCACACACATTTCACGAAAACATAAGCAGTCGTTTGTAGCCCAGCCACCACCCAGATACCCAGATACCCAAATCCAAGTTGAAGACAACCAAGTTCAAGACGATAAAGACGAGATGACAGATGCATCTCTTGATGATAACAACCCTGACATGTATCTAAAGAATGTAGCATTGTTTTATTTAAAACTGCAGGCCAAACTGCTTTTACCAGCCACAACAGTGCAGTGCATTGTTCAAGAATTTCAGGAGGCCCATAGCAGTGGAATGAAGCATGTGCTTAAAAAGGTAGAGGAGAGACTGAAAGGTTTAAACATCACTAATGATGAAATCCAGAAAATAGTTACAGAACTTGAACAAGAGGATCTGTTAACTATTTACAATAAAGGTATTTTGAGATCAGACAGAACCAGGAAAACATATTTCAAAGAAAAATTTGAATATGTTGCACCCGTTCAGATGTACCTTGGAACAGACAAGACTGGTAAAGAGCGCTTTTGTCAGTATGTACCCGTAAAGGATACACTTGCTGCCTTGTTTAAGCAGTCCAATGTGAAAGACCAGTATGCACAGTCTAAATTACATGTGCACAGTGATATGGTTCT
The DNA here is from genome assembly GCF_006386435.1 of Epinephelus moara. Lineage (NCBI taxonomy): Eukaryota > Metazoa > Chordata > Actinopteri > Perciformes > Serranidae > Epinephelus > Epinephelus moara. The sequence goes on along the minus strand of NC_065509.1, from coordinate 6,621,265 downwards.
AAATGATGTTAATGATGGCAAATACTTCATACAAAATGCTCTTTTACAAGGATCATCACATTCTCTGTCAGTCATTCTGTACATGGATGCCTTTGAGGTGGTTAACCCCCTAGGCTCTGGCAAGAGAAAACACAAAATCATGGCCATGTACATGACACTTGGGGAAATATTACCACATAATCGTTCCACTGTTGACTCAGCGCAGCTTGTTTTGCTTTGCAGAGAGGAAGGTTTTAAGTCTGTTGGTCAGGACAAAGTATTTTCCCGCCTTATTGCTGATCTAAAAGACTTGGAGGATTCAGGTTTTCAGTTGGAAGACAGGAGCCAACTTATGGCATCACTGATTGCCATATGTGGTGACAACCTTGGTTCACATGGTGTTGGTGGATTCACAGAAAATTTTAGTTCGAGCAAACACTTTTGCAGGTACTGCCTGATTGACAGAGAGACATTTGTCAGTTCGCCATTGGTACTTGGCCCACAAAGAACACCAGCAAATTATAATGACAGTGTTCAACAACTGACCCCAGAACACAACATCATAGATGGAATCAAATTTGATTCATGTTTCAACTCTCTGAAGTCTTTTCATGTCTGCTCTGGCCTTCCTCCGTGTCTTGGGCATGATCTTTTTGAGGGAGTAGTGGCGAATGATTTGGCTGTCTATATTGAACATTTGGAAAAAGTTGAAAAACAATTCACCTATGACCAGATAAATCGAGCCATCTCACAGACAAAACTCCTGGGCAGTGAAGTACACCAAAGGCCTTGTTGTTGTTCTAGAGAACACTGGGGAAACACTGATTTTTGGGAAAATATGTCTGATACTTGCTGATGATAAAAGTGTGTGCTTTGTTGTTTTGGTGCATCACTCAGTTCTGTTAATTGATCTTGGTGTCTACTACTTGTTGTCAGATAATAAATATGCATATATTAATGCAGATAGCCTGCAGGACTATTATCCACTGCCGGTGTACAACATCTTGGACCTCCCTGCTGTTTCCTTGCATCACTCAGTGTGTTCTTCCTTTTAGGTATGGAGGCCGAATGCATTCAGGAACTTCGTAAAGTGATACCGGAATTGGAAAGTGAGAATTTCTTGGCCCTTGTTGAACATCTATCATCTGAACTTGGACTAACAAAGAAAGCGGACCTTGCCTTACTTGAGCCAGATGATTTGCAGCAGCATTTAAAGCCAATTCTACGCCGCAGACTTATCCAGGCCTTCAGGCCAGTAGGTGAGGGGAAATAAATCTAAGAGAATGTAAAATGGTGAAAATACTGTATGAGTCTAGATAGAGCTTTTTCTGATACTTCTATGGTTTGAGCTAATTAATAAATTGATTTTAACTACTATTAATGTTGTCTCTAAAGTTAAAATGGATAACAATAAGCAAGCATAACAATAGTTCAGCAGTTCTACTGATGCAGATGTTGTATTGTTTAAGAAAGAGGCAGATTTTAAGGTTCACTATAAAGCAATTTTAAGTTCTCTTTTATGTAAACTGTAAATACTGTGAATAACCGAAACTAATCCGTTAACATATTTCTTCTTTTGTGCTGAATGGAGCAGTGGACACTGATCAGCCCATTATTCTCAGCACCATACCGGATGAACAAACGGCACTCTTCCCATCCTTGGACACACAACTGACACCTACATCTACACCTCCTCGTACCCAATCCCACTCCTCCAGATTTCCATCAACAAGACCACAAAACGCATGGATCAGCCAGTTTGAGATCCCATGGAACAAGATGCCTGCCTCACTCTTGAAGGCAACATTAAGAGGGCAGAGGGCTAGACCTGAGGACAGAAGAGCCTGGAAGAGAACCGTGGTGAGTGCCATGCAGGAACACTGTCCAAATCCAAACAAGGCTGCCTGTGATGAAATCGCAAAAATGATCGTGTCAAAATATCCTTCCACCTTTGCTGACATGACTGAGGAAGATGAACAGCTAGGAGTAGGGTATTATTCACTTGCAAAACAACTTAAGACTAGAGTTGAACACGCGAATCGCAATAATGTGAGTGAGAAAATACGAAGACCGAGGATAATGTCACAAACCAGTGATGATGGTAGCACCAAAACAGTGCGGTGTAAAGTTGACAGCTACGGCTGCATTAACTGCCAGCCAAAATGTGTCCCAGAAGGAGAGACTTCTGAGTCTTTAGAAGACAGAAGAAAAGATATAATGGCCATTTTCCAGTCTGCCGGCCCCAGAGCTGTGGACAGGCCAGATGTTGACGAGTCAATGAGGTTGACATACATCTATCAGCGTCACATGCTAAACTCCTGTCCTCCTCCGAGTATTAGTGTGATTGAAGAACACTGGCCTTTCCTCTTTACAAAAAGAGGACTCTGTGACCATTTCAAAGCTCTCACAGGTATTGATATCTGTGATCGAGTGGGGGAGGCTCTTCAATCCAAGGGGACGAGGATCATCAACTTCTTCCAAAGACAGACCCAGAACAGAGACATTCAGCATCTTCTACGAGACATTGAGAGCAACACAACAGCCATGCAGCAGAGCCGGACCGGCATAGCTGCAGTGCTTCTTCTGATGAAGCACTTCCAGGAGCAAGAGGGCTCCATCTTTCTTTTGGCAGATGTAAGTATAGTGTAATGAATTACATTAAATGGCATCATATATATAGTGGGCCATGTGGTTCAATTGAGACTTATGGACCCCACTGTATTGTTGTTTTTAAGGTGTGTTTTAAACCAGTTGTAATCCCAAGCTTTTTTGTGTGTTTTAAAGGCAACTGCGACAAAGCGATCGATTGAGACAGACATGACACTCCCATCCACACCAAGATTGATTATGCTTGGTAAGAGAAGACTTCCTTATGATTTTGAGGAAGTTTAGCATGTCCCGTATGCCTTGTCAAGATGTGCAATGTGCCTTTTTTTGTCTTCATGGGAACACATTTCTCTTGGCCACAAAATGGATGGTGAGCATCGAAGGGAGGGTGGCCTATGTTTTAGAGGAGCACCTGGGGTTTGCAGATGCCCTGTCAGTGTTTTTTGGATGCTTCTATGTTTTCAACATAGAATATCAGGAGCCTGCCTGTGCGACATTGGAACTCATACAACGGTAAGTGCTTTTCTCTTCTTTGCCACATGTTGCTGTTGATTCAAAGTTGATCTTTTTTTCATCTTCTCTGAGCCATGTAAATGTATCTTGATGTGTACCTTCAATGTTTTGTTTTTTCCCATCAATCTTCTCTTACCTTAAGATTCTTCATGAGGATCAATCCGGAGGAAGGCACAAAATGCACTGCAAAAACTGGAGTGAGTCGCAAGACAGGAGCAGTGGTGAAGAGGAAGGCGGAAGCCATCAATAGTCGAGTGGCCTCCTTCCTTCACCAGCTAACAGAGTTTGAGTGGAAGAACTTGGACTAGGTGAATTACCTTAGACTCCAAGTGGAAAGCTCTCTCCTTCCTGCAGCCTCTGCATGTTGCAGAAACATCTTCACAGAGCAGATGGGACAATGTGACAAGCAATGAGAAGAGCGCTCACTCTGTACCTATGTCTGGAGACCAGAATGCCTCAAAAAATAGTGAGTTGACTATAAAAATGAATGAAAAATACTTGAAGAATCACATTCATCTGAGGGTTCTCTATATACACAGTTAACAATGAGTTAAAAGCATATGCTAATGTCTTAATATGTCATCTAAAAGATCCCTCCATTACTCAGATTGTAATGTCAAGTTTATGTTATTATTGTTTGAGAGGGGAGTTGATGCACTTGTATAATTTTGTTTTATTGTGTGCACTGAAAGGTGAATATGTTCATATTTCAGTTTAGGACTTATGTCCTACTGTCTTGGCTTGGCAGTGAGCCATCATGAAGTTTACTCATCTGGTTTTAAATATTAATGTTTTAAATGAAATGGATGTGAATGTTTTACATGTTTTTGCACATTCAAATGTTTTAAATAAAGAATTTATATTTTAAATAATTTCAGCAGTATGTTCTTTTTTTTTAAAAAATAAAAAAATAGGATTACAGTAGTGTACTGTTAAATTAGTTCATTTACAGTAACAGACTGTATTACATAATTACAGTAACACCAAGTTACTGTATAAGTGAAATACAGTAATAGTACTGTAAAACTATATTACAGTAACTTACTGGCAACAGTGTTGCCAGTAAGTTACTGTAAAAACCCTCTGAAATGTCTAACAGTGTGGATCCAAACGGAGGAAGCACCCTCTGAAATGTCTAACAGTGTGGATCCAAACGGAGGAAGCACCGGTTAGCCCCGGTTTCACTACAGGCAGATTCACTCGCTACAGGGGCGAGGGAATAAAACCTAAACAACCAATCAGAGTGATCTCTCTCACCGACAAGCTCTGCCGCCGATTCAACATGCTCAATCGGCCGAAAAGCCGCAGACGTGGACGCTGAAGGGCTGACAAAAACTAGGCCGACAGACACTCACCCACGGCCCGACTTTGGTTGACGGCCGACCGTCGGCTTGGTGTGTCAGGGCCTTAACTCTAAGGACCCCTTAGGTGTCACAGATCCCTGTTGAAGACCTATAGTCTACGTGAAACATCCAACAAAAGCCCATTTTAAATTTTAAACTCTGCAATAGAAATGATCCTCCAGGGCCTGCATTGGGATTTTTGCTTACTGTGATGTCACTCTTTGGAGTACTCTGGTGTGCTTCATGTCCCAAAAAATCCGTACAAGGTTAGGTAAGTCACTAAAACCATAATAAATAAATTGTGTTATATTGATATATTGATACAAAAATTGGACATGTTTTGCATCAGATTTTACAACATAAAAACACAAAAAAATGTTTCAAAAGATTTCTTAACACAGAAAAATTAAGGAAATATTTCTTAACAATCATAGGCATAGTGATGAATTCACCATTCGCTCCTCTGTTGCCACCATGCATTTTTGCATCACATGTATCGTAGTGCTGTGACATCATTACACTTATTTAAACATGATGGATGAAGACAGAAGCCTTAGTTTTCTGCTGCAAAAAAAGGTAATATTCTAGCTTATATGGTTTTAATTTTCAATTTGTATATATGAAATATATATATATAGATCTATCTATCTATCTATCTATCTATCTATCTATCTATAGTATTACCAAAACAGTGATCTCCATCAGGGGGTATCGGCGTAATTACAGCAAAAAGACAAAATTGTCACACAAAAAACTTGCCATTTCTATGTGTATCACATTAAAGATTGAGCATCTGTAGGTGTATTAAGAACTTTAGACAGAGCCAGTTAGCAGTTTCCCTCTGCTCTCAGTCTTGATGCCTAGCTAGGCTCACTAGGTCTTGACCCCAGCTCCACTTGCCACAGATTGAGCTCCATCTCGTTGTTGGAAGAAAAGCAAATAAGCACATTTCTACAATGCAGAAGTATTCCTTCAAGGAGAGTTCCACTGGTACAAAAACAGTGGGTATACATTTTCATTGGATGAAAGTTACTTTGATATTCAGTTTTCAGAGAATGGTGAGGAAAGTTAAAAACAGGATTCCATCTGCTCCTTGGCTACAGGGAGAAGCAGCATGCACCTTTCCTGAGGATTACACCTCTTTCATCATTTACTCACTGTGCTGCTGACTGTAATGGGCTGTAATTATGTGTGATTATGCTTAAACCTCCCTGAATGTGACGACCAAAAGCAATAACAACATTACGCTAAATCTTATCTCTTTGACTGTTTGCAGCGCTCATTTTGTTTGGGGGGGTCTGCTAAAAATACTGTATGTACTGTATATGCAGATAGACATCATCCCTGCACAATATGCATAGAATCCGCATCGAGTGACTTCCATATCTGTGATAGAATGTGAGCAGCAGTTGCAGCCTTCACAATGGGGCATGTGACAACACGTATGCATGCGGCCTCTTTGGATAATTGCTATCATTTAAATATTAATGTGGCTCCCTTGTCTGCAGTAGTGGGCCATGCTAGAGCCTTTGCATGCAGATGGCATCAGACTGAAAATAAAGATCAAAGACAAGTGAAATCCCATTTGTTCCACTCCCTGTGTAATGCCAAGGCTTTAGGAGAATCTGCCTGCTCGATTTCTGGGCTGAGAAAGAGGGGCTGAATGTGAGATGTGGCTGGCACAGATGGCAGCAGCTGATAACCAGCCAGTGAGATTGAGAACACACTCTATGGTTGCTGCTGTTACTACTGCCGGCCTGGCTTCACTCTCCAGGTTTCTCTGGGAGTGTCAGAGACACTGCTTTTAGCTGAAGGCGTCCTGGTCCACAGCAACACACGTGGAGTTCAGCTGAAACTGATTTTAATCACAAGTAGATTAATAATCAAAATAATAGAGAAAGAGACAATAGTTTCCTCATTTATCTAAAATAATTATGAATTAAATCAGACTGTTGGAGAAGTTATGACAGATCCACTCACATACTTTTGCCAGTACAAGAAATCTTTTGGCATCCAACTGTAATCTCAAATGTGAACACAGCAAAAATCCAGCAATGTGTGTGTGTGTGTGTGTGTGTGTGTGTGTGTGTTTGCAGCCCATTTTTTTTCCCAGTTTGTTAAATATCAATGTTTTGTCACACCCCTCGGGATGTGATATCAACACCACAGGCACCCTCAACTAACTCCAGAGTAAACCCATCCGCAGCAGCACTTGATGCTGAGAGCGTCTGACTCAGTATAAAGAGCGAGAAAGTCCATGTAGTGCAGGCGGGAGGGAGGAGAGGTGAATGGGTCAAATGAAACTGGACTTTCACACAGGAGGCCACAGTTTGTGTACCGTGTAAAACCAAAAGTCAACGCTATTCGGAACATTACGTAATCTACATAAGGTCGTCGCGCACTGACGTCACTCACGTTACGTATATACACCCTGTTATGTTAAAAATGTAGTTATTTTAAACCTAACCAAGTAGTTTGGTTGCCAAAATCTAACCATGTCCATATAACAACATTAACCTCGTGTTACTCCATGGGCTCTAGTTTCCCGGCGCAGCACAGGTGGCGCAGGGTGGTGAACCCCGCGCAGAGCTAGTTTCGAGCAGCGCAACCCGAGGCGCGCACAGTTTGGTAGTTTGGCAGACCGAGGTGCGCTGAGATGGGTGTGGCGGCGCAGCAGGGGGAGGTG